>NC_058419.1:5485651-5671527 GCF_002201575.2 Neomonachus schauinslandi | reverse complement strand
GCGGGAGGGCCGGAAAGCCGGGCCGCCGAGAGCAGTGAGCCAGCCGCGCCGAGAGCCGCGCCGACCCGCGGGGAGCAGGGACGGACGCCCGCCCGCCGCCGCCGCCGCCGCCGCCCGGCCGCTATGGATCTATTCGACTTTTTCAGGGACTGGGACTTGGAGCAGCAGTGGTAGGTGTTGAATTTTGCCTTCTCCTTGCTACGCAGGTCCCCCGGCTGGGGCTGGGCTTTTCGCCTTTGTTAAGGGAAGCCGGGGCTGTGGTGGGGGCGCCCCAGACGCCCTCCCACTTGATCTCAGCCACCTCTGGCCCCGCCGCCGCGACTCCGCGGTCGGGTGCCCCGGTGGGTGGGTGAGTGGGGGGAGAGGTGCGGGCAGAGGGTGGGATGAGGGTTCCAAACGCGTCGCTTGGCACTCCAAGTCCAAAGAGTTGCCTTTGGCCCAAATCGGAGCCCGTGCCGCCTGCGGGCTGAGCCGCACGACCTCCGCGGGGATTTTCTCTGCGCACCGCCGGCCCGGCCGGTCTCCCCGCGCACCGGATCCTGCCCGCCCCAAATGCTTCAACTTTCCAGGTGTCCAGCTCAGGCCGCCGGCCGCGGGGTCAGGCGGCGGCAAGGTGCCGCCGGCCTCCGCTTCCTCTGCGGCCACCTTCCCCGCCGCCGCCACCTCCTTCCCCGCGCCGTGCGCACACCTTCCCTTCCACTCGCTCAGCCCAAGTTCCCCGCTCTCGGGCGCCTGGTGGCTTCGGGGGCCACCAAGCGGGGGCCTCGGGTCCGGGCCGACTTCGGCGTTGGCTTTCAAGACTGAGGGTTTTTGAAGTTGGCCCCCCGAAGTCGGCTGCTCCAATGTCTATGCACATTTAATTACCGGCTGGACCCCTGTCCGCCCCCACTGGGAGGCAGCCGCAGGTTTGTGTAATGGGCACCCAGCTCGGATTCAAAGGTTTAGTCAGCTTTTCCCAAAATACGTAAACTTGTCGCTGAGAGCGTTTTGAAAGATGGTGCAAAGGTGACCGGGGAGCCTGAAAGTTGTTACTCACTGCATGCTGTGCGCGCGCGTGTGCATAAATAGTGATATACATATCTATTAACTTTTTTAAAAACTCCATCTTCTGCCACAGGCGTTATTATTGTTAATCCGTCACAACATTTTAACATATCAGTTGCCCTCCCCCCCACCCCCAGCCCGTGGAATGAGACCGGGGGAGGATGCGGCTGCAGCGATTTAGAATTGCATCCTTGGTTATTGCCTTTTTAAATGTAGTTAGGATAATCTACAATACCTACCGATTGTGCGAAATCTTCTGCAATGTTAAACTGCTAGCAGCCGTTGGCTATGAATACTGTGTATTTTTACAAGGATTTCCCTTGCTGATGGGATATTTTAGGCAATTTCCTTCTTTAGAAAAGGGTCATACTCTTAGCCAATAGCTTCATTATGCCAATCGTGACTCTTCTAGTTGCAAATCCAAGATAATCAGAACTTAAATACATTTTATTTTACAGCAATTCCGGGTAAATCCTTGAAGCCACAAATTACACTGTATCAGTATTAATCTGTAAGGCATTTTTGATACCATGCAGGGTTTTATCAGCCCTGCAGCGAAACATTATGTTACAATTTTTAATAACCATGATGTTATTTAAAAGTAAAGATCACAATAAAATTACTCCTCAATTAGATATTATGCTCCTGCACACAGCCTTTACTCTGCTTCACTAATTTAGTTTGCAGACAACTGATAACCACAGCATTACTATTTGCATACAATTTGCCTAATATATGGTGTGGGTAACATCATTAATTTAACAGACGTTATAATTGATTTTGTGGGTATAGTTCAAATGTTAAATGTATCTGAGGTACTGGGTTTTAAAAAACGTGTTTATTATATTAACTTCAGTTTAATCTTAGAAACATGCAGTTGTATATTTAAAGGGGATTGGTTCTTTTGATTTCTTTTTTCAGAAAGACAGGTTCTCCCCGCCCCCCATTTGGGGACTATTTTTTCTTTTCTTAAGGAAAATCCAAAACCTTTTTTCCTCCAGTTCTGTAACTACGCCACATCAGTTAAGAAACATGCAGACTTGGACACTCTGGATATGATGTGAAATATGGATGAATTAATGTAATACATCTGCATAAATAAGCTGGCCTTTTCCTTCTGTGCACATGTTCCAGGAAAATTTCTCCTTCTTACTGTGTGATTGTGAGGGGCAAACTTTCTTATGAATCTGTGTGTAAACATTTGTAATGAGGTCTGTGCATCTGTTTTGACCGCCCCCCCCAGAAAAACAGGGAACATAAATGTGACAATAGTGGATGAACTAAAAAGCTTGATAGTGCCTTGAATGGAAATCTGTACCTTTCCAAACTCTGTGGCCATCTAGAGCATGTCAATTACATGTTCATTACATGTTCACTTCCCTTTCTGGGGAGTAAGTAGCTGCTTAGAGTGATGGCATCCATTCCCCGCCCCCGCCAGGAGGTCCAAGGAGGAAAAAGGCGCCAGCCAAGTTAAGGGTCTCATTTACATTGGATCTTTTCTCAACATTCACTTGTGGAACAGAAAACTCTGAGCTTTGTGTACCGCAACCCTAGATGTCTGACAACAAATGGATCAGGCCAGCTAAAAAACCAACTCGTTTACCTAGACTTAATGAAGGAAGACTTTACATACACAGGCATATGTGTTATTTGCAAACACTCGACTACAATAAACAAAAAGTCCATGCCCATTTATAAACACACATTTGTCAGGATGAATGCAAATGGGAAGGATGGGGCATGAATGACGCTGCAATGTGCTTCTGTGCTGGGTCTGGGAGCGCTCAATGCCTAAAGGAACATACCCCTGGATTTCACGCACTGCACAAGTATCCTAATGGGTCATGCTCTGGACTCGATGAAAGGGCCAAAGCACAAGTTCTTTAAGATTCTTGGATGAAGGAGCAATGTTCTCCTGAGTATAAATTTAATATGAACCATTCTGTGAAAGAAGAGGAAGGTGCAGATGTCTGTGTGCACCAAAGACACCATTGCTCTTGAAAGAAAATGAAAAAAAGATAAAGAACAAAAATGAAATGTGATTGTTTAAATCATTCTATAGATTTGCCTGTGGTAAGCCAGTAAATGAATTCTTGAGGTATCTGGAAATCCTGTGGCGAGATTTAGGCTTGTTTACCACCAATGGGGATGTCATTAATCCCCATTTAAGAGGGTATAAAAGCAAAATCAGAGGGCCTACCAAGTGTCAGTCCTATGAGCAAATACCTCCCCCCCCTTATTGATTAGGTATCGCTTTGTGACAGGCCAAGGTCCTTTGTGGGGATGCTTGTCTTCCTTTCATTATTAAAAAAAAATAGCAAGAAAGAAGGACAGGCAGATACAGAAAGGGACACATCCTTAAACATCAAAAATGAAAAGCAAACCACCATGACAGCAAAATCAAACTGCGCAAAAGTCTAGTGAAGATGGTGGCGAAGCAGTGGTGACGGTCGCTGACTCCTCACTGCGAAGCCCCAAGCCCGGCAGTGATCGTTTGTAGTTTCTAAGTGATGTCTCACAAGTAGCCTCATTAGAGGCGAGCTTGCACACGGGCAGTTCTACAGGAAGAGACTTAAACTCACTAAACTGTTATATAAATAGAAAGTTCAAAGGTCTGCTTGGGGCTGTCAAGGCTGGGAAGGGGCCATGTGCAGGCCAGGCTTCTCCTTGTCGGGGGGTGGGCTGGGGGGGGGGCGGCAGGGGGAAGGCAGCCCCCGGGGGCCTGCCCCAGCAGCCCCTGCTTTCCCCAGTTTGTCTTGAGCGTGCGGGGGAGGGGGAGACCCTGCTTCTCCAGACAAAAGTGAACTGTTTCAGACGCAGCCGGGCATGGCCCATGCACTGCAGCAGCCTGGCCTCTGGTGAGGCCTTTGTAAGCTGCAGTCCTGTGCAAGAGTGGCCCAGACCTGGTTATGGATGGGACGGTGTTGGGGGTGGGGGGAGAGAGAACACAACGTGTGCCAGCCTTGGGGTAGGTAGGGTAGCAGGAACGCGGAGGCAGCAGGGCAGGTTCCTGTTTTGACTAAGGCCTACAGGTTGCCAGGATTTCTCATTCTCTACCTGCATCCATTTCTCTTTCCCCCTGCCCTCCGTTTGCCTTCCATGTGTTCTGTTTTCTTTGCTAGTACCTACGATATGCATTTGCCAGTGTGCTCCAGCATTCATTCAGCGAACCTTGTGGGGCTGAGTCTCTTAAGGGAGTGTCTGGGGAGGCTAGACCGGAGGCGGTGAAATTAGCTAGTGTGATAAGATCTCTACAATTCCCCCACCCGCCCCCTTGCAACCCCCCCCTCCAAGAATAAAAGCTATCTCTGTAAATCTTAAAAAGGCACATCTATTGGACAAGAAAGAAAATGATCTCATGTTAGAAATCAGTTTAATGATACATGAATTGTTTTGCTAATGATTCAGTCAAGCATTTAACAACTTTAAAATATACAAATCAAGATTGAAAATGACTGCCTCAAAAATGAATCTGTCATTATAGACATAAACGAGATTCCAAACATTTAAGCATTTTGTAGATGGATAAAAATTATATTGTATTTAAACATGCTAATTATTGTCGAATAGAAATGCTTTAATGTGCTGAACCTTTATTTCATGCCCATTATTCTTAGCTAAGACTATTTCTTGCATGCAGAATTTGTACACATTTAACATAATTTCAGAATCATAAAGGTCCAATGAAATGGCCATCTCTGGAACCATCTAGAAGCTGTAGCCCGGTGAGCTTGTAGCTCATACCTCAGAAAGTGAAACTGCCACATACTTGATTAGCCTGTCATGTAGACAAAACAATTGGTCCAGTGACAATATTTTTCACTTTTAATTTTGTCTTTTTCTGATTGTTGTGGGATAAAGAAAGAGAGATTTTAACAACTTGTTTACTGATAATGGGCAGGAACGTGTTGCTGATTAAAGAACTTGAGACCACAACTTGAGAAAACCTTTTGAACAGTGTGTGTGTGTGTGTGTATGTTTCACCTGTGTATTCTAGAATGCATCACCACCACTGCTACTATTATTTGAGTATTTACTCTGTGCCCCAGGCATCACCGAGTGCTTTAAATAGTCAAGCTCACTTTATCCTTCAGACGTACTTTATGAGACAGGACCTGTTAGGCTCTCTATTTTACAGATGAAGTAATGGAATCATTAGCATTGGTTCTACCTGAGATGGAGTTGACCTTAGAGCCCACACCATTGACAACTGACATTCTGTTGGAGCCTTTTCAACATGTGGAATACTTTCCCGTATGGCACCTCATTTGGTCCTTGTAAATGAGGATGTGCAGGTGTTATTCCCATTTTACAGATGAGCAAATAGGCCTAGAGAGGTTGTTTGACTCACTTAAGTTCACACAACCTGGTTAGTAGTAGAGCTAGGTCAGAAATCCACATCTCCCAATTTCCAGGTCAGGTGTCTTTCCCCAAAACCTCATTGCCTATTATTTATTGTTATTGTATGGGTCTGAGCATTTAGCTGTCACTGAAACAATGGATTGGATTTTGTAGATCATACTTGTGTAAAAAACAATCTGTGGAATTAGCGTGTAATTGACTAGCCATGGAACTCTGCTTTTTCTTTTAAATAAAAAAGGAACAGTTTATGTACTGATAATAATGTCTTAGCACTTCTTTGGTGGATACCCCTTTAATGAAAACATGTGAATGGCAAATTATACACACACACACACACACACACACACACACACACACACATATAGCTTTGCCTCTTTTATATACATATATAAGTCTTTGGGAACTGTCCATTTAAATTTGAATGCCTTCGTTTTGAAGATCTGATACTTGAACATAAAGAAGACCATGGTATATTTGGGTGTTTTGGAGCCTCAAAGCTGGGAGCCCAAGGTGGATAACATTTCATTCCAAAGCTTTGTAACTTACCACATCTGTTCTTTGATTTGATCCTCACAATAACCTTGTGGGTTTGTCAGGACCGATATTACTGACTGCATTTTATAGATGAGAAAACTGAAGTTCAGAGAGGTTAAATGACTTGCCTAAGTTGACACAATAAGTGGATAGTCCTAGAATTTGTGTTTATTGCTCTTTTCACTGTGTTACTGCTGTTGCATTAAGTCGTTTATGTTTAAATATCCACACTGCTTCCTAGGGAATGGTGTATCACCCTCTTGCATCATCTAGCACAGTGCCTTTTCCATTACAGGTGCTCAATAAACATCTGTTGATTGATGTTAGAGCCCATCAGCTCAGAGGGCCCTGTGCAAATGCTTGTATCTTTCAAAGATAGTTGCTCAGTAAATCCTGGTGATTGTACTGGCCCTCTGCCTCTTTGATAGTGTTTTAATTGTCTGTAATCCTTTTGAAGGTCTCCTAGCCAGTCTGGTCTCTTTTGCAGAATGTAATGAGGAAGAAAAACAGTTACTAAACAAGCTTCCGAGAAAGAGGCAAAATTTAGAATCCTTGTTATTTGTTGGTGTGATTGAAAAAAATAGAATTTCTGTGAGTTCCAAGATATATGTAGAACCGAAAAACCCAACTTTTAGGGCACAGGGCACAGGAGTTAGCAGACTAGTACTGTGTCTCAGTCCGTACGGAGAACGTTAAAGAAGAATGTGTGACAAAAATCTGAAGGAGTTGAATGGTCAGAGGTTGGGATTCCTCTAGCTTTCCTTGAGTTTTGGCCTTCGTGACTTGTATTTCATCACGAGAAGGCTGTTTTTCTACTTAACTGTAGCAGATCAACGCCATAAATTATCATGACTGTTAAACAAAGGTCCAGCACTAGGTTCCTCTAATGTAAAACTTTTATGTTGCACTTTAATGAAATTTTATATGCATGTTCAAAGCAAGGCACACTTTACACTGTGGAGAGGGCGATGCTCTGAATTGTTGAATTTATTTTAAAGTAAATCTTTTTGATGACCTTAGCTGCTAACATCCACCTACTTACTGAGCTGAGAAAAATTATCTGAGGGCTTAAATAAAATGGCATGATTTAAGCAGGGCTGGCAATAACACTACAGCTAGAGTCTGATTTTGATTATGGATCGCTCGGTTTATGGAATGCTATTTTTTTTTATATACCTGCACATTTTGCTTCATTTGAAAAAGAAAATCAGCCAGTGATTTAAAGTAATCTTTGATTTGGTTCTTCAATAGGCATGTGCTGTATATGAAGGTATAAAAGCCACACATTGGGAAATAAGCTAAGGAAACAGGTTTGGCTTTCATTACAAACTCAAAATCACTCATCTGTTTATTTTTTCAACGTTCCTTTTGCTGGGGAAAAAAACCCTACATTACTTCTATCCTATGAAGAATGATTTGTTTTGTTGCTTTTCCAAATAAGAGTTCTCTGTATTGTCTGTCATCTTCAGTGGAAACCAGATCTCAGTAGCAGATACTGGTCCACTTGGTGGCCTTGATTGAACTATATGCCTGGAGTCTGAATTTTGGATTCTATAGGCAACATATCTCCTGGAAAGTGCATTGAAATGGTTTCTTTTTATATTAATAAAAAGGTAAAACCCTACTTATCTTGTAGTGATGCTGTAGCTGCAGTGTCTGGAGGAAGAAGTTTCTTAGGAGTCCAAAGTCTTCTTGGTCTTTGGGTCTCTAGCATGGTTCGATCCAACCAACCGGCCGGAAGGAGCGTGTTACGGAGTCAGTTTAACCTTCTGATTGTGGCAGTATGTACACGATGACCTGGTTATCTAGTGACCACTGAAAAATGCATTCACAGAGGCTTTACTTCTCCTTTCAGGGTGTCAGTCAACTAATTTTTTAAATAAGTTAATTTTCCAAAGGGACTGGTGGTTTGCCTTCCAGGTCGGCACAGCCACAGTAACAAAATTAAATTCCAGCATGATGGATGTTTCTGATGAAGTGCCATGGAATCATGGCGAGGTCTTATCAATTAGCCATTATTTGCTGGCAAAAGGCTTGGCTCCGGGGCGTAGAGATGATTCAGTCCCTCAAACCTGGTCCTTCAAGACTGGAGGGCCCTTCAGAATCATGTGGTCCAGCCTCCTCATTGTACAGATGAGGAGACCGAGGCCCAGGATGGGGAAAATGGCTTGCCCGAGGACGTATACTCAGTAAGTGACACAGCTGGGTCGGGAGGCTTCGTGCCCTGGTCCAGTGTTTGTCAACTCTATCGAGAAACTGTTTCCACTGTGTATCTACTCTGTGCCCGGCGCTTTGCTAGGTGGTCCCTTTAAGGGGGAGATGAAAGCAATGTAAAAATGACCTTCTGGCCCTGCTGAGTTGACAGCAGAATGTAGAACTAGATTTGGGGAAATGGTGTGTCATGGATGGAAGTAAAATAGGAATTCAGGGAGAGTGAGAATGTGAGCTAGAGTAAAAAAAAAAAAAAAAAAAAAGTGGTCCTCATCGAGGCCCGTGAAACTCTTTGAGTACCGTTAGCACAGTCCAAATGGAAAGCCAGAAATTTGGATTGTTTAGAGGACCAGAATCAGCCAACAATGACTTTGGACCCTGAGTTCTCTGGTTTGACAGAAGCTCACATTCATCACACGATTACTGAAGTTATGTTTGACTGCGTGGATGGAGTATTCTCGTTAACACTGACCACCATTGCTGGGGGTGGGGGGACAACCACAGAACTCTTTACAACTATTTTGACTCTCTGAATTATAGAAATATTTATGCAAACGTTCTTCAAATAAATATCAAACAAAAGTTTGTTTTCCTGAATCCGTTGAAACAAATGTTTGTAAATTGGCACAATTGCTAACAAAATTGCTGTTTTTCAAAAGAAGCATGTATTATGGTTCTTTTTTTTTAATATTTTATTTATTTGATAGAGAGAGACACAGCGAGAGAGAGGGAACACAAGCAGGGGGAGTGGGAGAGGGAGAAGCAGGCTTCCCGCCGAGCAGGGAGCCCGATGTGGGGCTCGATCCCAGAACCCTGGGATCGTGACCTGAGCCGAAGGCAGACGCTTAAATGACTGAGCCGCCCAGGCGCCCCTGTATTATGGCTCTTGAGATGTACCCAAGTGTATCTCTTCTTTTGTACTTTCTCCTTTTTAAACAAATAATGAACTCATTTTTCTGGAAGGTAGGTACCGATATTTTGACTTCTGCATTTCCTTTCCCTAAAGAGTGAGTTGGTGCCTTGGCACCATCTAATTGGGGGTTATATCTGTGTTTATGATTAGTTGTTTGGCCTCCAAATAATTCTTTGTCTGGCTGTCTCATCTTTCAAATCTCAGCTGTGTCTCTGGGAAGCCACTAGCTGTCATCCTCCTCCCTCCTCTGCCCACCAGACTCACATCCTCCAGCCCTGTCGGGTTAGACTCCCCTCCTCGGTGTTGCCGTTAACACCCTGAGCATACTTGTGACATACCTGAATTGTTTTGAGGGATGGGAATACAGCTGCTTTTATTTCTGTATTCCTAGTGTCTGATCCATTCGGAGTGCAGCATCATTCATCTACTGGATTCATTCAGGCACTGTGCTAGGTCTCAAAATATTATGTGTAGGTGGGAAGCCCTAGTAATCTAAATCAAAGTGAAAATAATAAGTAGAGCTAACATTTCCTGTGTGACAGGCTCTGGTTTGTGTTATCTGATTTCCCAGTTTTACAGGGCGGGGAGACTGAGACATAGGGGTTCAGCGACTTGCCTAAGGTCACACAGGCCACATGAATCCTTGGCTTCCCTGCTAACCCGTGAGGGTACCCTGAGAGAGAGGCTAGAGAAGTGGCAAGCCCTGCATGTTGAGGCCTTTGGTATTTACAAATCAGGTTGGGTTTGAGACCGTAGCCAAATAGGAGATATAACTGACCTGATATCGACAGCAATAGACTGCAAGGTTCTGCTCCTCTTGGATGTAAGCAACAGATAATGTATTTGGCAGGGAACTGCATTGGTCTGTAAACTTGCACTTGATTTAAACTTGACAAGAACAGGAGCTCCAGGAGGGTGGGTGTTTTGTTTTGTTTTGTCATATTCACTGGTGCATCGGGAGTGCTTAGAACCTTGTCTGGCGCACAGTAGGTGCTCAGTGACTTTTTGCTGAATAAATAAATGGGTTGATCTACAAGAATCTGCTTAATGCTTTCTGTGGTCAAATGTGTGCAGAGATAGTTCAGAGGTTCAAGAACGAGGTCTAAGAGAAGAGCTGAAATCACAGTGGTCAGACAGGTAGGTACAGGTAGGTGTGTGGCCTTCAATAGATGTATTCTTGAAATAGCATGCTTATTAACATTCTCTAAATTAAATGCTCTGTATGAGCATCTTGCTTGCCAGGAATCCTGTGGGGGAATTCTTTACTGATGTGAATAATCCCTCCCAAATATCCCTAAGCTTATCAGCTTTGTGATTTTAGATTTTTACATATAGCATTTTTTTCCCTGTAAGTTGTGTCTACATTTAGTATCTACAGTAATGCTGCGAGGGTAATTATGCCGACTTTAAAAAAAAAAAAAAAAGATGTCTTAATTTACTGCCATCATTGGATGAGGCTTTTGTCTAGTACCAAGTGGGGAGGGGGGAAGCACACACCTTCAACTTTTGTGAGCCAGATGCTTTGTTTGTTTATTTTGTCTGTCTTCTTTTTTAAAAAAGGTAGTTCTTGCTTTGGAGGCTAACCTAGGATTTGGGTTTTCCTAACATATATTTTTAGACTGAACACATTTTCTATTTAAGCCTCTGGAGGATTCAGATTTCAGTTTCGTCCCTAGAATGTGCAGAAAAGGTTCCATATGTTCCGTAAGATGGTTTGATAGTCGAGGTAAGAGAACCAGCATTTGCAGAGCATCATGTCACGTGCTTTACACACATGACCTCATTGAACAAGCACCCCCAAAAGATGGGTGTTTTTACCCCTGCGTTCACAGAATTGGAATCAGCTATGTCTGAGTTGGACATAATGGAATTTGATGGGTGATGAGGAGCATCTTTTTTTGTGTCTGTTGGCCATCTGTGTGTCTTTGGAGAAATATCTGTTCATGTCTTCTGCCCATTTTTTCATTGGACTTTTTGTATTTTGAGTGTTGAGTTTGGTAAGTTCTTTGTATATTTTGGATACTAACCGTTTATCAGATACGTCATTTGCAAGTGTCCACCGATTGATGGATGGATAAAGAAGATGGAATATTACTCAGCCATCAAAAAGAATGAAATCTTGCCATTTGCAGTGACATGGATGGAACTAGATGGTATTATGCTAAGTGAAAAAGTCAGTCAGAGAAAGACAAATGTCATAATTATTCATTCATATGTGGAATTTAAGAAACCAAACAAGCAAAAAGAGGGAGACAAATTAAGAAACAGACTCTTAATTCTAGAGAACAAACTGATGGTTACCAGAGGGGAGGTGGGTGGGGGGAAGGGGGAATAGGTGATGGGGATTAAAGAGTACACTTACTATGATGAGCACTGAGTAATGTATGGAAGTGTTGAATCACTATATTGTACACCTGAAACTCACATTACACTGTATGTAACTCAAAGGAATTAAAATTAAAAACTTAAAAATATAGTTTGATGGGCAACTTCAAAGTATTAAAAATAAAAATAGTCTTGGGAAAAAACCCTCTAAACAATTTTTTTATTGTTTTCCCAGTGCAAAATTAAAGGTGACAAAATGCACATTAAGGAAGACAGACAGATAAAAGGTGATGAAAAAATCTGGGACATTTTAGTGCAGATAAAAAACCCAAGTAGTTCAATTAATCAGATATTAAGATACATACTAGGAGGAGAGACAGTAGGTACTTATGGGTCTTTAATAAATTAAGTCTCATAACCAGAAATGAAATGTACCTGAGTATTAAAGAAATGCAAGAGCTGCAATGGACCTTTTTTTTTTTTAAAGATTTATTTATTTATTTTAGAGAGAGAGAGCAGGGGGGAGGGGCAGAGGGAGAGAGCAGGGGGGAGGGGCAGAGGGAGAGAGAAACTCAAGGAGACTGCGCAACGAGCGCTGAGCCCGATGCAGGGCCTCCATCCCACAACCTTGAGATCACAACCTGAGCCCAAACCAAGAGTCAGATGCTCAACTGACTGTACCACCCAGGCGCCCCCGCAATGGACTTTTTAACAAGTTAACTGTTATATATAAACTAGATCCCTTTTGCTGCAATTAGTCATTTTGGCCAGTTCGTTTTGAAGTTCTGTAATAGTGCACATATGTTCAGACTGCAAGTGGTGTAAGTTCCCATCTAGAATGATGAAGACCATTATCTTTGGATTTTAATTAGCATTTTACCCAGAAATTACATGAAATGCCAGTGCGTACTCGAATGCCATTGAAAATTGACACGAGCAACACATTTTTACCATTCAGGCTTTTGTAAACAATCGCAGTTATTCGTGTATTTTGAGCAAAAAATAGAAATTTGATGAACCTGTTTCAAGAGGCTTGAAAAGTTAAAGTGAATTCTAAATGTAGATTAGTAGCAAATGATGACAGCCGAGCCAGTATTACCTCAGTTGATTAATTTATAAGGATACTGGTCAATGATTTTAACCAACAGCTATGCATAGTAGAATCCTAATGGGATCCGTCTGTTAAAATTACATAAAGTAGGGCATTTGATTTATTTCATAGTTTCTCAAAGCTCAATTTTAATTTCATACAAATAATGCATTAGTCACCCGGGATAAATGACACATTGAATAGAGTTGTGATTTTATCTGCTTCTCATAATCTGATTTAGCACAGGATTACATCTGGCTTCGTAGTTTATTCCTCTCCTAAATGTTTGGAGGGAGAGTGGGATCCTTACGTCTCCTGTTTCATATCTCATTAGATGAGGCCAGACCCTATAGCCCTTGCCCTGCCTCTGGTGTGTGAGAAAGTCTTTCTGATTTGGGTGTAGCATTAAGAACTACCGCAGCTAGGGGCCCCTGGGTGGCTCAGTCAGTTAAACGTCTACCCTTAGGTCATGATCTCAGGGTCCTGGGATCGAGCCCCACGTTGGGCTCCCTGCTCAGCAAGGGAGCCTGCTTCTCCCTCTCCCTCTGCCCCTCCCCCGGCTCCTGCTCTCTCTCTCTCTCTCTCTCTCTCTCTCTATCTCTCCCTCTCAAATAAATAAGTAAAATCTTAAAAAAAAAAAAAAAAAGAACTACCACAGCTACAGTGAAGCAAATGGAAGGATTTATAGACAACACCCCTGTTAATACATGAGGAGCCAACACATTTCAGTTTTGGTTGGTAACCAGTTTGAGATTGGTTAAACTTTCAGACCCGGAATGTGCATTATTATGAAGTACATTTACTGAAAGAACACAAATCACTAAAATCCACTAGAACAAGTAAAAATGTGAGAGACCACCAAACTTCGCCTAGGTGCCTCATTCCAGCCCACCATCTCGGGTCATGCCTTTACCCTTGACCCTGGGGTTGGGGAGTCTTTCCCTTGGACCGTGAATTGGGTAGTGGTTGCTCCAGGGGGGCACATCCCTCTGAGCCTTACAACGTTACCCCATATTCAATTCCTGTGCCGAGACCTGACAACGTTTTCTACTCCCATCACTGTTGCCATTTTTCATTAGGTTTGTTGCCTTAATGGAAGGTGGAAAGGTGAGTTTGTCCAACAGGAAAGCTTTGAAATCTGTTTGGCCTGCAGTCGCATACCAAAATTAGAGGAAAGGAGGGGGTTTTATGTTCATGGCTGACTGGAAATATGTGGGCTTATATTTTTAAGATGTAAAAAACATGATTAGAAAGTTCATAGAACTTCATGGACATCAAATAACTCTTAAAAACAGGTAAATGATGAAGTATGGGGTAAGTTTCCCTAAATTGAACATAATCATAAAAATTCAGGGAAAAGCAATATATTCTGCAAAATTTATGAGTTTTTTGTGGGGGGAGAGTTTGCAAAGCTTGACAGCCCCCAGTGCATCTGGCCCTGGCACATTCCTGTTTGTAATGAGAACCTTATGAGGTTCTGGGCCTGCTCCCCAGGGGGTATCATAAATGATATGCAAGTCAGAAACTTCATGGCTCATGGCATTTCTCAGAGATGTTTTAGTTAAGCGGCCTCACCCAGCTACAGGGGCAGAAGTTGGGAAGAGAGTCCACTCATAAATCTTCACTGAGCTTTAATTAAGTTATGTCTTTGCTATTGTTCGTAGGAATTAGAGAGGGGAAGACCTAACTGAATGAATATACCCACCTGACTTCACAGAAATGGTCCAGGTTCTTGGGGTTAATGTGACTTTCGTTATTTCGTAGGCACCCATTTTTTTTTTTTTTTTTAACAACAACAACAACAACAACAACCAGAAAACCACAGAAGTGTGAATACCACTAAGGAAAAGTCGAATGGACAGAGACAGAAAAAGAAGGAAAAGCGCAATGCCAAAGTTATGGCCATTTTTCCAGGTGTTTTCTTCTGTCTCATCTTTCCTTTTATTCCCTGTGCCCTGGGGAAGATTGGAATTGACCACAGTCTCACTTGGGTAGGATGAGTGGGGTCTGGTGGCTGGGAGGTCGTGCAACAGACGTTTGTGAATTCATTGGATTTCCTGAATATAATTGTGATGTTACTTTATCATCAAGAGATGGGCCTTTATTCCAACCCCGATGCTGCCTCTTGGTGGTGGGGGGGATTGGGGGTGGGAAGAGTTCAAGTTGAATTGGACTATGTAACGTTGACCCTTGAACATGTTCCTGCCTCCCCTGAGAATTCCGGCTCCTCTCTTTGTATGCCCGGAGCTCAGCAGCCTTTGAGAGAAGCCTGATGTTGCTTTGAACTGCACAACTCTCGGGGGGAGGGGGTGTGGGGAGCGCCTGGCTGGCTCCGTTGGTAGAGCACATGACTCTTGATCTCAGGGTTGTGAGTTTGAACCCCACGTTGGGCATAGAGATGACTTAAAAAAGAAAAATGAACTACAACAACACTCTGCCCTCTTTCCCCTACCTTGTTGTCAACCGTCTTTTGAATTCCTGACATTTATTCCTCCAAACAACTTAATTGTTCCACTTTTCTTTGCTTCCGTGTGTAGGTCTAATAACATTTAGAAAAAGACAGCATGAGCATCACTGTCCTTTTCATTGTCTTCCTTTTAATCATATCTGTTACATCTGATCAATTTTCAGACTTGTTTACCCTTTATTAGTGAGCTGGGATACTTTCAGCCGTGTTTTGAAAGGGGAGAAACAACACTGCTTTCTGGGAGCCATTTAACTAATTTCTCCTAAGGACTATTTGTGCATTTTACGAGAGAAACGTTTAAAAGGTTGTAGTGAATGAGGCAGCTACCCGGAAGACTGAGGAGATTAGACAAAATGAAACATTTTTTTTTTTTTTTAAAGGAAAAAAGCAGTTTCTCCCCTTGATAAGTTTATTTTGAAAGGGTGATCGAGAAACCGCTCTGTTTCCTCACTGGGAAAAAAAAGGGAAGTGACATCTTGCAAAGTGTTTCAGTGAATTCCAAATTGCAGGTCCCACACTGTTGCGGCTGATAGAGATTTATGCCCCACTAACTTGAAGAATGGGAGAAAGCCTCTTTTATTTAAGTTCTCGAATTCTTCGACCTTCATCTTCAACAAAATGGAAAGACGCTGGAAATGCCAGCCATTTTGCTTTGACCACTCAAGCCACACTTGTTTCTATTTCTGGTGTCTAATAGTGAGACTGAATTTTCATAAACAGACAACAGATGAGGGAGGCTTCCTAGCATCAGTCCTGATACTCTGTATCCCCCATTGCCTATTGACAGGAGAATTCAGGCTCTCTGTGAGCCATGGTTCTTTTTTTTTTTTTCCCCAAAATGATAATCTCCCATTTAAAAACTGAAATGTAAAAATCATAAAAGCTATAAAAATATAAAAAGAAATATTATCAATTTTCACGAATCAATTTGAGCTCCTTTTAGTGGTGTGCAGATACGGCTTGATTCTCGTGAAATGCGAGATCGTCAAGAGCAGTTGCCATCTTTGAACTTCAGGCTTGTAGGGGTCTTATTTAAGGGGCTTAAGGCTGGGCCAACTCTTGGACAGTGCCGAAGACCTTTCCTCAGTCTCCCTGCCAGTGGGTACCCAGCTTCTGCCAGTCCAAAAAAACTGGAGGAGGATGAAAATACATCTCGAGGCAGCTAATTCCCTCCTAGGTGGACAGTTCTGACACGAAAGGGGCCTCTCTGGAGCTTCTAGCTCTGGGTGGTATTTCTGCCCTGGAGACCATGCAGAATAAATATAATCTCTTCAGTTTGCCTGAGCCCTTCCTAGGTCTGAGGACAGCCCTCCTGTGTTCACTGTGTTCTCATTTCTCAGGGCAGAATGCCCCAAGCCTGTGGATAATTGCTTCGAGAGACTCACAGCGACCCTGCCTCGAAATGCAGGTGGGAGGTGGCTGTGCCCTGAAGGCTCTCGTCTGTCCCATTTCTAGGGTGGACAGAGCATCTCTTTGCAAGATGGGGAACAGGATCTGAAGAGCATTCCTCTGTGCCTTGTCCATACAAACTTTTTCCAGAAGTTGGGGTGATGAGCAGATCCTCAACAGCCCTTGCTCAGGGAAACTTCCCTCTGGATATCTTCTCCTTTAATTGCCACAATAGGAGAATCCCAAAGGATTGGAAGACTAACAGGAACTTTTCCAGAAGGAAGCAAATAACTAATGTTGAACGTGGGTGCCCCCGGGGAAACTGTGAGTCTCTGTCACCATGGCCGCGTTGGCCCACACTTGGCAGATGCGGAGGCCCCCGCGGATGGAGCAGTTACTGCATGTCAGACACCCCTCTGACCCATTTCTAAGCACAAACTTTGTTAAACCTTCCAGTAACCCTGTGAGGTAGTAGACCTGTTAATCACTGACCTTTTTACCGTGGGGAAATTGCGGCCCGGAGAGGCTAAGTCATCTGCTCCAGATCACATGGGTAGGCGTGGTGGCCGATTCGAACCCGGGCCCTGTAACACTGCACTGTAACGCAGCTCCTCAGAGATGAGTCTTGAGGTGTTGCTCCACACTGGCCACCTCTGAACAGGCCACTACTTGGACGGTGGGACAAGCCCCTCTTCTGCTGTGAGCATCACTTCATCTCGCAAGATGGGGAACAGGATCCGAACAGCATTCCTCTGTGGCTCTGTACTGAAGCCCAACGTCTGTGGTAGATGAACTCCTAAGTGTTTCATCTTCTGAATCGGGAAATAGACATTCACTCTTTCCTTCATTTGTTAAACATGTTGTGGGTGTCTCCCGTTGGCCAGGCACTGGGGATCTCGTGGTGGCCATTGTAGAAATGGCCCCTGGAGTCCGGCCATTAAATGCTCAAAGTAGGAAGCGAGTTGGGCAGACGTTGCATCTGAAGATCCTTCCAGCTGCAGGGATTACGGCCCTCTTTAAGATGACAAAAACAGATACGCCTTGGCCAGTCCTGCGCAGCCTACCCTTTAGTATCCCTGCTCTGGTTGATGCATGCTGGAGATTTATGTGAAGGAGGCGAGCATGAGAAAGAGGATTTGGCCGGAGCCACATTTCCAAAGACACCATTCTGAAAGGGCTTGAGTCATCAGTCATTTGTTGAAACATTAGGGCACGGGGCATCTGGCTTTCTTTGCGGCTGCCAGGAGGCTAGGCTGACCCAATGCTGCCTTGAATAGTTTCTTCGGTGTCTAGTACTCATTATTTCCACCTGTTGCATGAGAGGGATCTTAAATCACAATCTAGCCTCTCTGACATGGCGCTTTATTGTTGATTACCGCAGACTTTCAGTCAGTATTCAACAAACCACATCCTACACTGCACTATTGATGAATTTACTGTAGAGCCCTGAATTCAGCTGTACAGTATAGATTCTTTGTGCCAAAAGGAATCTAAATTATAAAATACTTTTTTCACACCTCATTGTCACTGCTATTAGTGGGGCATCCTAAGATGAATAATTTCTTGCTACCCAATGCTTTTTTTTTTTTTTAAATTATTTTAGAATCCAGACTAGAGACTCGACCTGGAGGCTTAGCCTAGTAAGGAGACTTTAGGTTCCATTTCGTTTTGGTCTAGTCTTGGCACGGGAGTATGAATTTTGCTAACAAGACCGAACACAGCCAGCTATTTTCTTCCAGAGAGTCACCTTGACCATCAGTGTGGGTGATAGATGACAGCCTTTGTGTTAAGAAGTTTATCGTATTTAATCGGACAGTGGTCTGTGGTATTTGCAGTGCTTCGTTGGTACGGTCTACCTCTTCTGCAAGAAAGTTATACGTGACTATGGGTCATTTACCGACTGTCAGGCGAAACCTTTATAAGCCAGTGTTCTCTGTGCTCTGCCCTCAGCAGGGACCCCACAGATGACTGACCTTTGATGGGGACAGGAAGGAGTGGCGTGTGGTGCTTGGTCACTTTCCACTTGAGTGCAGGTTACTTTGCGGAGTTTCAGGTAGGGGAGTGCGTATGTCTTGTGTTTAACCTGACTGGCTGACCCTTATCAGGAATGCTGTAGAGGGGATTCCAGCAGTAGATAAAGGTGGAGCTAGTTGACCTTTGAGGTTGTTTCAACTGCTGACTTTTTGTGATGCTTTAAAATCCCTTAGGAGGAAAGCTGTGGTAGAGGGCGCTGGCTGTGAATCTCAGGCTTGAAGTTGTCGGAAAATAATGCCCCAGTCAAATCACACTACATTCACTTTACCTTTTAGAAATATATGGCTCACAGTATTTTGCCTGATGTGGGGGGAGGGACTATGGTGAGAGGGGAGAATAGGAAGAAGATTACCGTAACATCAAATGCGGCAGACAATGAAAATAGCATCAACACCCCAAACTTTACATTAAAAAAAAATTGAAAGGATGGGGCATCATGGACACATATAGTGTCCAAAAAATTTTTGCCTCATTCGTGAGCTCAATGAATGGAGCCTCTTAATTACTGTTGCTGCCCATTGACATTTTTTTTTTTAAAGATTTTTATTTATTTATTTGAGAGAGAGAATGAGATAGAGCGTGAGAGGGGGGAGGGTCAGAGAGAGAAGCAGACTCCCTGCTTAGCAGGGAGCCCGACGTGGGACTCGATCCTGGGACTCCAGGATCATGACCTGAGCCGAAGGCAGTCGCTTAACCAACTGAACCACCCAGGCGCCCTGCCCGTTGACATTTAAATGACGCCTTTATCTAACTAGAGTGCGCGGAGCTGACTGCCTCTCTCCCGGACCTCTTCCTTCTTGCACTCCCGACTCCCGACTCCCGACTCGGTGGTGGGACCTCACTCCATTTGGTTATTGGCACGCTTGCTGCAGAAGCGGCCTAGCTCTTCCCTGAGTCAGGAGTGAGACGCTAACATTCTCACAATGGACAGTGTGTATTTATCTCCCTCTTACTTTCTGTGTGTTTTCAAAATCAAACGCAGGCGTCTTACTTCTCTTTGTTCCATAACACCATGGAATAAACATTAGTCTTGAAACACATTCTTAGAGAAACCACTTGCTGCGATTCCTAGTTCAGTTCGGTGTGTAGTAAATGGCTCCCACTCGTGTAGACACAAGCATAATACAAAGCGGAAGGAACTACAAATTAAAACAAATAAATGAGAGCTTAAAAACTCAGGGAGGAATTTGAATGGCCCCTTGTGTCCATGCATGAGGGCACATACTATGCATGTGGCATCAGCTGATGACATTAGTATGTGCCCTTCCGAGACACGAGGGAGCTAATAATGTTCACCTGTGCGCATATATTACGTATACTCACACACACGTGTATACGTACATATAAGTGCACACGCGTGCATGCATATGGTAGCCATAGATTCTAGGCTTTTGTGAAACTTAAACTCTTAAGATATATGGCCCTGATAGCCTCTCCCACCTTCCTCCGTGGTATATACAAACAACCTGTCTTACTCTGTTAGCCTTTTTGTTTGGTTGAGGGCTGTTTTGTCTAAACAACTTACGTCATTATTTTCTTTTAAACACCCTTTCCTTTAAAAACAATAAAATAATCAATGCCAGCTGACCCAAACCCTTGTGCATTTTTTTTTAATTTTAAAGATTTTATTTATTTATTTGACAGAGGCACAGCGAGAGAGGGAACACAAGCAGGGGGAGGGGGAGAGGGAGAAGCAGGCTTCCCGCGGAGCAGGGAGCCCGATGCGGGGCTCGATCCCAGGACCCCGGGGTCATGATCTGAGCCGAAGGCAGACACTTAACCGACTGAGCCACCCAGGCGCCCACCCTTGTGCATTTAAAGGGAAAAAATTATATAAAACCAGCTTACGTCTGAGTTGCTTCAAAGGGGGAACTTTGTCCAGCATTTGCAAACGTATAACATCTCTTCGTGTCCAGGCTGCATTCTGGGCCTGCGGCTTGTCGAGAACTATTTTCAAGTGTTTTTTGGATCCAGGGAAACCTCAAGTGCGTGTTGCCCCTCGCCCTTTGCCCCTCTTTAGTTTTGAGACCCCTGTGTATTTGGCAGGAAATGTAATCCATATGTTTCTGATTCATTTACACTCAACTCATCAAAATGTTGTTCTGTAAGAGGGATTGGATGTTCAAGAAGCTTTTGTGCCTTCTTTAAAATAACCTTTGGAAAACCTTCCCCACCACGTCCCCCAAAGAAAGGTTGTTTTGCCGAGGGTCAACAAACAGGAAGGGCCCACAGTTCCGAAGTCCTTGCTCACCGTGTGCCAGGGGGCTCCAGGGGGCAGGCACGGGGCTCCCATGTTTTTGTGTTGGGTTGATGGGCTTGTCAGGTCACAGAACCCTTGTGGTTCTTCACACTGGCTCAGCTGGCTCTGTTTTGGATGCAGCGGAAGGGGTTTCTGAATACATTTACCCTGAACAGGGAATTGACTCCCCTTAACTGGAACTTTCATTCACCTCTTCAGAGAAAAGAGGCATGTGTCCTAATTTGTCATCTGAAATAAAATGTCTGAAAGTGGAACTAACTCCACACCTCAGCTGTAAAGTGTCTTGACCATATCAGTTTAAAAAATATTTTGCTACTGTCACCCTTCCTGAACCATGGGACAACACAGAGGACTAATTGCAAACCCAGTACAGCAGTTTTTTTCCTATTTACTAAGCAGTGTGATATAAAACAAGACAAGCGTAAAGACAGCATTGCCTGGAACTTTGGTTTGATGAATATACAAAACAATTTTTTAAAAATTTTTATTTTTACTAAGATGTATTCATTTATGAGAGAGAGAGAGAGAAAGCACAGGCGAGGTGGGGAGGGGCAGAGGGAGAGGAAGAGAGAGAATCCTCAAGCAGACTCCCCACGGGGCGCGGAGCCCGACTCTGGGCTGGATCCCAGGACCCTGAGATCACGACCTGAGCCCAAATCAAGAGCCGGCTCCTCAACCAACTGAGCCACCCAGGCGCCCCAAGTTCTCTTAAAAAAGAATATGTCTACTTCCAAGAATTAGCACTGGAACATATCATATGAGATCGTTTGGGTTCTCAAGAGCCCTTTCCCCTTCTATCATAAACATGAAGAAGGTCTTAGAACCAAATTATATATAGATTCCATTGTGCGGGTGTGTGTGTGTGTGTGTGTGTGTGTGTGTTTCTAAACCTGATAATGCCAATCCTTGGATTTGTCCCGATGTGGAAGCCAGTGGCTACATGATTACCTAGGTTCTCAGGTGGGGCCGCGTGCAGTTTCGCATGAATATTTCAGGTCAGATCTGATCCGCTCATAAATTCTAATTTGTGTAGCTTGTGAGCGTGTGGCTTCAGGGTGAGAAGGGGAGAGGTCAAATGAGTTGTGTCTGGGCGTCCTGCCGTGAGGTCAAAAAGGCATCGCCCGTGTGGAGCAGGCCTCGCTCCCTCCACGGACACCACCCTGCTCTCCCCGATTCCAGTGGCTTTCTGCAGAGTTCCTGCCCATGCCAGGTCGCGGCAGGGAGCAGGGCCAGAGAGCTTCAAGTGAAACCTTTGCCTGAATGTAAGCATCTGTCCCTGGATGGCCAGTGAGCCGGGGCCTTTCCCTTTCGTGCTGGTGGCTGCACGAGATCGCACAGCTGGCCTCCCCTGGTCCCAGCGGGTTCCGGCTTGCCTTTGGGCTTTCAAAACCTCCCCCAAAAGGTTCTAATGCAAAATAGTCAAACCATGGCTGTTATTTGCTGGCCACCTGTCCCAACCTAAAGTCTTCACTTCTCCAAGGATGGCAGGTGCACAGCGCTCTATATTTAACTTTGTGGGCTCTTGCCGAGCCAGTTGACAAGGCTATGCACGCATTTGTGTGGGCTGGATGACCAGCTCTTGTCTCTGGTCCATCTGGTGATAGGGACAGTTTCACATTATGTGTATTTTGGGGGGCTTTTTGTATTAAGAGGTGAGAACGGGCTTTCTGAGCATGCACTCACTTGTTTATAAAAACAGACACACAGTGCGTCTACAAAGCATCAGAAAAAAAAAAAAAAAAGGCTTGAAGGGAAAACTTCAGTTCCTTCCTGCTGGGGCAACATGCTGCAGGGACCTTTTCAGTTTCGTAGTCACTGTTTTACTGTTTGTTCTAGGGCTCCATTGAGTGGGACTTAAATGCACATTACGTCTTTGAAAAGACTTTTAGTATACAGTTGCACCACAGTTGCTTTCGACGGACTCCAGCTAGGCATCACTAGCCCTGTCCCAGTGTTTGCAAAAAATCCCTCAACAGCCCTAGTTTACTAAGATACACATATCTTGTTGATATGATCATGCTTATTCTTTTAAAAGATTTTATTTATTTATTTGGAAAAGAGAGAGCAAAAGAGAGCATGGGCAGTGTGGAGGAGGAGAGGGAGAGGGAGATGCAGACTCTCCTCTGAGCAGGGAGCCCGATGCGGGGCTCGATCCCAGGACCCTGGGATCATGACCTGAGCCGAAGGCAGATGCTTAACCGACTGAGCCACCCAGGCGCCCCATCATGCTTATATTTTCATTTATTGCAACTTACGCCTTTTGGCACATATTCATTTATAAAGCATTCCGATACCTTAGTGTACACACACACACACACACACAAGCACACACATACATATAAAGGGAGACCGAGGCACAGAGAAATCACGCACCTTTCCTGAGGTCAGATTTTATGTTGGTGATAGCATTGAGAAATCACCCCTGAAATTGGCATTCAACTGCAGTCGCTAAAGCATTTGCTCCCTGCAGCATCTTTGTGGAATGCAAGGGTGATGTATATGCATATAAATCTTCATTAAGATGAACGTGAGATATTATCATAACTGTTAATGTTAATATCTATTTTCAACATTAATAGCCAGATGAGCAAAATGAGGCTAATAGATCTCAGTTCTGTATGTGATTAAAATTATTTATTTTCATTTTAAGTGAAAATGTTAAGTCAGTTGCATGGTTTCCTCTGGATTTGTAATAGTGACATTGTAAAACACACACGTGCACATACACCCCATTCATGTAATTAAACTGATTCATCAAACATATTGTTGGAGAATCTCAGAAACGTGTGGGACAGAGGATTAATTAACTCAGAAGCATGTAAACTCTAAAAAGTTTGTCAGTCTATTTTTATTATACATATGCTCTTCCATGTATGATTTGTGACAGCTTAAGGACAGATGGCCAAGTGATTTACAACTCTGACTTCAATTATATACCATGTAGTTCAAGTGAAAATAGCTCTCTTGCAGCCCAAATAGAGATGTTAGCATCCATTTATAAGAAGTGTTTTGAAATTCGAATCAAAGTTGAAGCCTGCTTTGTTTGATTTCATGCAAAAAAAAATGGATCTCCTGTGCCTAAAATAATCTCCGAATATTAATCTCTGCTCCTTGAGTGGTTTTAAAATTGTGCAAGTTTAAAAATGATGCTTTTCTCCTCTTTTGTGTAATTCATAGCCCATATTTCAACCCTGTCACCTCTCAAGAAAACCCTTGGATCCATCTCCTCCAGATTGAGAAAGAAATGACACACTGTTCCATGTAATCATGTAGGCAGGGATGAGGAGGATGGTCAAGGGGAGAGAATTCTTTTTTGTGTTTTGACTTGTAAAGGCACCCACTCCACCCTTATATTTTCAAAGTGGCAGTATGATTCTCATTCAAAGCGTGGGACACCATAGAAGAAACCCTTCTTTCTTGCCACTTAAAGTTACTATTAGCGTTTCAGAACTGTTGTACAACTTACATTAAAGCCTGTGGCGTGTGTGTGTGTATATGTGTGTGCGCACACACACGCGCGTGTGGTCTTGGTGGTGGTGGTGATTTGAGAAGCATATGCCTCCCTCCTGCAGACTATAACCTAGCCTTTTAATGTGAGGGGCGAGGGTAAAAATAAATATATGCCTCTAGAGAGAAGAGGTGGTAATATATTTTTGCCTTTCCATTTTTAATTTGCCCATTCTAAATACCGTTCCAGAAGGGTTTGTATGACTTTATACTTTCCAGAAATATTCTATTTTTGTAGGCTAATGCTTCAGTTTACTTCTCATTTCTTCATTGCCTTTCAGATAAGTACTTCCCCAGGAACTTAGTATTAAAATTTGCCTTTCCAAATGTACCATATGGAATTCCCAAGGGAAATTATTTTCCAAGTGTCAGTCTCACTCATGAATTTGGCTGTAGACTTGAGTTCTTTTCCTAGCACAACCCCCCCTCCCCAATTTAAAACATTTTCATAAATGAAGATACAGAGGGACTGAAAAAGGATCCCTGGATACTTGATTTCCATAAACATTCATGTAGAATTTTCCAGAATATTCCCGTCACAAAGGGAATGTAGAGGCAAAGTCAGAACTGACAAATTTACAACAATCTGAGACACCCGGTGTAAAGAGCACTTTTCCATTCTCAGGGCTGTTTTCCTACGTAGGCTCAGAGACATTTTCTATCTGGACTGCTGATGCCTTCCAAAGAGCAGGCGGCAGGCAACATGTGTGTCTTGGGACGCTGGGCTTGTCTTCCCCTGGACTCGGGGGCTGCGGCTGCCACATCACCATTTGGAGCTACGGCTTGGAAAGTACTTGGTCTACTTGTGGACAACTGGTGCGGGCACCCCTCCCTAAAAGTTCTAAGAAATCAGGTCAGTTGAATTTTCTAGTATTTTTGGAATGCAAATTACCCCTACAAAAAGCTTCAACTGCAGTTGTAATTGTAGCTTGTTAAAAGTGAAAAACAGAGTTGTCAGAATTCTATTAGGAAGAAATAGTTTGGGTAATACTTTTCTGCTATATTGACCTTGCTAACTCTATAAAAAGCAAGTGCGTACAACATTTCATTTGTGTGTGTGTGTGTGTGTGTGTGTGAGAGAGAGACAGACAGAGACAGAGACAGAGACAGACAGAGAGAGGTTAGTCACTGGTTTCCTCTTCTTCCTTTCTATAACCAAACATAAGACATTAAAAGAGCTTTGACATAACATTTAAAATCTAAACTACAGCCAATGTCAATATTATATAGCTAATATTGACTTTAATCAAAAAGGTCTGGCTAATGTTAAAGCTTATAAAGAACAAACAAAATTGTGACACTTATCACTAAACTACCACTATTCAAGTCTATGGGCGATAATCTCAGCTCAGTGACTGAGCCGACTTTCAGAGATAATGGTGCTATTAGTCAGATTTGGTCGTTTTACCTTATCTATATTGTAGATAAATAGCTCATACTTAAACAATCAGAATAGAAGACTTCATAAATATACATTAGGTTTTTGGCTATAGATTTCAACACTAGCTGTAAATATAGCTACAAAGAGATGGATATTAAATGTAGTTAAGTTATCACTTAAGTATTTTGCAATATCATCGAAAGGGATCGCACCCGAGACACAACTGGAAAGCTTTTAAACGTTAGAAAAACAACTGAATTGTGCAATTCACTGAGAAAGACAGGAAGAACGTTCTGAACAATTAAGCCAGTTTGGAGATGAATGAAGGCAGCAACAACAGGTTATTCTGTGTGTGTTTGTGGGTGTGTGTGTACACGTACGCACGTACTTACATATATAACTCATCCCATGGTGGGCTACAATGACATACGAGAAATCTGGAAGTCCTGAGTACCCTGAAGACTCAGAACCTACACGGAGCTGGAGATCTTCATGGCCAAGCTCAGGACTTGGAGACTCTACAATCACCCCGGCACAGCTCACAGAGACAGACCCTTAGATGTAGTGACGTCTGCAGAGGTTTCTGAGAGCAATTACACTCGTCGTTTTGACTCCATGCAATATCTTCGGGGGGCAAGAAAACTTTGGCAGGAATGGATTAGGAAATACGGGCAAAAAACTTGGTGTTCTACTCTAAGAGCTTTCCCTTCTCCTGTATCGATTGGTTTAATTAATCACTTGATTCTTATTTTATTCCACTGTCCTTTGTTTTGGAGATTATTTCTTTTTTTTTGAAGATTTTATTTATTTATTTGTCAGAGAGAGCCAGCAAGAGCACAAGCAGGGGGGAGTGGCAGGCAGAGGGAGAGGGAGAAGGAGGCTCCCCACTGAGCAGGGAGCCCGATGCAGGGCTCGATCCCAGGACCCTGGGATCATGACCTGAGCTGAAGGCAGATGCTTAATTGACTGAGCCACCCAGGCGCCCCGAAGATGATTATTTCTGTGTAAGGAGTCCATCCTGTACAGATTGCTAAGTGTGCCTTCCCCTTGCCCCCATGGCTGCTGGTGTAAATAAACTGCATCTCCCCATTGGTAAACAGTACTAATAAAATTTTTTAAAATGCCTTTGAAAAAGTACATTATTGTCATTGATATTTATCTCCAACATTCAAGATAACTGTCAATTCACACACAGTTGCAAGAAATAATACACAGAGATCCTCTATACCCTTATCCAGTTTTCCACTTGGTAATAGCTTACAAAACTATAGTACATTACTGTCTCATTATTTTGAAGCACATTGCCCCAGACTTCACCAGTGGGAGACGCTTCAGGTTGACCCCTGTGTTCTTTTGATCTTTGAGCCCGTCCTTAACTTCTGGTATAAAGAGATGCTCTGGTTCCTCTTGAGCCCTCAGGAGCTTTGATTCCTTTTATTGGGAAATAGTATTTCGAGAACAAGACGTGGGGGGTAGGTGTGCTTTTTTTAAAAAAATATTTATTTATTTGAGGGAGAGAGAGAGCGAGCACGAGCATGAGCCGGGGAGAGACAGAGGCAAAGGGAGAAGCAGGCTCCCTGCCGAGCAGAGAGCCCGACACAGGGCTCGATCCCAGGACCCCGGGATCATGACCTGAGCCAAAGGCAGACGCTTAACGACTGAGCCACCCAGGCGCCCCTAGGTATACTTTTTACTACCAGAATGCCATTATTTCTATGCCATCTCAGCACACACTGCCAGGAGATACTTGTAGGTACGTGCATGCACACACCTATTCTAGTCAAAGACCGCCTCATTCCTCCTCTTCCCCCTTTGCTAACCGGTAACTCCCTTCTCTAAAGTTTAGAAACCTAGCTCTCATGAACCACAATACGCTTTCTTCTTTGGCTCAGTCCTACCATACTAACCCACAGCACTAGGAAAAATTGATTCAGGCAAGAATCACTGATAGATTCTTAAAGTAGTAGATGGAAGTTTGAGGAGGAATGAGATATTTACATTGTTTCTTGGTATCAGCCCACAAAATCTTGTGAGGGGAATAGTACCTTGTCAGTGGAGAAACCTGGGGAACCCCACCTTAACCAAGTGATCAAAGGTGCCATCTAGTATTAGGACAAGTGGACTTCTTATGCCTCCTGGTATGAGGTATTAAAGAGGATACAACATCACCTCTGTGTTGTTCTTGATGAGAATGTGGAACTTGAATCTAATCCTGAGGAAACATCAGACAACAAACCCAAACTGAGGGGGTCATGAAAGGCAGAAGAATGGAAGAACTACTTCATGTTAAAGAGACTAAAGGCACATGACAGCTTACATGTAAGGCATGAACCTAGATTAGCTCCCAAGTCTATTTTTATTTTTCTATGAAGTATAGTATTGAGGCAATTGGCAAACTTGAAATAAAGTTGGTAGATTAGGTCTAACAGTAGAGTATCAACATTTAGGTCTTGATTACTTGGTAATTATATTGTGGTTATGTAAGAGAACGTATTTTCTGGAAATATACACTGAAGGATTTAGAGGTAGAGGAGAATCGTGTCTTGGTGAAGGATATATGTATGGGCTTTTGTTTAATATTTTTTTGACTTTTCTGGAAGCTTGAATTGTTTTTAAACTACAGATGTTTTTAGAAAGAGATAAATGAAGGTCTACTCGTGTACCTCTGTCATTTTCTGGAATAGTCATAGGGTCTCTTCTAAGTCACCTGACGCCATCTTGTCTAGTTGGGCTCAGATGAGCCTGCCTCTTGGAAGTTTCATTCTTCTTCTGACTGCAGAGAAACAGTTGAGGGACAGTGTACATATTGCCCCTTCACTTACCTCTCCTCATGAGCTCTCCAGTGACCATTTGCTAGCTAGCCCGAGAAAGTGATGATGCTACGAACCATAGGCAGAGTCCTATAATTGCAGATTTCAGCTTGTGGCAAGTAACGATTTGTGCCAGGAGAAGAGCAAGGACAATTGTAATTCATTTTGCTTCTTAAATTCACCTCTGGAAAAGGAAGAACAAGAGGGCCAATAAAAAGTCGAGGGATTCATTAATTTATTTGTTTGCTATTTGCCCTCACAGGTAAACCTCACTTTCTGCATTCTGTCTACTTTGGGGAATCATTAGCACGTTAGTGAAGTGTATAGTATTTTTACATATCATGATGGGCTTCCCATTTAAAGGGGAATTGAGGGGTGCCTGGCTGGTTCAGTCAGGGGAGCATGCAGCTCTTGATCTCAGGGTTGTGAGTTCGAACCCCACGTTGGGTGTAGAGATTACTTAAAAATAAAATCTTAAAAAAGTAAAGGAGAATTGAGATAAATTCCTTTGTAAAATAAGTCATCCACGGGCACCTGGGCGGCTCAGTCATTAAGCATCTGCCTTTGGCTCAGGTCATGGTCCCAGGGTCCTGGGATCGAGCCCCACATCGGGCTCCCTGCTCAGCGGAAAGCCTGCTTCTCCCTCTCCCACTCCCCTGCTTGTGTTCCCTCTCTCACTCTCTCTCTCTCTCTCTCTCTGTCAAATAAATAAATAAAATCTTAAAAAGAAATAAAATAAGTCATCCCTTCCTACTTTTGACAAAGGAAATATTTTCTGTGCTCATCTGTCTTTTGCTGTGAAGTGCACGTATCTGTTAGAGAAATCCTTATGGTGTTCTTGGTGTTCAGCCTTAGACCTCAGACAGAATCCTGGTCACAAGGTCTTAAAAGGCAGAGAGTGGAAATTGGTGCTGGGCATAATGTTATATTGGAATCAGCTGGATCGGGAAAGGTTCTAGAACTGAGGAGGGAGGGCAGGGCCTTCCCAATACCATTTTGGATTCATTTCAGTTCATTTTTTTTCTAAGTATTTATAATAGTTTAAAATGATGAATATTGCTAAGAGAAACCATTGGTCCTCAAGTCACTTAAACCAGTGTATTCAAAAATTATTTTCATTCAACTTCAGCATGTTGAGTGCAGTGGCTCCTTTTTAAAAAAAAAAAAAAAAAGACTTTTCGGGGGTGGGGTGGGCAGATGGTAGATACCTAAGCACACCCATACAAATACCATTCAAATGATGAAAGTGAAACATCACAAATGCTGATAAATTCTTTTGAAAACTTTGCTTTAGCAACTTCTTTAGTTCTCTTTTTCTGCTCATAAAGTTGAAAAATCATAACCTAAGATTATATCGATACAAATTGTGTCCCAGTTTCCACATCTTGAAATCCCATGAAACATCAAGATTTCCGCACAAAGCGCTGAAAAGAAGTAGACCCGTTGTCTGCTCCGAAGGTGGTAATGGAGGTGGACACCAGGGTCACGTCCAGGACGTTTTGTCAGCCTCTTAGTAAGAGAATCCGTGCTAGCCCAGGGCGGGCGTTGGTGGGTTGGGAGAGTGATCCCATCATGATGATGATCTTCGCCATCTTGCTGGAGCTTTCCTTCAATCCTGCATCCTCCTTCACTGAAGATGGCATGGGGCAGTGCATTGTCATTGAATGAGCGCTCGAGTAGGAGGCAGGGGAAACTGCTATCGCCTGGCTCTGGGCTTCAGCTTCTCGAGAAGGACCAGAGAGAATCTCTCTGGCACCTTTCTTGGGCACCTTCTCTGTTCCTAAGAAATGGGGCCTTTATACACACACCCAAGGTAGAGATGAACACAGCCACGGCAAGGGGCTGATCAGTAAGTGACTCGACTGGCTGGGTTGACATTTCTGTTCTCAGCCTAATCATTAGTTTGTTTAACCGATAGCTGTTAGCATATCAAAACCGAGCTTGAAACGTGATAACTTGGGTGCATGTTGATTCTTTTTGTCTCTGATGCGAAGTGATTATTGAACAACCTTTGGATGTGCACAGATCCTCCAGTGAGGGTAGGGTCAATGAATCGAGCTTTGAAGTTTCTAACACCCTCACAACCAGGTTTCCAAACCAAAGAAAGAGGCATCTTGCAAAGCCACCCAGATTTTCCTAAGGATAGCCAGGTGGTCGTAAAGATTATTAAAACAGGATTGGAACAGTTTTCTTTGCTTCTCTTGTTGGAAATGAAGCCGTAGTGTCTCTCTTGGAACACCCGGCTACTTCCTCATCATGTTAGCGGCCTGTCTCGCAGGGTGGTTGTGGCTGTTGGACAGATTAATATGTAAACGTACGGGCTGAGAAGCGGGCCTGGCACGTCATAAATAGCTGGGCCTACCTCACGGGGCTCTCTGGAGCATTAGATGAGTTGACACATCTAATATACATTATAAAGTATCTAGACCAGTTCCTGAGTCATACTGTTACAATTATTATTCTCAGGTCATCTGGGGGCAGGTTTGCTACTCGCTTGATTTGAAGAGTAGATGCTCCATAAATGGTAGCTATTATTATTCAGTGATCTTCGGCCTGGCAAATAATAAGTGCTCAATAAATATTATTATCATTACTATTACAATTATTTATTATTGCACTATGAAAAGGCCCAGAAATCTCCCATTTGGTTGAGCCAAAAACATTTTCCAAGGTAGATGATTTGGCAGGTGTTGCCTTGGGGTGATTTGCAGATTGTTCCCAATTCCAGTGTGTTTCTTCCCCTCCCGTGTCCTCCTGTCTCCATGAGAATTAACCGGATGCATTGAGATCTCCTTACTCTGGTGGTAGTTCTTGTAAATTCACTCTTCTTTTTAGCCTGCTGGCAAATGTCTAGTATAGTTAAGCTGCACTGCCCCATGTCACCAGCAGGTGCTGACGACTAACACTTGATGTCTGGCAGCCTCAACATTTTTACCAGTGGAAGCTGGGGATTCAGGGAAACAGATTAGTGCTGTACTTAGTAAACGGGGACATCGGAACTTGTAATGCCAGTAGGTGTGGTACCTGGACTATTTTTGTCTGAGAATTTAAAGCTTAAAGCCTCCTGCTCTTTTTTGTTCAAGCACTTCGCAAATATTTGAGTGCCTACTGTCATGTCAGCAAGGCGCTCGGTCGAGTACTCTGGGAACCGATGACAAGGAAAAAGTAGAAAACAGACATTAACTTCGCCCTGGGTTTTTCTTTTTTTATAGGCACACACACAGGAAAAGTGGCCTTGATGGTAGTTCGTTCAGAAAAATAGAAGTCCTGTCATTAAAACAGATTTTCTTTATTAAAGGTGTATCAGAAAGATTAAAGCAAAAAATAAAATTAAAATATAGTTAAGGGGGCGCTTGGGTGGCTCAGTGGGTGAAGCATCTGCCTTTGGCTCAGGTCATGATCCCAGGGTCCTGGGATTGAGCTCCAGGTCTGGCTCCTTGCTCAGCGGGGAGCCTGCTTCTCTCTTTGACCGCCCCTCCCCCTACCTCGTGTGCGCGCGCGCACGTGCACACTCGCGCGCGCTCTCTCTCTCTCTGTCAAATAAATAAATAAAATCTTAAAAAAAATAAAATATCGTAAAAATCTGAACAAAACATTCAAATGCATTTTTGAGATGATGAGTTGGAGGTGAGCCTAGATACCACAATGCCCCCCCCCCTTTGGAAGTAGTCTTCACAAAACACTGACTTTATTAGGAGGACTGAATATACAACTTCACAAAAGAAGGCAGTTTAACTTCATACTGATTTAAATAAAATGAACTCTCATGTTCCAGAACTCTGAATATTTTCTTGCTGTATCTTCCATGTGGTGATGATATATACAAGTCTCACTTTTCCAACCTGTCCTTTACCTTGTATTTGTTTTTTTAAAGATTTATTTATTTATTTTAGAGAGAAGGGGGGCAGAGGGAGAGAGAACCTGAAGCAGATTCCCTGCTAAGCGCAGCAGAGCCTGACTCTGGGCTCAATCCCAGCAACGTGAGATCATGACTTGAGCTGAAGGCAGATGCTTAACCAACTGAGCCACCCAGGCGCCCCTACCTTGTACTTTAAATAGAAAATCTATTATTCATCAGCATCTTCAGGAGCCCTACCATGCATTCCACTGGGGCAAGAGGAATGTAGATGTGTATTCATTTGTGCATGACCACTTCCTATAGGTAAAACGTGACATAGAAGGAGGAGCGTGGGACGTCTAGGAGACTCAGTCTTTCCATCTGTGTGATGGGGCTGTTGTGAAGGTCCTAGAAGGCAGTGTAGGGGAAAGCACTTGTAAACTATTAAGCACTATACAAATGTGGGGGTTGGCTAAGGGGTTAGCACTTTTCCATATTAGTTTTAAGTTTGGAAATGTTACAGCCATATGGCATGTTTCTGCCCACATAATAAGTTGGAAATATTTGTATTTTTATTACCAGGGAATCAGATATTTGGTTGCTTCAAAAGGCATACAACTCAGCTGATTTTACTCAACTTTTATTTTTATTTATTTTTTTGTAACGGCTGTGTACCTTTGTGGGAAGAATAAGTATTTACAAGAGATCATGAATTGCCCTTTTAAAAAACAAAATATTGGACTAGCGTCTGCCTGCCTTATTTGTTCAAGTGTTGTTAACACTCTTCAGGGGTGGTTTTTAATCAGTTCATCATCATCACCAAAAAGTACATCATTGAAATCTAGATTTAGTAACACAGCTAAGGCAGATCATACAAATTGACATTTGTACGTTTTCCTGATTCTCATTTTGTGCAAAGCTAACTTAAGATGCCAATGACTCACAAAACATATTGTTTAAACATGTTCAGATTGCTAACAGACCATACTGTTATGCCTTTTAGATTCCAATAAACCATATGAAAATGCTAATTATTGAGTCTACATTAATTTGTATAAATTATGCAAATTGAGTAGCAATTAAGCACTACTGTGGTTGAGGTAGATTCCATGCTATTTTTTAACTTAATGTTGGACTGACACAGACTCCGTTCACTAAAATAAATTGTTTTATTGTTGAGTGTTTACAAAGCAATTGCTGATGGTAATTGGTTATAGATGACACTATTGTGCATTTCAGTAAGATTTATTTAACCATATGCACCACAACCAAAACACACACACATAGGAAGAATGGTCAAGGAACGGCTTTATGGCAGTTCATTCAGGGAAAAAAAAAAAAAAAAAATAGAGCTTCCGTCCATTAACATAGACATTCCTTGTGAAAGTTATTTTAGAAAGATGAAAACAAGATAAAGGGAGAGCACTTGGAGAGATGGAGTTAAGAATATTTGAAAGCAGTAGACTGGAGCAGGAGGTCAAAGCATCTCGCTCAGTCTTTTGAGCAGAATACTGGGGAGTAATTGTAATTTTAGATGCCTCCTTGGTATATGGATGAGAAATTCAGCCCTGATTTGGTCAAGGCAGTTGTATGTGTTTTGCTTTCTCCCACATCACTGAGACATGCACAAACACCCTAACGAGATGGTGTGCCTGCGTGTGTGTGCATCTTCACACTCAACCTAACTATTAGTTAAATTATTAAGTGTCAGCATTTTGGAAGCAGCTTAGCCAGTTCGCAGCAGTGTCTCCAGGAAGGGCTAACTCTGCAAGGGCTCATCTCAACCCGTTTCTCTGGAAGGCAGGGATCTGCAGTCTTCTATTCCCACTGAGCAGAACTCCAGGCCAACCATCTTTCTGTCTTTGGGATTCAGATTGGGTTTTTCAGATGCAAAGGTTAAACGCATTGGTACGATAATTTCGAGAGGAAGATAAATCCTTCCATTCTTCCAAAATTATTCTGGGAAGGAGTGTGTAAATTACGATTTGCAAGTGCAGTAATGACTTTAATGTTGAAACATGGCATTGTGGTGATGAGCAGATCATGTCAGCCTTTGGTAATTTATTTCATTTAAGTTTCTCTAATCGGTGATTGATTTGGGGACTCTAGATTCATAGCGAGTGATCTTCCTGAGAGTTTGACCAAAATAACAAGAAGATGTTATACAATGTCATATTGATGCCATGATTCTAATAAGAACTTTACTGAGACAAATCTAGAAATTGATTAGTTTTACTGGCTCCATAAATGTGTTTTCCATAACCTCTGAACCAATTTTCATCGGTTTTCCTTGGCTTGAAATATTATCAGAATTCTGAAAAATTCGTTGAGTAAATCATTAACTTCAGTTTTGGGTACATAGTATTTTAATAATGAATGATAGATCTCCTGCAGGACTTTTTCATTTCAAATTTTATGGCTTGAAATACAGTTCACCAAGTCCTTTGGTTTTCCTTTACAAACCATACTTAATTATAATCCCTGTTACTTTTGCCAGATTTTCTGTTTCCCTGGCTAAATCCATCAGGGGAAGCAAGCTTTTAGAGCAAGATCTGTACTGTGAAAGTGTCATTCACACTAGCCCACTAAATCATTTAGAGCCCAAGGATTTGAATAGAACTCTACTTCCAGCAACAGAGGCAAAGCTGTGCATTATCGTGGGAGTCAAAACTTTGTCACAGCTGTCAGATAGGATGACTGGGGGCGGTGGGGGTCAGCACCAAGCCAAGAGTCCAAGGACCTCTGTTCGGGACCAGCTTCGTGGCTTTAGGCATATTCAAATTCTGTGCCTGGGTGTCCTCATCTGTGGCTCCCATGAAGATCAAATAATACACATATGGGAAAGCGCTCCGGAAATCTGGAAGAACGTATAAATGGCAGGGATTATCACTTGTCAATAGAGCAAGGTATTGAAAAGTCAGCATCACATGTTGATTGAAGCTCATACCATGATACCAGACAGGCCTCAGTTTCCACATCTGTGAAATGGTGAAAATAACAGATAATCCACCTTATGAGATTGTTATAAGGATTAAACAGATTCATGTCTGGCACATAGAAGAGTTATTACCCTCGGGACCCATTGTATTACTGTTGACAGAATAGAATCATTGCTCATTTGGCAGGTACTAGAAGACGTCTGATAAAGTTTTATTTCTTTTTGTGTTCATTGTCTACCTATAGAAGTTTAGATGCTTAAAACTTTATTGAATTCTCCAGGCTACCCCAGATTTGCCGACATAGTGGCATTTGCCAATCTTGTGACCTCCTTACTCAGTAGAATAGGTTGGCCCCGCAATTGACATCCTGAGATGTCATGTAGGGAAATGATAAAGAAGTGTAGTTTTGTGGTCAGAGGGACATGGATTCAGATGCTTACCTGTTCGCTTACTAGCTGGGTGACCTTGGCAAAGTTAATTAATTTCTTGGTGCCTCAGTTTTCTCATTTGTAGAACGGAGATATTCATAGTACCTAAGTCATAGGGTACCTGATTATGAGGTATCCACACGAGGACTTGGCCTATAATACTAATCTTCACTGCCACTGCCATCATTGTGGTTATTCTTCCAAAGGTATTATTGTTTTGATTTTTAAGAATTAAGTCCAAATTCCCGAGACTGGCATTGATCGATTGAAGTACGGTTAATACACACTGTTACATTAATTTCAGGTGTATAACGTAGTGATTCACGAACCTTATACGTTATGCTGTGTTCATGACTGTGGTTACCATCAGTCGCCATACAACACTATCGCCGTACCACCGACTATATTCCTCATGCTGTACCTTTCATCTCCGTGACTCCCAAGACTGGCATTTAAAAACTCTCTATAATATGGTCTACCTCCATTCTTTTCTTTCTTCACACATTGAAATATTAAAGTATAAGTATGTCCCAAATATTGCATGGGACATACATATATTGAAAAATAAGTCACTATTTACGTGAAGTTCAAATTTAACCTGGCATCCTGTATTCCTTCCTTTCCTCCAAGGGGGAAAGGCCTTCAGGAAGACAGAGCCTCCCCACCTCCTGAGTCTCTACTTAAGAGCCACTCAGACTCCTGAGCGTGCGATTATAGCAAGAAATATTTTTATTCTTTTCCTTCATTTCTTGGTTAACATGTCTTTATTCTTGCTCCTCAAATGGGCGGTGTATAGATAGGAGGGCCCGCCCATTTTCCTCGTGGCTCCTCGCTGCAGGGCCAACCCCGTTCACTGACTGCCCTGCCCTGCCGCCCCCTCCTCTCCCTGCGGTCCACCATCCTGGCCAGTGGCATCCGCTTCTCTGGTGTTATATAAGCTTTCCTGTGTGAGGCTGATGAGTGGCCATGGTGGTGAATAATGGCTAAGCCCCTGCTGCAAGCTCTTCTTTCTACCTGGAGTGCCCCCCTCATTCTCATGCCCACATTTTTTCCTTTAAAAGTTCTACTGTCCGTGAAGACCCTAAATCCTGTCCCTTTAGTCATCTTCCCTGGACACTCATCCCCACCAGCCTTCCGTCAGGGGGAAGCCTTCTCATGCCTGGCTACTTCCCCCATGAGGTGCCATCGTTGGCTGCCCAGTGGAACTGACCGTGCGCGTAGAGGCCCCAACCTGCCATGAGGCTAGCAGAGACAGAAACTTGGCATAACTACTCTCAGTATGTTTTCCTGAAAAATTAATGCGGATATTTAGGGATCATTTTATCCCAAACTAAAAGAATTTTTAACTACCTGTATTGAAACTTTGTTTTTAGGGTTTTTTTTTTTTTTGAAGATTTATTTATTAATTTGAGAAGGGGGGCAGGAGGAGAGGGAGAGAGAGACTCTCAAGCAGACTCCCCACTGAGCACGGAGCCCGATGCAACGTGGGGCTCGATCCCACGACCCTGGGATCCTGACCTGAGCCAAAATCAAGAGTCGGACGCTTAACCGACTGTGCCACCCAGGCGCCCCCCTGTATTAAAACTTTGTAAGGAGAGTAATAAATATCTTCATAGGAAACATGAATACTAGGTTTTGGTTTCTAGTTTTACTTTGCTATCTCAAGTCCTGGAGAAGTTGTTTCAAAACCAAAAGAGGAGACATTAAACTTGCCTAATTGTATACTTTGCAGTTATGCACTTTGGGAATTGTCGTCTCTGTGTGTGAATCCTAGACACCCATTATGATATCTGTGCTTTTGTTTAAAACCGATTAAGCCAATAGGAAAATAAAAGATCTTTACGCATCTCAGTGAGCAGTGAAATCTGAATCTATAGCTTGCAATTGAAACTATTATTTTCCCAAAGCCTTTGAGGGCTGTTACTCAGTCTGGTGTAAACAATTTATTGTTAAAGTCCTAGAATATTTGCATGTTAATTAAAGAAAATTTTAATTAAACTGGAAACTTTGTTCAGAAAAGGCAAGTTTGGGCAGCCAGTACACTTACGTGCTAAAGCTCTCATTCAGAGATGATGTACACTTTGGGAATTCTTTGTTTGGTGCCATTTAAATAGTAAAATGGCATATGTGTCTGTCTTGCAGACTGGCTGGGTGTTGAGATGGTTTAGACAGAGATGGAGACAACAAATCAGATTTTCTTTTTGGCAGGGGAAGGGGGGAGGTTAGATAGTCAAAAGAAATATATAAGCTCTCTTAATAGAAATATTTCAATATATTTGTGTCCACTGTGATCGTGAGAAATAGATTTGACAGTACTGAAACTAAGTGCTTTTACTGAATAGCCTCTTAATATAGCATCCCGTCAGCAGTTGGTCAGCATGGACACACAGCACCAGTAATGGACCATATCAGTTTAAAAAATATTTTGGTAAGATATGTGAGCAAATTTACCGTAAAGCACAAAAACAGTGAATTATTTAAGCATTAGGAGGAAGTTCCTCATCCTGTTGAAATACAAAGTAGACATGTTGATCTGTCACGATTCTTAGTGCAGCTATGAGTAAATCATGGTTCGGGGTTTTGAACCCATTTCCCACCTTTCAGGTTGACAATAGTGATGCATTCATTTCACCTTAATCCAAGAATATTCCTCCAAGAAAGATGAGGTGCCTGAGTTTCTCTAAAGATAAGCGTGGAACTGATAAGGCTTCTTAATGTCCCGTAAGCAAGTTTGGTAGAAATGGCAACAGATGTCGAAGAAGAGGTCTGGCGAGCTTGGGTCAAGGTCCGGGGCAGACACTGCTTAGGTGAGCGGTACGTATCAGCAGGCACACCGACTGAGCTCCTCCCGTGTGCTGGGCAACAAGAAATCAGAGATAAGGCTTTCCGAGACTATTTACGTGGTCCAGACAGTGCAGGTTTTTGTTTATTTCCAGGAGCTTCCACTGAGGTCCATTCACTGTTTATGTCCTGGTGGTGTGCCTTGCTTCTCCACCCCACTGCTTAGCTCACAGCTGCAGGTAGAGCTTTGCCCGTTTGGGGAGGTGAGGATGGTGAGGGTGTCCCTCTGTCCTGAGATGAAGCTCTGAGAGCAGAGAGGAAAAAGGCAATGTCTCAGGGAGAAGCGGAAATGGCCCCATCGGTAGCATCAAGATCAAACAGTTCTCCTGTCTGATGGTAGGAAATGAGGCACTTTGAGCGGGGCAAGCTCCGATAGCTGTGTCCTTGTGGGGCCACACAGGACATGTGGGGGTGGAGGGGGTTTGTAATGAAGCAAGTTAAGAAACAGACCAAGACATGGGCCATCTTTCTCTTCTCCACAAAGGTGGCCTCCAGTGTGATTAGACCAACCCCCCCCCCCACTATCAAAGTCTTAAACAGAAGCACTGAGGGATATTTGACTAAATCCAAGAAAATGTGCTTTTTCTAACGTAGTAGCTGTTTATCAAGGAATTAATTAAGCAGATGTCATGGGGGCTTGTATCGAATGCTTACTGCGTGTAAGGTGCCATACCTAATACAGTCACTGCACGGCTAGAAGCATGCAGATTGCGGGGCTCAGCCCCAAAGACTTAAATAAATGGGTCCGATGTGGGACCCCAGAAGCTGCCTTTTTAACAAGCTTCTAGATGACGCCCCCGCTGCTGGTCCTGGGACCACACTTGGAACAGCCAAGTTGAAAGGCACCTTTACTAGATCCGTTCTTCTCACACTTGAATGTGTTGAAATGCAGATTGCAACTCAGTAGATGCAGAGAGGCACGGGCCGAGTCTACCTGACTATTTGAGCAAAGCCCATCGATGTACTCACCAGAACAATTTGATCCTTCCAAGAACAGCATTTACAAAGAAAATAAGGCTTGGATCCCCAAATAGCTACCATTTATGTATTCTTGCCATGTGCAGCGTGTTGGGCTAAGTGCTCTGCGTGCCTTCTCTCATTTAGTCCAGACAAGAACTTATTGAGTGAAGATAGTCCCCATTTTACAGATGAAACAACTGAGCCTCAGATCGCTGGAGTCACAACAGCTAAGTCGATGGCAGTCTCCAGACCGGAACCCAGCTGTGGCGGACTTTGAAGCCCTAGACTTCTCCTTCCTGCTACACTGTTTCCTTTCATAGCTACTCAGTATCCCCCTGAAGACTTTCATTTGAAAGTACCTGTCCTTTGACGTGTTCTCTGCGAGGCAGAATCTTTATGGCTCCACACAGATAAGCAGACAGGCTCTGCTAACTGGAAATTTCTGTAATCCTCCAATAAGCGTGTGATGGATTACAGAGTTGTACTTTTTCTTAAACTCTGGGTAACCTTTAAATTTAGTCTTACGAGAGTTATGGGCAGACAAAACAATGTAATTTATTAGGCCTTATTATGTACCTTGTACATTCGTATCTGTTTTCCTTTTCTAACTTTCTTTGCTGCCCTGAAGGTAGGAATTATCCCCCCTCATTTGAACAGATGACAACGACAGGAGTTTCTTGACCTGCTTAGCATCACACAGCTAGAGAGACTGAGTTGGGCCCAGAAGCCAGTTCTTTCCCTCAGGCCCTGCTGCCTCTCAGTTCCTCATCTGTGAACTGGGGAGAATAATACCCATTACTCGGACAGATCCTAGTACCTGGCATTGATGAGGTGTTCAGTACAGGAGAGCTGTGTATTAGTTGGTTTATTTTGATGAGGCTCAACATGGATCGGAAGCCCTTGATCCCCCCCACCCCCTCCCCCCGATTCTCTGGAATTGAAATATACCCTGCCTAGCCTCCAGTTTGGACTTCTGTATCTTCTGGCTCGTGGCTTTTGTTCTTGCCCTCACAGTTTCAAAGAGTGCCATTCGCTTCCCTTTAATTAAGGTCAATGCCCCATGTCACTTGGAAAGTTTCAGCGTTAGATTATGTCTGAACTGCGGGTTTAGAAGGACATGATCTGAGTTGCCAGATCAAGACGTCATTTCTTTTCTTGTAGCCCCAAACACCAGCTTGTTCCAATTAGAAATAACTGTAAGGCATCTGCTGAAAATATGTGCACTTTTGTTAATCTGGGGTTACTCAAGAGAATGGAAAAGAGGTTTATATATTACATTTGCTAATAAAGAGAAATGTTAAATATAAACAGTATTTCAAGATGAAGCCTAAAACAAAATACCTAAAACCTTACCAGGTCCAGCTGGTTCATATTTACATTGCCAGAAGGAAACACTGCAAACGCACACCACCTTCTGCATTCTTAAAATTAAAGGGACAAATCATTATCTGCAATGAGCTGTGTGCCCAAGTGGGTGGCGGGGGTCGGGGGTGGGGAGGCAGATAACAGGATCAGTGGGAACAGACTGTGACTGACCCGCTAAAGATTGACTCCCACTCCCCCCATTTTTTTCTGAATCTAAAAACGAATCCCATTAAATTGCATTATGGCATTAAGATGCAAATATAACAAAGCAAAGCCGATACAGTTACAGAAGCGAAGTTTATACTCCCCAGAGCAGAGATTGCCCCATGGTGGAATTCACATCGACTCCGCTTCTGCCGGAGCGGACACCACTTCCTGGGAGTAAAAGAAGCATTTTTGGTAGCTGCTCCCCCAGTTGGGTCTCAGGCCACCAGGGTCCCATTCACTTAGTTATTGCTTCAGGACACTTCATGGTGCCCCAGTGGCGCCAAAATGAATGAATGCAGCTTCCATAAGATCCTAACTTCCGGGAGTAGCTAGTGCTCGAGGAGAATCTGCTGCGTTGTAAGTCAGGCAAAATCCATGCCACGAGATGCTTCCGCAGCTTCCAGAATCCCGTTACACCCAGTGTAAAGCTGGAATGCAGCCACACTTGGTACCTTGGTGGGTAAAAATCATTGACATCCTTCACAAAATCAAGGCTGCCTTCTCACTGCTACTTGCCCTCTCCGTAGCCAAGACGGGTGGGAAAACAAGGTCTACAAATTTAAGAGCTTTCAGCTCTGCCAGATGCTTTTGAAAAGAAAGAGCCCAGTCCTTCAAACAGCCTGATTTTATGAAATGACATTTAGATTATGATATGACATTGCAGATTTGACATGATTGTGCTAATTGTGAGAAAATATGCTACTTTGATCAAGCCGGAATAAAGGAAATAAAAAGACATTGTGGTGCAACTTGTAATAGAGTGGCTCATCCTCACGGCTTTTTGATTGTTGCCATTGGTATCTGCTCAGCATGGCACGCACAACACAGTTAACGTGTCCCCACCAGTGCCTGTTGCGTGCCCATTGTCGAAAGGAATTTAACATACAGGCTTTCCTATGAGTTGTTTGCCTAATTCTGATGCCTTGTGCTGACTGGCATGAGACAGGGAGCTGGATTGTATTTAACTGGCTTTATTGTGACGTGACTATGATGGATGTGACAGGGGCCTCTATTATTCGCTGGGGAGTGTGGCCGTTAATGAAGCCATTAGCTGAGCTAAGGCGAGTAAGGAAAATAGGGAAATTACCATTATTCTGCAGCCATTAAGTTGTAATCCACCACTTTCTCTCCTTGCTCAAAAAGGCATCTTCTTTTCAAGGCTTCCCTGACTGTCCTTTCAAGATTCATTAATTCATTAACTTTCCAAGGAGATGGGGGTGGATGGCATAGTTGAAATTTTAATCAGTCCAGCGTATCATATTATTACCATTATGCTGGTGTCTGTGTTCATTGCTGGACCCCATCAGGTTAATTTTAAACAAACCACATTACAACAGATGTTGTTCTGTTCTGTGTGTAACCGAAAGAGCTTCCAACTGCAGAGCGCTTCAGAGTTCACAGAGCCCTTTCCTGCTCAGTAGGTACACAGGACAGGCAGTATGTACCCCTATTTACAGATGACTGAACCGAAGCTTAGCCAGCCTAAATCACCTGAGGACTGACTATCAGGTGGGAGGAAATGGGTTTCACACTCACATTCTCCTTGAACCTTTGTGTGTGTGTGTGTGTGTGTGTCAGGACTCGTGCTTCTCCCATTTAAGTTCTTTGCTGGAAAAGTAAAACTAAGCCCTCGTTGGCACCCATCTTTTGAAAAGGAACGTCTTGCATTGGTATGTTGTACGAAGTGTGTGCCGACAATCTCTAAAGCCCTCTTGAGTTGCAGCTAACCAGGGCTTTGCAGAGTTCGTTAAACAACGGCACTGTGCTAGTTTTGGCTCTGTTGGGCATAGTCTGCTACTTCTGCATTTATGTGGAGGAAAGGCAAATGCTCTCTGTGCAAGTCATCTGTGTCTTCTGCGGCACCAGGAAGCTTACCCTGTGGGTGGTTTCAGTTGACTCAAAAACAAAAACAAAACAAACAAAGAAAAAACCCCACAACGTTTTGCTCAGTCAAACTGAGTGAAGTCTACTTTCTGGCAAAGCAGAGGGCTCTTAAAGACACAGGCCTGGGTCCTGCGGACAGTGAGGTCAGTTTCCATGCCTGATCCTTGATATGCTGAGGAAGGAACCCAGAACCTGTGCCTTAGCTCACCAGTCGTGGCCTGTCCCCAGATGGATGCATATACGATTGTGGTTATACGCTTCAGGGCCCAAAAGGGTAAGGGATCCAAATTAAAATCTACGGCACTAGGGTGTAGGTCTCTAGATCTCCTGAAGGGGAGCGAGCAGATCTGCGGGGCGACCCACTTTGGTCGGCATCCATCCGTGCATGCACGTGCCCCCAGGCTGAAGGGCAGTCATAGGACAGAAGGAAGTGGGATGGGAAGTGAAAGAAAGAATGCTTCTTGTCACATTTGTGTATGTTTCTCTAGGCGGGCTGGAGCCTAGCCCCACGCAGAAGCTCGGAACGTATTTGTTAAAGGAAAGGGGTGATCTTGAGGGCCATCCTCCCCTTCTTTACCAGCGAGGCCGTACCCGGAAGTGGAGCTCGGTCCTCCACATCACAGGCTGGGTCGCCAGGGGTAGAGTGGGAGTGAAATCTGTTTCTGATGCCTGCCCCGCCCGAACCTGGCCACCTGGCCTTGGACATTCCTGTGTGAGTTAGCAGACAGTTTCCGGACGCCTTCCTGATGACTTTTCCTACTCCGGATGACAGAGCCAGGACTGGAATCTGGGCCTCCTGAATTCTAGACCCTGCCTATTCAAACTGCGGTCTGTGGACCAACAGCATCAACCTCACTTGGTGGAGCTTGTTAGAAACGCCCAGTCTCGGTGTCCTGCCCGCAGTGTCACAAAAGCCACGGGGGACGGAGATGCGCAGTAAGGACGCAGGGGCCCTGCCCTGGAGGGCAGCGTTGCTAAAGCTTGACACGCACCAAAATATGAATCTTACACTGAAAGAGCAAAGCTAATGTCCTGCTTTACTTTTGCAGAAGAAGGGACCTGACCTTGACTGAGGCCTTCCCAGCTACCCTGTGACGTAAGCACTGCCTTCCGCACGGGATAAACTGGGAAATCGAGACCGAAAGACACTGGGGCAGCTTGCCCACGGTCACAGGGCAGTGGTTTGTGTGGTTCCTAAGCCTTCCAAGGCCAGCGCACTGTAGGAGGGAGCCGAGAGGGGAGATCCAGCGGAGGTGGAACTGCCAAGGCCTTCAGGCGCCTCCAGAGGAACCCTTTCATTATTGTTACTTATCATCGCCTGATAAACATGCGGTAATTGTTATTTGGGGGGAAAAATCACATTGGGCTGTTGGTGTTTTAAGTTTAGATGCTTTTGTCGACTGCTCCATTATCTGCATGTCTTACCTTCCACGTTTTAGTAACAGGGTTAAAGCAGGCGTTCAGACCCTTTGCTGCCACCGTCCCTGTCGCTTATTTATTTTTTGTCCCTCCACGTTCCATGAAGACAGAAGTCTTTTAAGTTCGAACTTGGAGTGGATGGTCACTAAGCAGGGGACTCCCCCGCACCCGGGGCCACCCTCTGCATGAGGCACGGTGTTTCACGAGAACTTTCCTGGCCTGCCCGAATTCATTCTGTGGTTACATTTTCCCTGAACAAAATACTCACCAGGTTTAAATATAAACTAACACTTGCCTTGATTACTTTTTACAAATGATTTTGGGATTCACCATTTGAATTACCCACATGACTTCTTATACTCAGGACTGTTTCTTAAAAGTGTCCCATGTGAGAAATGATTGGATACCCTAAGAAAACAAGCGGGTTTCTATCTGCTCTTTTTTTTTATTATTATTTCTTCCACCTGGACCAACAGAATCCTCGCAACAGGCTTGTGTGTGTGTGTGTGTGTGTGTGTGTGTACACGTACACGTGTGTGAGTGCGTGCTTGGGTCTCAGTTCATCTCTGCTTTAGATTGGGCCACATTGTAATGGGCAGGTTTGCCTACATGTTTATTACTAATATTAATATTTCTTCTGTGTTTTATTTTTTTTAAATAGGCTCCATGCCCACCATGGAGCCCAATGCAGGGCATGAACTCACGACCCTGAGATCAAGACCTTGAGCTGAGATCAAGAGTTGGACACTTAACTGACTGAGCCACCCAGGTGCCCCTTCCTCCCGCATTTTGTTCATATCATTCTGTATGAGCAAGCTATTGTCTTATTCTTATTTTGAGGCTATGTTAACTGCCATGCTCTCAGGCTCATGAGTTTTTAAGAAGGCATCTTCTTAAAAAGCCTTTATTGAGAAAGACATGAGACTGAGAGTCCATTGAGCTCAGCTTGTGTGGGTGGCCAGGCTAGCCATTGGCAGAGTTGGTGGTCCCATGTGACAGTCACCATAGTCATGAGTCAATTTAGGAGGAGATACTTTGAGGCTATGCAAATATCCCATTGTTCTTTAACGTTTAACCCACCAACTTTAGCATCCATTGGTGGAAGTTGCCTGCAGAAGTTCTTACTACGGTGTTCTAATGAAGATGTTCTATTTCCCTCCTTCCTTCTACTTTTATCGGTTGAAATTCTTCTGTAAAGAAGAGCTATCCGGGGCGCCTGGGTGGCTCAGTTGTTGGCCGTCTGCCTTCGGCTCAGGTCATGATTCTGGGTCCTGGGATCGAGCCCCGCATCGGGCTCCCTGCTCCGCGGGAAGCCTGCTTCTCCCTCTCGCACTCCCCCTGCTTGTGTTCCCTCTCTCGCTGTGTCTCTCTCTCTGTCAAATAAATAAATAAAATCTTTAAAAAAAAAAAAGAGCTATCCTTTTTCCCCCTTTATGTCTTTATTCAGTCGTTTATTTATATTAGTAGGAACTCATGGGTATTTATTTTATTCTATGGGTTATAATCTAATACTGTTGTTATTTGTTTTCTTGCTCAAATTGTTCCAGCTTTAGCCATTGCGACTCCTTCATTTCAGATGGGGAGACAGGCTGGAGAGGGGGATGCCCTGTCCCAGATCATGCCGTAACTTCGGGGATGGCGCTGGCGTTAGAACACGAATCTCTTTGTGAACTCATGGTTCAGGCTTCTACATTATATTGTGCCATTCTGGGAAGCACTGTGAAAAATATGTAGGTGCATACTCTCACCCTGCTGTACATTTTGTTTATCTTTTTTTTTTTTTAAGATTTTTTTATTTGTGAGAGAGAGAGAGAGCGTGCACAAGCAGGGGCAGCAGCAGGCAGAGGGAGAAGCAGGCTCCCCACTGAGCAAGGAGCCCAATGTGGGGCTCCATCCGGGGACCCTGGGATCATGACCAGAGCTGAAGGCGGCCGCTTAACTGACCGAGCCACCCAGGTGTCAGCACAATCCACTGGAGAATGGGATCTAAAATAAGATGAGTGCATCTTGTATGCCTTTTAAGTGGTCACCCCATTAAAGTCGGCATAGGTAGAGGAACCATGTGGTTAGCACCCTAGTTTGCCTGGGACAGTCCCAGTTTGTACCTATTTTCCACGTGTAATTGTCAATAGTGTCCCTTTTCTCCCTCAAAAGTATACAGATTTGGCTGATGAGGTATATGATTGCCCCAGGCCACTGGTTTTCAATCTTTTGCTCACCATCAGAATCACCTGGAGGGCTTGTTAAACCGCAGACTGCAGTGCCCCACCCCCCACAGTTTCTCATTCATTCGGTTTGCGGGGAGCGCTGCGAATGGGCACTTATAGCAAGCTCTAAGGTGATGCCAGTGCTGCCTTTTGGGGGCCCCCTTGGAGAACGACCACCCTAAGCTTTGGACACTCCCAGGTGAACGAATGGATGAAGAGCGTCTGCCGTGTGACAGACACCGTGCTGGTTGCTGGGGGTAAGATGCAGTCTGGCGGGAGCAGAGGTAGTGAGGCAGATGCACAGTGACGAGGCCCTGCAATAGGGGGTGATAGGGCAAGTACGGGGTGCTCTGTGAGTGGGCACCAGAGGCACCTGACGTAGTTTTGAGGTCTCTCTGCCTTGACTCTGAGAAGAAGGTTGTATTGAGCTTCCAGTACCTTATTAAATCGTCTTTTTCCTAGTCCATTCTACAAGTGTAGTAATCATTCAGTCGACTGGACACCAACCGAGAGCCTAAATCAGCATTTTCTACTCTTCATTTTTATTTAAATTCAAGAGGTAAGCAAACAGTTGCTCCCCACTCCCAGTGTGAGCACGTACTAGTTCTAAGCACGATACATACCTACTTGTTAGGTTGGATTGGATTCCATTTTTCACTTATGTTATGGAATAAGGACGGAGTCATTTCTTTCTGCTACCTGTCTGCATCTACTAGACTGAATAGTGTTCAGAAATGACCTTGAGTCTCTACGGGATCCGCAAGGAGAAGTACCTTATTACTGTACTTATTAAGGCAGGAAAGATGAAGGGATATGGCACATTTTCAAAGGAATTTTAGCAATGGGAGATGGAATAAAAGATTTTCAGTGAACCCTTTACTTAACCACAAAGTGTACTTAATCAGAACAACCTATCCCTCAAATAGTTTGGTAAAACTTTGTTTCCTTGGGGGTTCATAGTTTGAATATAGTGATGGGGCGTCTGTTTTTCATAACACCACCAGGAAAAGTATTCCATAGGCCAGTCACTCTAGCCATGTACATTTTCCAGTAAGAACCTAGCCTTCGGACTCTGTTCTCAACAAGGTTTAAGTTCACACTGGAATCTGTCATTGAACATGGCTTATCCTCATACCACCTAGTGAGAGGAGTTCAAGCTGATGGCGTAGTCATTGGGTATCTAGGCTCTTGCTTGGGGTTAGGAATATTGCCTTACTTTCTAGGGCTAATTATTTCACTTGGCCTCCATCCATAGCCTGTTGACCAGAAGTACCAACAGGTATTCTCTATACTGTGCCCCGATTTTAGAGCTAAGATGCAAACAGAAATGGTGGGACTCATCGCCTTCAGAGTCAGGCTATATATACTGTGTGAAACTGTTCACTTGTGGGTATTCTTAATGTTTGTTAACAGAAAGTAATCTTTTGTACCTTGGCACGATGCCATGGGATACATTCATTTAAAATATTTTTCACTTTTTCCGTCTAGTAAATTATGTTTATAGACATGTAGTTAGTGACACAGGCAAGATAATCATAATGGCATTACTAATTATATTGCTGTACATAAAAAAGTGACATTGATGTTATCAAGAACCATTAATAGTCCCAAATGGTGTCGGATGCAGCCACCTCTGATTTGAATGCAGCTTGTAAATCTTGCTAACCCTTTTTCTCCCCTACACATTTTCCATTTTGCATTGGCTCTATAGTTAGTTTTTATTTAAAGAGAGACAGAACTGCTTAAGAGCCAGGATACCATCCCTTTATAGCAGTGGCTTTGGGGACAGAGTGGACACCTGCTTCCTAGATGGCCCGGGTCTATGACCTTTTTATTTGGAATGCTAAGCACAAAGGGATCTTATGCCCTGGTCCTTCGTATAAAGGAAGCCCGAAAGATGGATGTGTGCGTGCACACGTACCACCGACTATTGTGATGACAACAAACTTGGTAGCAGTCTTTCCTTTTGCCATTTCTTGGTAAAGGCAGTGTTCCACGATGGCATCTCCAGCTTGTAGATGGCTGCCATGCATGTTCTGCATCGCTCCCCATGTAGAACTGAATTTGAGACCCAGGGTGTATCATTGTATCATGCTGTGTTTCCACATTGTTGTCTCCCTGACACTTCATTAATGTTTGAATGCTTCAGGAGGATGTTACACATAAATTATGTTCCTCTCTGTCTCCAAGGGAGAAGATCCCTTGGATGGATACCTCACCTTGGTTCTAATCCTATTATCAATAATACAACAAATCCTAAAGACTTGTGCCTCAACTTTTCCTTCTCGGCAGGCCAGGTATATTTAGAGTCTTGGTGGAAATAGTGTTGAGTTGTGTGACACTGTTTCGTGTTTGCTGTGGTCACGTGCAAAAAGATCCTAACATTTAGCCCTCATTGGGTCTTGGTAGTAGTTTGTATTTATTGGGGGGCTAGTAAGTGTAAGGGGCTGTGAGAAGTAAACATGTGATCAAGACACTGACTTTGCCCTCGTGTCATTTGCAGTCTTGTCGGGGAGATTATACATGCCCACAAACACCATGACAAGTAGACAGAGTTAGGAGCTAAGAGAGAGCCTGGTGGGAATTCAGAGGAAGGACTGCTCCCTTCCCACGGTGAAGAGTAACGAGTGGCTTTGAGATTGGCTTTGTACATGAGGAGATCAGAAAGGACAGATACAGGAGAAAAAAGGCAAAAAAAAAAAAAAATGGCCAGGGAACGATGTGCAGGTTCATTTGGCTGGTTGCGTGCCAGGGAATATGGCAGGAAGCCCTGGGTGAGTGTGGCTGGCAGCAGCAGAATGAGGGCGGCCCACCGCTTGGGCTGTTGGGGCAGCGAGTGGGAAGTCTGTTCTGCAGACAGCAGGGAGCCACTGTGGCCTGGGAGGCAGCACCTACGCTGGTGAAACACTGGGACGGTCCTTTCCATTGTCCTTTGCCCACCAGCCACCCGCCTCGTGTGGGCCCGTGACTATGGTGGGGATCCTCTAGGCCCTCTCTCATTTCGTCCTCAGCATTTCTCTGTGGCAGAGCAAATGCAGTTTCCATGAGTTTCGTCTGGTCCCAAGGCCCCTCTATAATTAAGAAGGTCTCAAGGGAGAAGCGCTGACTTCCTAAGCATCCAGGTTTAATCAAAATCGAGCAAGGAAAAAGCCCTTCCTTGAAGACATTGATTGAGCTGGAGGTGCCCCCTTCTCTTTTGTGCTCCCTGTCTGTCTGGGTGTGTACTGAGATCAAGGTCACATCTCCTCTTCCTCCGGCATCTGTCGCTCTCCACTGCTCGCCCCGCCAGGCTCTCGTCACTGGACACTTACTCGTGACTCGACAGAGGCCTCGTGCAAAGCAGGACAGGGCCACACTCTGTGGCCGCTGTGAGTCAGCCATCTCCCCCACTTCCGGCCAGCTTGGTGCTCACACTTTGGGACGCTCTCCGTGGGAGAGCTGAGATCACTTCGTTCTGCTCCTGCCACCCACAGCCATCGATCACTGCCCTGTGCCCGGTGGGTTTCACCCACGGGTACTCTGTGCTGGGATATTGGCCAAATGTTTCGTCTCCAGCCGCTATTTCCCAGGGTTTCGCCACACGCATAGTTCTCATTATTTGCATTTCAGAGTCGGCTGCGACTGCAATGTCCATCCATGTCCGAGGATGTGGCTACAGAAAACAGCCGTTTCCTATTTACTGTGAAACATAACGTTCTAGTCTCACAGTGTAGACATCTCCGTAAGGTGGGATTACCTTTAGCAGAATGGATTCTGACCAATTAGCTCTTGGAATCAAGAGGATTAAAATGTAATCTTTTCATCTGTATACGTGCCTTTACATTGGCTAGGTAGATTTTTTTTTAATTATTTTTTTATTTTTAGGGAGGGACAGGGGGCAGGGGCAGAGGGAGAGGGAGAGAGAGAATGTTAAGCAGGCTCCATGCCCAGCATGGAGCCTGACACGGGGCTCCATCTCCCGACCCCAAAATCCTGACCTGAGCCGAAACCAAGAGTCAGATGCTTAACGGACTGAGCCCCCCCAGGCACCCCTAGATAGATCTTTTGTCATTTTAAAAAGACTTCGAATATGATCTGCCATGAAAATAACTCTGCACTGGTATAAAGGTTTTGGTTTTTATGATTTTTTTGTTTGTCTTAATTAAAAAGTAAGGACCCAACAGCTGAAGGGAACTTTTACAAATCATTGGATTTGTCCTCCCCATATAGGGATTAGTCATTCTAGGCAAATGGAAATGTAGTTTGCTTCCGAAGGTGTCCTGCGGAATAGTTTCCATGGCCTCGAGGGTGGGGTTGTGTCCGTTATTTCTGTGTTTCCTTACCTGTAAATCGCAGAAGCTCAACAAATACTCATCAAATTAACGAATGAGCCTTTATTGGAAACACACTTCATTGGCCAGCAAGGAAGTTCTGAACACCTATTTGTGGAGTGGATACCTCGGTGAAGAATGGACAGACAAGCCACTAGGAAATTTTCCAGCCAAGCTAAGGTGATTTTCTCCTGTTGCAGATAAAATCCATTTCTTCTTATTCAGTTTGCAGAGTGTGAGTGAGTTCCCCTGGCTATTCACCATCCCCTCTATATTTGAAGGAAGTTACGAATTCTTCCCTCAGTCCAGTCTTCCTCCAGCTGGATAATCGCAGCCTCATTTACCTCTCCTCAGAGTTTCATCTTCCCCAGCCTGGAAGAGTCTCTGTGGCTCTCTCTGTTGTGGATCCCAGGCCAGGATATGACAAAGTGAGGTTTACAGAGGATTAGTGAGCATTTTGTATCTAAACCTGGATGATGGCAATCACAGACTTCATTAGTGGATAAAGAAAACCATAAGACAATGGAGGTTTTGTTGGATTTTTGATGAGTTTTTCAAAATCTGGTTTGACCACTCTTTGCTCTTCCTTCCCCCAGCTGCTATTTCTGGAACTCACAGTTGTGATTAGACAGCATCAGGAGAGGAGGCTGCTGTGTTTCCCTCTTGGTTGTTGAAAACGATATGCTTAATAGCTTATTAAGCATTTTCAAATAGCTTCCTCCAAGAGCTGGAGAAAGATTTCTCCTCTCTCATATAAGTCTGTGGCTCCAAAATTGTCCTTTAGCTGGAAAATATTGATTTTGCTATTGTGTAGCCCCCGGTGGATTGCTTCTTATCTCCAAGACTGGATTTTTGTCAGAATGAGAGCTGACAGAATTCAGATTTAGTCAAGAGAAGTGTGTCAGGGTCAGCGAAAAAGTAAACACTGAGAACAAATGGGGTGTTAATCGGGACATTGTGTGTGAATTTTGTGAAATGAAGTTAAATCAGGAATCAGGACATTTGTTGAAGATAATTATTTAAATGTCCCAGTCTCCTTACAGATGGAGGGGACTGATTTCCATGGGTTTGTTTATACAGGTTAAATCATAAAGCAAGGCTAAAAAGGGAAACTGTCCAAATTTTCAATAGTAAGAGAAGAATTGCATAAGTTCAGTATATCCATATCCTAGATGATAATTAATTTTTCTTCTCTGTACTTTTTAAAAGTTTCCAGTTTTGTTTTACAATGACCCTGTGTTACTTTTTATACATACTCCTAAAGTCAGTGAGTTCTGTGAGTCATTCTGGTCATTCATTGTACCTGAGCTTGGTCTTGGAGACCCCGACGCAGACACGGATCCTCTAACTCACAGCGAGTGAGGGGGAAGGTTAGGGGTGAATTGGGGTGTGAAGAGCCCCCATCTATACCCTTGCCGATGTGTGCCGGCCCCGATTGGCTGCAAGGCCGGGCGTGGCTGTTTGGCCCTCTTATAGGCAGATGAGAGGGGGAGGCCAGGCCCCTGCTTGGGGCAGGCTACACTGTAGCCTCAGGGCTGTCTCCGCCTGGGGAGGCTCCTGGTCCGTCCCCCCACCCCCGTCCCCACAGAGTCAGACACGTGGGGTCAGACATGTGGGTACATTTGCCAGTGAGCAGAGCAGAGGCGGGGCCTCTAATTGCATTTGGTTCTCAATGTGTTCTGAGCGGTGTTCCTGAAGGGCCTGCCACGCTCCTTGGTCTGCTCACTTGGCTGTTTTGTTTTTGAGTGGAAGAACCAAGTTTAATGGTCTGCGTGAATGAAAAAGTCAACTCTGGGAGAATGGAAGGCTTTAATGGTCTTTGATTTTTCTCTAACATGTTTGGTTCAAAGTCTGTTTACCTCTAGTTATGGAAATCAGGGGCATCCCTCACTTATTGCCTCGGTGGTGACAATTCCTAAGCCAGTCAGGGCCCAGCTCTCTTCTGAGTATTTGATGCTCTGTGGGAGAAAAAGCAAACAGGAAATGAGAGGTTTCTCCCCAATAGCTTGGTCTGGATGGTGAGACAGGGAGTTACACCAAAGATCCGACATCTAGTGGGATTCAAAAAATGCTCAGGGTGGTTCTCCCTTTTATGTCAGAACGTGTTCTTTGAGGGTGAAAGAAGAAGAGACTCTTTTGTGGCCTTCTGTCTTGTGTGTGTGTCATTTTTCTAATGGAACTATAACGGACAGACAATAAAATGCACAGATCTTAGGTGTTCAGTTCAACGAGTTTTGACAGTTGCGTGCACCCAGGTAACCAACCAGCACACGAAACCAGATACAGATGAGTTCTGTTCATTAGCAACTGATGCAAGCCGCATATGTAATTTACGATTTTCTAGAGCCACGTTAGAAAAAGTAAAAAGAAACAGGTGGTACTAATTTCAATACTATAGTTTAACCTAGTGTATTTAAGCCATTACAATTTTAACACAAAATTAATACCAGAAATGATACCAAGAAATGTTAACACTTGGTTGGAAACAAGTCTTGAAACTTGGTATACATAACACAAACTCAATTTGGATACTCACTTTTTGAAGAACATCATAGTGAATCACACATAACATAAGATTTACTATGGGAGCTGCCCGAGTGGGATGCTCTCCCTCAGTTTCCACTTCCCAGGGACTTGAATTCCGGATCCCTGTGGACAGAAGGCAGACATGTCTTTCTGTGACATAATCTGAAGACCTGAACCTATATTTGAGCCTCAGGCTGTGCCCTCAATCTATCCTTTTTACTTCCCCTCTCTGCCTCCCCCCCCCCCAGCTTCCTTCCACTTAGATTACATTACGGAGCGCTTACCGAGCGCAGCACATCTACAGAGTTGCTGGCGAGGCAAAGACAGTGACATCGTCTTGGCTCGGAGCAGCTTACAACCCCGGGGCAGGAGATACTCCCACACACCACCGTAGACAAATAAGACACGGCCCGTGGATTAGATGAGACTTCTGGAAGATGAGGCCTAACCTTTCAAGCATGGTTAGAAGTTGATGAGGCAAAGCAGAAAGAACAGGCACGGAGAATGAATAGAGCATGAATTAGTAGACAGATGGTCAGCTCCACCATTTACAGGCTGTATCACCTTGGGCCAATTGCTTTACATCTCTGGGCCTCTTTTCCATCATCTATAAAGTAGTGATAATGAGACCAGAGCTGTCAAAAAATCAAACAGAAAAAGATTATTAAGAACCTGTTGCAGTGATTGGGTCATTCACTCATTCTTTCATTCAGCAAGTGCTTTAAGACCCCTACCACATGCCGGGTGCTGGGCTAGTTGCTGGGAATACTGTAGCTTGCTGTGTATCATTCCAAAGCTTGTTGTCTGTCCGAGGGGTTTAATTTACAGTAGCTGTTTTATCAAGAGGAGAGGCAGACTTGAGAAAGGGAGGGCTTAGTGGAGGGAGATAAGATTGGGGGGATAGAGTGGGCCCACCTCACAGCCTCACTCCTGCTGAAAATATTATGAGAATCTTCGGTGTTTACCAATGTTCGGGATTATTCATCTACTTCAAGAAAACCAGAAGAGACTATGCCGTTGTGGGGATAACAGGAGCCACTTTGGTTTAATTTGCATTTGCCATGTCTTAACCATCCAGATTTCACACTGGGACAGGGGACCATGCTGCATCGGAATCGTTTACCCCATTCATCTGCTAAGTCCTTTCATAGTGTTACCCAGATTAAGTTTTTATTGACTTCACTGAAGGCATAGTCCCCTGCACCAGACCTGGCATCTGATGTTTGCTCCATAGATGCGGGTTGAGAAGCCAAAGGGGCAAATGGGTGGTCTGATACCCATGCGCATCCAGGCTGTGATCAAAAGGAGCCCGGGCCTAGAAACTAGGATATCCTGTCTCTGTCATTCATTTGCTTTATGACCTTGGGCAAGTCACTTAACTCCTCTGGGCCTGTTGCCCAACCTGCAAAAGAATGAATTTCAGCTCCATGACCTCTGGGATCTTGTTTCATATCCTGTGATCATCTGGCTGTCAGGGTTCGTGTCTTCTGTGCTCCCAACCCCTGGCACGCACACACTGTACTTTGGGCAACTGAACTCACACCCGTTGAAGACGGAGCACATGGACAAGAGTTTCGGTCATCATCCAGGCCCTGAGTGCTTGATCATCGCTCTGTGTGCTAGAGTGAGTCTGAATTCTGCCCTCATAAGGCTGATTCTATCTTGCCCTTTTCGATTTTTAATATGTTCTGCTTCCTGATTTGGGCACCAGAGCTGGATTTGTGATGACGTGTCCGGCAGCAAGATCGGCATTGCTTCTTGTGGCTGGTTACTGTGTGAGCTTACGGCACTGGGGAGAAGGAGTGTGGACGAAGAGCCACCGAACAGTTAGAAAGACAACAGCAGCCAATGACTGGAGGTGTCCCAGCCCATCCGGTCCTCCCGTACAAGACTAAAATCACCATAAGAGATCTTTCTGCAGGGGTAAGAGTCGGCATTTTCACCTCTGGAATATCTGTTCGGTTTTTATGCATCAAATCATGCACATACCAATAACCCTCTAATTTATGGATGCTTGCTGTTAGGTTTTGTTTAAATGAGTTCTTTCCCAAAAGGAACCAGCTTCTGTTCTGAAGAAATAAATAAAGTGCATGAGGTGAACTTTCCTACAACTGACTTTCAGCGTGGCGTTTTCAGGCTGTAATTTAGAAGTAGCTGTGGTGGTTTACGACCAGAGAAAGTGTATGTAGGTATGTAGGTAGGAGGCTACATGGATGTGCTGGTGAATGAATGACGGGGTGCCAGAGGGGAGAGGGAGAGATCTAGCGGTGCAGATTTCAGCTCAGTTTCACATCTCTACCCTAAGGCATTAGTTGCTGCTAATTCTTCAAAAGCCAAAGATTTGTTTTACAGAAGAAGTTCTGATTTGATTAAGATATTGCTTCCAGACCTAATGTTCCTTTAGCAAATCATGCCTACATCCATGATTGGAAATAAACTGCATGTTATCTAAGCATAAAAAAGCCACATGATTTGGAACTATTCTACAGAAGTAACATTTAGTGTAATTACAGTACATTTAGATTAATTATAGTGCTGGTTCCGGGCGCCACCACACTCAAGGTCGTATCAGCATTTTCGTTATTAACCCTGTGTGGAAGAAGTTTATCTTCTGGCCGTCTATTTTTTCCTCAGGAAAATACTTGCATCCGATATAGGGCTAGGTCACAATTGAATGGCCTTTCTACTTTTAAGGTAACTTTAAGAAGATAGTATTTCAGAGGAATTATTCTTGTTAAGATTGCTGTTTCTGTGTAGAATCTCAAAATAGGCAGAGATTAATTTTCCAAAAGTGAAAATGGTCAAAGTGTTTAGTCGGGAAATTGACTTGCTAATAAATGGCTCAATGCCTCCCTTTCGTAGGCTTTATAACATTGCCCAGAAAGTACAGAGTGGCTGATACTTAACCACCATGTCCAGAATGTACCTATCCAACCTGGCTTTGGCTCCATTCAAAGTGACCTCCTCGGGAGGCACCGCCTTATTCCAACGGCGCTGCCGAACAACGTTAATGGTCGGCAATTTCGTTCCTTGTATCATTATAAGGCCTCAGATTCTCATCTCTTGATAGCATCGGTGGTTTTTTTTTCTGAAACAACCAAAAGTGATTTGGAGCCAGATTTGGCAAGTAAGGAGGCTGATAAGGTCGAATACACATTTTACTAAAAAATGAGCTGAGGCTCCTAAAATAATGAGCTTCATTTTCATGCATGGTTCATAACTACAGCTGAAGGTAATTCCCTTAGAGGAATTCCAGACTGTTGAGCAATGCCTGTCTCCTTGAACACAGTGTATAGTTTCCTCTTGGCGTGGCTTCGAAGGTGCTGGTATTCATCTGAATGTCAAATGTCTGCTCGTTTGTTCTATGAAGAGTCTCATTATTTTACGGTCCTACACCATATAATAAAAGGAGGTTTCTTAGAAATTCTCAGTAATTGACCTAAATGGCACTAAAAATCGTTCTGACCTGTTATATGTGTTAAAAAAATTTCCTAAAATATATCTTTCTATAAATGACTATAAATACTCTCCAAAATATTTGTAATGATAGCTAGCATCTTGCTGAGTACTTACCATAAGTCAGGCAGTGTGTTTTCTGTGTTTTTAGCTCATTCATCTGTGATTTTTTTTTCAAGATTTGATTTTTTAAAAGTAATCTCTATATGCAACGTGGGGCTTGAACCTACAACCCCGAGAATCAAGAGCCGCACGCACCACCGACCGAGCCAGCCGGGCACCCCACCCGTGAATTTTTTTAAAGAACTTTAGGCACCTGTCTTTTCAAAGGGTGCCAATTACATTGGCTTGCGCAGGGCTGATCTGATTATTTCGCCCCATGTGATTACGTGTGATGAGCGTGTGCATGATAGGTAGAGGCTCTTGGAGGACGAGGGCGAAAACAGGGACAGTGTAGGCAAGTTTTACCAAGCAAGTTATATTAGATGAACAAAAGAATCAGGGCAAAAGCAGTGAATTTTTTAACTCCTGACCTGGTTTGATTGTTCTTTTCCCTTTCTAGTTTGCCCTGCTGGGTTATATTTTACCTTTTCCTGGTGGAGGCGTGCAGGCGAGTAGCTCTGATCAGGAACAAATGATGCCATAAATCCGGATTGAAATCAGTGAGGTTCTGAGCTCTGAGAGTGAGAGGCAGTTTTCCCTGCTTACCACGCTCTGCATATTTGAAGCCAGAAGCCAGAGGCTTGGGTGTTGTTCCACACACAGCTTTCTCATTTATGGATCTATATATAGCTGCTCTGTCACCAAGCTGGGTTCCCAATACCCATCTTCCCCTTTTAAACAGGAGGAATATTTAGAAGAAATAATAGAGAGCACATATGTTCTCATGTCTGTCTCCAAACATATAAGAAAAGAAATAGAAAACGATGCGCCAAACAAAACCACCGCTCTTGGTAATAACACTGTCTAGTAGACGTTATAGCCTGAAATTCTTACAAGTGGCTCCATCCCCGCCCCCAACCCCCTCCCTCCCCCCAGCACTGGCTCTTTAGCTTCCCACGGCTGAGGGGAACTTATTTACCAGTGCCAAATGCATGGATTTAGTCAAAGGGAGGAAGACAGCAATGGAGACCCTTCGGCTTTCTGATGACTGGGTATGGCCGTTTTCTGAAGTACCAAAAGTATGAGTGACCCCCAAGGTTTGCACTCCAAGAAGACAGGCTCAGCCCTGTCATCTTTGACATAACGTGCGTGGGGAAAGCTAGTTTGGCAGTTTGAGTTGGTCTTTTCTAGTGGAGGGGGCAGAAAACCGGGCTGATTTTCTAGTCCCTCATCACACAGATCGCTTGGCTCGGGGAAGGGCCAAGCTAGGGGTGAGGCGGCTGAGGCACTTGCCCAAGCACGGCATTCCAGGTGAAACCACAGACTCGGTAATTGAGGCAAATGATACTAAGTTAATTGGTTTTTTAACAAAAAAAAAAAAAAAAAAAAAAAAAAGTCAAAATTAAGCTAAAAATCTGTGATGAATGGAAGATCTAATTGTTAAATACAGACAGGATCAGTAACAGTGCTGTTCTGAGCGATGTTGGAGCCCGGGGCAAAAGGAAAAAAAATACTGCATTCGTTTTAATTAAAAAAAATAGTGCCTTAAAATTCCATTTATCTTGATGACTGAGGTTTTTGGACCCCTCCTGCTCTCCTGAAAGCCCAACTCTAGTGCCATCTCTCTCAAGTTTTCCCTGATTTCGCTCTGCCCCCCTCCACTGGCTTCTCTGTCAGAAAATATTTCACTTCTGCAGATCTCCTGACAGCGTTTGCCATGGTAGGGTCTAATTATTTGTTTGGGGTTTCTGCCTCTTTCAGAAGACTAGGCTTCCTTGAGGATAAAGACCACGATGCCAGCCACACATTCAGTAGGTACTCAAGAATATATTCGCTGAAACAGCAAATGAGTGCACGAATGCGTCAAATGAATAAGTGAAAATAACCTTTGAGTCTTTTAGAACTTTATCAGCAGGTTTGCCATTTCCAGTGATTCCTAACTCTATCCTTGGGTCGCTTGGGAGCCTCTCTTTGGGAAACCGAAGTAGGACGGGGAGAGCACTTTTCTTTTTTTTTTTTTTTTTTTTTTTTGCACTTTCCTTTCTGAGGATGGAGCGGGGAGTCGGGCGTGTGAGCCGGGTAATGATCAAGCTGGCTGCACGTGCCGGTCTCACAGTGACTTGACTTCACAGCCTGGGGACCGCGCATCAGGAGTGCGTCCGTCCGTCCGGGAGCCCCGGAGCTTCCGAGCCCAGAAGGGTTGTGCCCAGTGGGGGCTTCGGGAGGCCCTCCACACCTTTCTTCCTGCTGGGGCCTGGTCCCTCGGGCCCGGGCTCTGCCTCGGGGGTCGGGCTAGGGCAGCGGGGGTGGGTGCGGGGGGGCGCTCTCCGGAGGTGCCTGTGGGTGTCTGGGCCCCACCTCGCCCCCCGGCTGAGCCAGAATTTCCGGGGGGTGAGGTGGTCGCCCTGATCCTGAAGGGCCACGTGCCATACATGACCACACTCAGGAATACAGCCCAACGCTTCTGTGCGTGCACGCTATCTGGGGGGCTGCTTCACTTTCTTAAGTTAACTGAAATGGTTCACCCTAGGGCATCTTATTAAAAGGAAAAAAAACAAAGAAACAAACAGAGTGAGGCAAGCTATACAATATTCATGATCACTTCAAATCAGAGACGCAGAAGTCAGTATTGAAATGGCCCCTTGCACATGGAGCTTGTGATTAAGATGCAGGGTCCATGCGTTCTAATCCTAGCTGTAGGACACAGGGAAATTATGGAGCCTGCTTATGGGAAAATGTTAATGAGAGTGAGGAGTTCACCAGCCCCCACCGTTGTTACTTCTTTAGCAATTTCAGCCGGCGGAGTAGTGGTGGCCCGTGGCAGCGTGGCTCTGTCTACCCGATGACAAATGACCGGTCTGACTGATTTCTTTTTTAACCACATCTAATCACTTGGCAGGCAGCTCTGGCATCATGTAGACACAGCCTGGGCTGTCCTGGGAGCTGTGTATTGATTTCGTGTTAAGAAGCCATGGCCGAATGGGGAGGAAGTCATGCAACACTAGAATACAAACCCACGGCAGAACAGAGACTGCTACTCCGAGTCTTGCCGAGACGCTCAGGAAAGCAGCACCTTCGTCGTCTGCTCCTGGTGCCCTGTCTCCTGCAAGCAATCTCAGAAAGATCCCAAACCTCGCTCACCTGCACAGAGTCCTGTCCTGTCGTGTAAGGCGTCGAGGAAACCATCTCCCTGGCCGTGCTCCCCGCCCTGCCCCAAGCCCTATGGCAACTGAGGCTACACACACACACACACACCTGTCTTTCTTCCCTTCCAGCCCTCCCCTCTTGCTCCCCCTGTCCTCCCTCTGACCTTTCCCTCCTGTCCCCACCTCTGGCATGGGGCTAAAGGCCGTGCACCTGCTCAAGGTGCTGAGGGCCCGGGAGGTGACTAGGTGCCCCTTTCCACGGTGCTTACCTTCTAGTCCGAGGGGGCAGACGTGCAAAGATCAACACAGACGGAGAGGGTGTCATTTTCAATTGCAATGAGTGATCTGAAGAGTTAAAACAGGATGATGTGGCATAGCCACAGAAGCAGAAGGGCCTGTCTGAGCAGAGACCTGACTGAGGAGGGGAAGCGAGCACCTTGGGGAAGCTGCTGGAAGGACGGTGGCGCCATTACAAAAGGCCCTGAGGCAGGGACATGCTTGGCTCATTCGAGGCACAAAACGAGCCTTGTCAAGGATGGTAACCTCACGGTGGATGAGGTCAGGGAGGTACGCAAGGACCAGATCAGTGGGTCCTTCAAAGTCCCAGATAAGCAATTTGAATTTTATTCTACCTGCAGTGGGAAGGCGTTGGAGGAATGGGGCAGGCCCTCTCCATTCTCGCGTTCGGTGCCAGCTAGATGGTGGCTCCGTTATTTCTCCGGATAGGGGCTCCGTCATTTATTATGCTTTGTGTTCGTGTAAATAGAGTGTCTGCTGAGACGGTTTTTCCAAAACAGAGGACTAGTCTTTGCCTGCAAATGACTGAAGTTTTATCTTTGGTTCGACAAGAATAAAATAAAGCAGAACCGTTTGTGGCACATGAATGCTCACCTCTTACTCTCCATGCCACACACTCGTTTGTAGGCTCTCCGACGTCCTGGGTCAGTGAGCTACGTGAGGGCAGACAGGGCGCTCCGTCTTGTTCCTCCTGGGGCTTCTGGCGTCAGTGTGAATGTCTGGCACAAGGCAGGGGTTTGGTAAATGCTTGTTGGAAGGAAGGAAGGAAAGACAACTGCCCCTCTTTAGGACTTGCCCACCTTTTATTTGCAGGGGTTATCAAAAACATGAAAGGGACACGCAAAGGGAAGTGAACTAAGGGGATCTCCACAGAATGGGAAGGAAACCTCAATTGACCCAGGAGGGAAAAATGTGATCAAAAACAACAAACACGTTGTAAAGAATTTCCCCCTTGCTGTGGAAAGATTCAGTAAATCTACGGTGGCACTTACGTGTCTGGCACTATCATCATGTTTAGGACTTAAATTTCAACTCTAGTTGATCATTTGAATTCAGTCCCAGATACATTTTAAATATATATTTGGTTCATGTCTGAGACACTTAGGATGACAGATACACTGCCATAAGGCTATATTCAGTGACTAATAAAGCAATTACTAAGAAGGGGAAGTCCAAAATGGCCAGGGGTGTAGGGGGGAGCTGCCTCATTCAGTGGATGCAGTCAGGGCAAGGTCTGGAAGAAAGGTGTATTTCTCCAAAGCGTTTGGTAGTTCCCTCTTGATTAAACAGAAAAGCATCGACATTACTCAACGTGCTGTTTTGGAGGCATCTTGAATTGGCCTCACCTGGCTTTTTGCACTCACCTTCTGCTCTGCCATTTGACACCATTTCACATTCTTACTTACTTCTTCTTTCCTTCATTCCTCTTCTGTGCCTTTACTCTTGTTCTTCCAATGGCCAGGAAGCCCCCTCCCTCACCTTCTCTATCTCTAGTCGCCTAATTATCCTTCAGCGTTTGGCTGAAGTGCAACCTCCTCCAAGCAGCCTTCCCCGATTTCCCCAGGCCAAATGTCTACTCTTCCCGTGTGTTTCCTCTGGCTTCTGTTATGTTCATTTTTTATGGCTGCCTCACACGACTACACTGTCCCTATCTTCCACAGTCCCTAGAGAGTGCATCGCACAAAGTAATGCTCGGAAGAGATTATTGAATGACTAAATGGGATTGCAATAATATCATGATCGTTTTTCTCATCCTCTTCCTCTGAACCGGAAGGAGGGCACGTGAAGAGTTGACTGCTCTCTGCCGTGCTCCTCTCAGCAGATCAAAACAGTTGCAAGCTCTGATATATCACATGCAGTCAAAGTGAAGAGGCAAGGGCATGGATGCTTGTCATCAGTAGGATCATGGACATGAAGGGGGAAATTATGCTAATGACTGGCCTGTTAGTCTCAACCCAGGAAACTGGTGGTGCTTGGTTTTGTGACTACAGCCTAAGATTTTGCCACAGTATGTATCGGAAAGTGGTTGAGTATTTCTCAGTGCTTGGAGGAACATTATGTAATTCATCTCTAGTTTATGTGTATGATAAGAACGAATTCTGTATCCCCTGTATTTTATTTTCTTAGGTTGTAAAAACTGACTTCTTTCAACCACTTTATTCAATATTCCCCCAAAGGCATCAGCAGTGAAAAATTATGGATATTTTTTATTAGAGATGATTTAGTTTTTATTCCTAGGAAACAGAGCTAGAAAAATTTTAAGGTCATTAGCCATAATAATTTTAAATACGTAGTCATTTGAGTACATTAGTTTTAGCTCTTAGGGTCTCTGCTATCTTTAGCTTTTTCCATTTTAAGTTAATAACGATAAAAATAAATCTCATATTTATTAGCTTTTTTCATCCTAAGGTGTTTAACAAACCTTAGGAGTGCAAATATAATGTAGTAATCCATATGCCTGCTCCTAGGTTTATGGCCCCGAGAGCACTTGATTACAATTAGTTCTATTTCATTAGAATTGCCCACGGTCAACAGAAGGATTGAGTCCAAAGTTACTGAAAAAGTGCAAGCAGAAACCCTTGTCAACCCAGTTAACCTGCCTATTGAGGTAGCATGTTAACGCAGAACCTCCATATCTTTAAACTCTAAAATATCTATCTTTATTCCTCTTCTCTTTTTTTCCAGCAACCATTTGTTGCATAACAACTATGTGTTGGATACTGAGCTCAACCCTGAGGACAAAAAGGTCAACAAGGCTGTCAGAAGGGTTGATAAGTAGATACTGATGTATAGATAGCAATAAGGTAGGTAGGTATCCACACACATACGTGTGTGTATATAAAGTATGTATGAAAGTATATGTCAGAAGTACATTGTCAGGTGTGTGCATATGCTAAGCCCTCGTTTACGGAATGTTTACTCTCTGCTAAGCACTGTGCCAAATAGTTGACACGCAGTATCTCATTTAGTATTTGCCAACAACTCCATGAGTTATTATTATCCCCATTTCACAGATAAGAAAACCAAGACTCAGAAATACTATGCAGTTTGCTCAAGTTTATCTGCTAAAATGTGGTATGGTCACAGTTCAAACCCAACGTGTCTGACTTCCAAGCTCATGCTCTTTGCTAGTATACATTTTAAGTGTCTCTTGTTTAACTGGATCCGAATTTTGTCCCAGAACTTCAGATTCAGAATAAAAGAGAAAAGAATGAGAAGTATGAAATTTGGGCCGCCTGGGTGGCTCAGTTGGTTAAGCGTCTGCCTTTGGCTCAGGTCATGATCTCAGGGTCCTGGGATCGAGCCCCATGTCGGTTTTCTCTCAGTGGGGAGTCTGCTTCTCCCTCTCATTCTCCCTCTGTGCTCTCCCTCTGTCTCTCTAATAAATAAATAAAATTAAAAAAACAAAAAAGAAGAAAAGTATGAAATTGGTTGCATGAATATGAATACCAAGGTATTTGTTTACTCAAGACATGCTTTGGGAGTAAAGAGTCAGCCTTCAGACTCTGGTGCTCCGTCTGAATTTGTTTCAGAGTATGAAATACAGCATTTCAGTGATGGCCGCATTCCCCCCTCTTCCAGCGGAAGAGCACCTGATTGAATTACTTTGTGGTGTGGTCCTTTAGCTATCATCATGGTAGCAAAGAAGGAACTTTCAGACTTATAATATGTTGAAACACCAGATGAGCCATCAAGGTAGTCCGTGAGGCCCCCCATCCTTAAGAATCTCCATGTAGAAGAGCTCGGGAAAAGATGGACCTCTCAAGATCTCAGACAGTGTTATGATTTTGCAAAACATGCACAAGTTTCAAGTTAATTTCACCTGCGGCCAGACCCTACTTTGGAGTTCTTTATGATAAGCAAGGTGCCAGCAAAACACCAAGGTGTGTCTGCGGCCCCATAGACTCCCTGTGTCTTGCTTAGGGCTGCACCTCACCTGCAGTGCTGAAGACCTCCATGACTGGCACTCAATTAATATTTATCAAGGCAGGACTAAATGAATGGACTCTGATAGAAGACGAGACACATGGCACCACATCGCGGATTTAGTCTTGATTGATGCCACAGAGATCCCCATTCTTAGTTTTTAAGCACAGCCCTAGTTCAATACCTCTTTCATGGCCTAACAGCTCTGGGGGTTTTATGTGACGGAGGGCAAGTCTGTTTGTTCGGTGATTGCAAGAGACAGATACAATATTTACTAGCCTTAGCCACTCCTGAGCAAATGCGGTCCCTGGAGAAGGGCACACAATAATAAAGCAGGGAAAGCCAGCCGTTATCTTGAAGCCGAGCTCCCCAGGCATCAAGGCCGTGACTCACGATCCTGTGGTCAGGAGCTCTGGAGTTCTCAAGGATAATTTATGGCGACACTGATGAGACAGAGTTCATTTAAATACCGTGACGGCTGAAGTATTTTGAAGTGAAAAAGTCAGCTCGTGGCTGGGCAGATACCTTGTTGACCCCTTTCCACTCTCCGATACACCGTCATTTCCAGGATTTACTCTAAAATGCTTGAGTCCGAAAGTGACCCAGGAGTGATGAACTGACCATGGCTCCTTCGCGCACAGAGGATTTGGTTTCTGGAAATGGAGCACACGTTCATCTCTACCCAGCCCATTGTTCTTTGATTGGTTAAATGATGCTCTAAATGGAGGACTGTGATAGCAAAAAATAAATGTTTTATACAGTGCTAGAAAAAGCTTTAGGGGAAAATTTTAGCAAAAGAACAGATTCTTTCTTGTTTCTATAGAAACTGGTAGCGATCAGGAGTGAGGTGTTCTTTCAAGTGTACATGGTAGTAAGGCCAGCGTGCTGGAGGGCTGGCGTAAAGCCCCAGTAACTGGGGAGCGCCTCTGTGTGTGTCCCTTTGATCTCACTGGGAGCAGGGGACATCTCGCTGCAAATCCCCGCTTCCTCACGGGCGGAGCAGGACTGCGGTCCACAGTCGCTCAGCATCCCCGAACCAGAAAGTCTCTTAACAGGAATCTCTTGTTGAAAGAGGAAGAAAAAGATAAACAGAAGGAAAGCTTTACTATCGGCTGTCAACAGGCCTTTAAACCGCTCCTTACCAGCGAGCAGAAAATGTGCTGGGCGCATCCTGCCCGGCCTGCTGGTAGCCTGGCCCAAGCAAGCATTTGAGCCATCAGATGGTTCGGACAATTTGCTGCCCTGCCAATTTGTCTACTTCCATAAAATCTCTTGCTTAATGAAATTAGAATTAAATGTGTCCTTTTTAGTTTCATTTGTGAAGCTGTTACATTCCTGACAAGTGAATGGTGGGCAAGACTTAAATCAGATTCCGAGGCAAACGCTTTTCTAAAGCCTAATCAATACTACAGCTTTAAAATGAAGTTTAGGTCAAATGTAATGACAGAATGAAACAGGCGTGTTTTGCTTCAATCTGACATGTCCCAGAAGGTAAGAGGAATATCTAGTAACTGACAAAAGGGTTTTCCCTTTGCTTGACATTTACTTTGTATGTAAACAATCCAGTATATTGGCATGTCAATGTATTAGTTGGTGGTGGTCCAGAACACCATGTGAATTTAGATAGTCTATCTCTTTGCTCACAAAAACACACTCTTGATCAACAAGAGAACATTCATTGCAGTCTTGCCTTGCAGTTGGCAGAGCTGAATGAATCATTTTGAAATATAAACTTCCTCACATCTAAAATATATCACAAGAAAACACAAGACATAGGGGAGTGGATTGTGAAATAAAAGGAATGCCGTTAGTAGTCTATGGGTTATAAACATCGACTGTCCTTAATAAAATACTGGGACAGGCGTAGAGGACTGCATTTAGTGTAACTTCCTTGAAGCTGTGCTGTGGAGGCGCTTTGTGACCTCAGGGAAGTCACTTCCCCTCTCTGAACTTCAGTTTCCATATCTCTAAAAGTAACCATGTCAGAAGCTTGCATGGAATGAGAAATGCCCCCTGTTTCCTGGACACATTTTACTTCAGCTCCCTTTGCCCTGGGAGTAGGGTTCAGGTGTACAATCTATCAAATCCTTCTGTGGATTGCAGATGAGGAAACCTTGGGACCCAGAGCGTTTCTGGAGAACTGTGTGTGTTTGACTTCTGGGATTGAAGTCAGAGTATCGCCCTCATCTGACATCAGTACTCAGAAGCTCTTCCTCTTTCTGGATAAATCTTGGTCGATAAATATTTGTTGGATGAATAGGTGACCGTATTATGGAGTGCAATTGAAAGTATAATGCTCATCAAACAGATCTCACTAAATTTGTTTCAGTGATTTTTTTTTTTCCTCCCACACGATCATGTGTCCTATCAGCCCATATGCCACGTTTGACAAAGGGGTGGCTGTAGGTAAAATGGGAAGAACCCTGGTTTCTATGTCAGCTGACCTTATTGACATATGCCAATGTCTCCTACTGACATGATTGTTCGTATTAGTATTAAATGACTTAATTTTGTCTGGACCAGGGTGCAGGCTGTTTGTAATTTCCCCAAACAGTCATTACCACCATCATTTAACCTAGTTTGCACCCCACTCGTTACATCGCATCACAATATCTACATAAATAATACGTCCCTGAATTCTTGACTTACTCAGCTCACGGACTCATCAATTTCACCCAGACGGCCATTGTTCTTCCTTTATTACACACCATATGCACAGCCAGAATAAGACCTGATGTCTCATAGTATTTAGGGATGTGGAAACGTGCGTCTTTGGAGAAGAAATGTGGAATGTATACTGTGTTGTTTCTTTTCACGTCAAAGCTGGTGCTAGTGATGGGGAAATAAAATACCACAAACCATGTAGCTAAGAACAACAAAAATGTATTGTCTCCCAGTTCTGGAGGCTAGAAGTTCAAAATCAAGATGTTGGCATGGCCGTGACTCATCCGAAGGCGCTAGGGAAAGGCTTCTGGTAGCCTCAGTGTACCTTGGCTTCTAGATGCATCACTCCAATCGTCTTTCACATGACCGTCTTCTTTCTGTGTCTTCACAAGGGATTCAGGTGCACCCTAATGATGTCCTCTTACCCTGATTGCCCCTGTAAAGGTCCTATTTCCGAACAAGGTCACAATCCGAGGTAGTGGGAGTTAGGACTCCAGCATGTCTTTTTTGGGGGGAGGCCCAATTGAACCCCCAGTGACCTGTCATCTCAAAAGCTGCCTCTGACACTCGGGGCCCGGATGGAGCTTTAGCCCTAAAAAAGCAACTCTAGTCTTTGGACCTGCTTGCTGGGCAAGCCTGTGGGCTACTTAATTGTTGCCCAGGCCCTACTGTTAGGCCACGTGACCTAAGGCCCTGCTTCTGTGGATCCTTATAGATGGACATGATTTTACTGTACCTGATCAGTTACTGCAGCACTGCTTTCCAAATATTCTGGAACTCGAATTTGTCACAAATTCAGCCTGGCTTACCCTCTACCCCCCTTCCCCCACCCCGCAGTTAGTCTAGGTTGGTAAGTTTAACTGGATCTGAATGATACAAAGAAAATTTAAACTTCTGGGCAAATTAAATTTAAATGGGAAACCAGATGGCAAAGCTGTCTTGGATTGTAAAGTACAAGGTAGTATGGATTAAAGAAAGGATTTCTAAAAGTTTTGCAGCTACACTGTGTTCCAAACTGAAACCCTCCTAGGTAAATAATGCCAATTCAGAAAAAAAAAAAAAAAGTTCACTTGTTCAGAAGCAGGTATTCGCAATGCAGCATTATCATTTTAAAACTACTAAGTCTTTTTGGGAAGTTTGGCAAGGTTCCTCGTCCTAAAGACAGATGGACACCTGATAAAGTATTTATGGTCCAATCTAAGCCAGTGGTAGTAGGACATATACATACACTTTCTAGAAATTATGAAAAAAAATTATGCTGGGACATTAGCAATTACGTTGATTAAAAATTGATAGGGACTTTCCAAACAGAGAAAGACATGTATCATATAACCTCACTGATATGAGGAATTCTTAATCGCAGGAAACAAACTGAGGGTTGCTGGAGTGGTGGGGTTGGGAGGGATGGGGTGACTGGGTGATAGACACTGGGGAGGGTATGTGCTCTGGTAAGCGCTGTGAATTGTGCAAGACTGTTGAATCTCAGATCTGTACCTCTGAAACAAATAATGCAATCTATGTTAAGAAAAAAAGAAAAGAAGAAGAAGAAGAAGGAGGTAGCAGGAGGGGAAGAATGAAGGGGGCGAAATCGGAGGGGGAGACGAACCATGAGAGACGATGGACTCTGAAAAACAAACTGAGGGTTCTGGGGGGGAGGGGGGTGGGAGGATGGGTTAGCCTGGTGGTGGGTATTGAGGAGGGCACGTTCTGCATGGAGCACTGGGTGTTATGCACAAACAATGAATCATGGAACACTACATCTAAAACTAATGATGTAATGTATGGGGATTAACATAAGAATAAAAAAATTAAAAAAAAATTGATAGGGATTTTCAAAGGACACTATCAAGAAATTGAAAAGACATCCCACAGAATGGGAGAAAACATTTGCAAGTCATGTATCTGATAAGGTGCTACTATTTAGAATATATAAAGAGCTGATACAACTCAATAATCAAAAAAGAAATGACCCAATTAAAAATGAGCAAAACCTCTGAATATATTTCCAAATAAGATAAACAAAAGATCGATAAACACGTGGGAAGATGTTCAACATCCTTAGCCATCAGGAAAATGCAAATCAAAACCACAGTGAGATACCACTTCACACCCTCTAGGATGGCTATACTCAAAAAGATAGAAAAGAAGTGTTGGTAAGGATGTAGAGAAATTAGAATCCTTATATATTAATGGGTAGGTAAAATGGTGCAGCCACTGTGAAAAACAGTTTGGCGGTTCCTCAAAAAGTTTAACATAGAGTTACCCCAGGGCTCAGCACTTTCACTCCTAAGTGTATATCCAAGAGAATTGAACCCATACGTCCTCACAGAATCTGTACATGAGTATGTATAGCAGCATTATCCATATTAGCCCCAAAGTGGAAACAACCCAAGTGCCCACCAACTGATGAGTGGATATACAGCTTATGGTTTATGCATATGATGGGCTTTTAGCCACAAAAAGGCATGAGGTACTGACACTTGCTACAACATGGATGAACCTTGAAAGCATTATGCTAAGTGAAAGAAGGCCGATCCAAAGGGTCGTATATTGTACAACTTCATTTATATAAAACAACCAGAATAGGTAAATCTGTAGAGCGGTTGCCAGGAGCTGGGGGAGGGCAGAATGGAGAGTGCCTGCTAATATGTACAGAATTTCTTTTAGGTGTGATGAAGATGTTCTGGAATTCGATAGTGGTGCTGATTGCACATTTCCATGCATGTACAAGAACCACTGGAATATATCCTTTCACGTGGGGAATTGTATTTATATGAGTTCTATCTCAGTAAGGCTGTTAGAAAAAAGTATCAGTCATTGGCTTTAACATTCATTGATGATTCGTTGAAACAGTAACTAGATCCACTGTTTACAACTTAGCCCAACAAAATATCAGGGAGGAGTATTTGATCACTGGCATTTCTAATTGCTGCTGCATGGTGAGAATAAATAGCAGACAGCCTTACAAATTGTTAGGGAAGTTATGCTGGAATACATTAATCACCCTAGTTAGGTAAGAATCACCAAGCTGCTGAAAAAAGATACGCAGGGAATTTTCAGCGTCGGGCCAGGGAGCAGTGGCTTGCTGGTGTTCCAGTTGGAAGATCAGCCATTTAGTGTCCTTCAAGCCTCTGGGCCCCTGATCCCCAGCACCTCCACTAGAGGGGGGGCAAGCCAGATAAGGGAGACTTGAAAGTCTGGGCTAGCCTACAGTTTCTGGTGTGTGTCTGTCAAACGCAAGTCGATACTAACCTCGCGCTCTTTAAAATGGCGACCAAGACAAAATTTGTGTCCTCAGGAATAGCACAGAAGAGACATTAAAGTTAGAATCGGTTTCAGCTAAACATCGGGGTTATTTTGAATGAACGTTAAAAAAAAAAGCATGTGCGGAGGAAGGCTGACTTTGATGTGAACAACTGTTAGAAACCAACAGCACATTTAAGGTTAACATCTCTCTTACTTCCACACATGGAGAACTTTAGTGTTTTCTTGCAGTCCTGGAAACCAGTTGCAGTTAAATAATACAGGGATTTGCAATTTTATCCTCTGGAAAGAGAAGCTAAAAGATGGGGGAAATGGAACATTCCGTATGTTTGGGGAGAAAGAACAACCATAATTTAGCAATAAAATTAGTATTAGCTGTCGTGTTCTGATCTGCCCACTGAAACTAAGAATGTGTGGCAAATGTGCCTTTCTGAGACTCCAAACTGAAAAGCTTAGAGCTGGATTTTCTCCCCCTTCACATCGTGTTCTCTGCCTTGATAAGGAGGAGACAAAGGATAAGCCACCAATCTTTTAAGAGAATAAATATAGAGGTTATGTCAGAGGGATGGTGGAGATTTAGCCCAATCTATATTTCTCACAGCAGCATCAGGGTTTATGATGACCTGAATCACCCAAAGAAAGAATAAATAGTGTTCAGTAAGGATTTAGTAACAACTGGATTTTATCATTGTCTGAGTCCTGAAAACTGGTAACCCTTGTCTATAAGTGTACTGATGGTTCATGAAAATATTCAGTGATCTGCATTAGCTCATTCAGTGTCGACAGCATATCTTCAGTTCTCACCAATCTATGAACTGATTTTCTGATACGTAGATTACTCGTGGCTCTCAGGCCCTGGTGACAAAGGGGAGGATTGGGGCTTTGTGAATGGATCTGACTGAATAGCCCTATAAGTGTTGGTGTTGACAAAGCCAAAGTTTGTGGATTCTTCATTATGATTCATGGCCTCTTGTAGGCAGCCGCACAACAGACTGAGCCATAACCACAGCTCTGGCTCTGGTAGCTTTGATCCCAGTCAGTGACCTGGAAATCTCTCTTAATAATAGGGGCTCACAGATTCGTTCTGTAGCACAGCAACTTGCTTATTTTTGTTTGGGTCAAACTGTTCATGGAAGGGGATGTGGCTGAGGATGTGCGGGGACCGTGGGCTGAATCAGGGGTGCTTTGGCCTGCCCCTGTGCTTCGGGAAGATGACTGATTAATTCTGTGCTGGGTGGCTTTGGCCTTAGCCTTGTATCCACTTGCTAATGTGTAATAGTAACGATTGCCATTAACTGGTACTGGACCATACCCTTTGCTCACCTTGCCGCTTACTCCTCAGCAAAAAGCTAAGGGGTACACATTATTCTTTCAGTTTTAGAGACGATGATGAAACCGAGAGTCTGAGAAGCCCTTACCGCTGGTACCATTCCCTGCTTCTGTTGGGATATTGCACAGATTCATGAATATATGCATGGTGCTGGTGGACCGATGTGTGTGTGTGGGGGGGGGGGCGCGTGTGTACACGTGCGTGTGACTGGAAACTGAGCACGGTGCCTGGGACGTGAGAAGGACATGAGAAACCCTCAGGAAATGAAAGCCATACTTCTTTTGTCTTGCATAGCCCTGAGTATTTTGCCAGTGCCTAACAGGTTCAGTAGATAGTAGGTGAATTGAATTAAAATCTTGCTAAATAGATTTTGCAAGTTGGCTTTCCTTCTGTAATTAGCTTTCTGACAATTTGGGTGGTAGTTGGTTGATGGAAAGAATAATTAATAATAAAGGTTGTTTATTTGTGGGGTAAGCATTTATCATAGTTTTCACTCCTTTCCATCAGCATTTAATTCACTAAAAGGCTCATAACTTAACTACAGAGAAATTATATTACTAAATATTGAATAGTAATTACAATATATGATGTGTTTTCCCTTTAATTAGCAAACAGACTGTTCATTATGTCTTAGATAATTGTTACATATCATTTGATTTTATTTCTTTATCATTTATGGCAGGTGATTACATTTCCACAGGGTATAATTTTTTATCACATTATTTTGAAATTTGATTGCAAGATTATGCCATACAGAATTCAGTGTATTCAGATCACCCTGAATTCTCTCACATTCTTTGCTTCTGGAAAATTTGCACTTCTTTTTCCCTTCCCTGTATGTGCATGATACATAACAATTCAATATTAATGAGCCCTGATAATAGTGTAGATCTCTCTAAATGCCCCAAATCCGAGACCTTGGAACTTGAACTTGGGAACTTCTACTTGTTTCCCATTGCCATAGCCATCTCTTTGAAAATCTGTCTCTTTTGCTAATAAATGCAAATAACATATCAATGTAAACAACAATATAAAACGATAGATAATAATGCAATAATGTAGAATTGATACCATGAATGATACCATAATAGCTACGATGTTATGATAAATACAAGTGACAGTAAATGCAGATGTTATGGCCAAGCGTCTCTGACCCCTGAGGGAGCTCGAGAGCAGGGTAGCCGTAGTGGCTGGCTTTCCTCTCCCGTCTCGGAGTAATTGGGCTGATAATGCCCCTCATTGTCCTGCTACAGGATTGACACTGCAAGTTTAGCTATGACAGGAAATCAGTAACGGAGTGTGTGTTGCTTGAATACATTCAGACCTCCCTGCCTCTGCTTTGATAATGTTATTTATGATGAAGGCGAGATCACAGGCTGCACAAATTATGGTTATTGCGGTCTTCAGGCACCCAGATGCCTGGTCACAATTTGTCTTATTAACTTGATTATCTGATTTCCTACAAGTTCTGCAGTGTCTAAGTGGCAGCCTTTGTGGGGAAAGTTTCATAGGATTAACACTGTTCTAGGCAAGGCAACCGACTTGCTTTTAAATAAGATCCTATCAGAGGAAGGGGCAGCAGCTACAATTATATGGTTTTACAAACTCTTTCATTCGCTCATTTCATTTTGTTCCGAGAAGTTTAAATAATACTGCTTAATGCTATCAGACGATGTGAGTACTTCAAGGGAATAACTTTCCTATTTAGATTTGGTCATGCAGTCTGTTTAACAGCTATTCCCTTTATAATGGCATGTTGCGGTTCCCAGCATTCCTTAGGGCATGCAGGGAGAATGGCATGGACCTCTTGAATAATTAATATGGTTTTCAGAGCAGTCGTCATGGAAACGCAAGCAGTGTCACATATTTGGATTATAAGAATTAGGCACATTTTGAATATTACATTGAACCAAAAGAGGCGGCTGTCCCCCAGAGACAAAAGCATTTCTCCCAATTTCTCTGAGCTCAGTGAAATGAATCCAGGTTTGTTTGTTTGTTTGTTTGTTTGTTTGTTTTTAGGGTGTGTGAGAGACTCCGCCATGCTTCGGAATAAAATTATTTTTATACTTTGGTGTTTGAATTGCTTAATTGGTTTCCTTTGCTCCATATTTGGATTCCCTGTTTAATTTAGATGTTTTCACATGCAAGCTTCTGTTTTCATACTTTATCTAGTGCTGTTCGTGGTCACAGGTTATTACTTTTTTTTAAAAGAGAAAATGTAGAACTTAACTTACAATAAAATACATAGACCACTTGCTGTCTTGAGTATCTCAAAGGTATCACATCATTTCTAATGCCGCCCCAAACCTCTGATGATGTTAGGATGGAGGGTTAGACAGTCGCTCTCTACAAAAGGGCTACAGTGTTCCCATGAAGTTTCTAGACCTGTTCTGTTAGACCAGTTGTATGGCTCTTTTATTTGTCTCAAAAGTGTCTCTTCAGAATCAATATCATCATTACCTTGGGGTGTGTGTGTGTGTGTGCGTGTGTGTGTGTAAGAAGTCAACCAGGCAATAGCAAAAAGCTGTCATCCAGTCTTCAGTAAGAGTGTACGTGTAAAGAATAAGAATAAATGGAAGTTATTTATAGAGTGTAAACCCTCTGGTTTCATAAAGCATGTTGTGCTGTTATTTGCTCAGGTTTATTCCACAAACAGCTGCAGTGTCTAAGGCTCCTGAGCCTCTGTTTTCCTAGAAGTGATGAAGGAAGTGATTAATAAAACCCTTAACAAAGAAGGAAAGACTCAAGATGATAAAGGAAAGCAAAGACCTCACTTCGTCACTACCACTGGTTTTCTGCCTGCTATTTAAACTTGACTTGCTCACAAAAATGTGTCATCCCAGGGAAGCCCACACATGTTTTGACCGTTTCGTTGTGTGCTCCCCCTTGCCAAGGACCCCTGAGCGCTGGGGTTCTCAGATTCTCCTCTTGCCTGACGCGGGTCCTTTCTCTAGGATGAACACGCTCCGTGGTGTCGCCCCTTCTTCCCCAAATGTTGTTAGAGCGGTGCCACAGTGTCTCACCTGCACGAGGCCCCACCTGTGTGTCACCTCTCAGCTGGGCTTGTGCTTGCATTAGAATTCTGGCTTCCATCCATCTGTTGATAAGTTGCAGCTCCTCTGTGATTCTTTTCAGAATTACCAGACAAGCACTGGACTGATGCTTCCGCAGAAGCCCCCCAGTTCTTTCTTTGGTCTCCCAGTGGGTGCATTTCCCTACTGGGTTTTTTTTTTTTTAAATTGATTTATTTATTTTAGAGAGCGGGGGCGGGCAGAGGGAGAGGGAGAGAGAGATTCTCAGGCAGACTCCCTGCTGAGCATGGAGCCCCATGAAGCAGGGCTCGATCTCAAGACTCTGAGATCAGACCTGAGCCGAAACCAGGAGTCACCCAGGTGCCCCATTACTGGTTTTTTTAGTCATGTGTTGCACTTATTGTAGCTCTTGGCCTTTAATTTTTTCTGTGAACTGATCCAGTCAGAAAATTCTGAATACCTCTGGATCGAAGTGCTCTTCCTTCTTGGAAATTCTCAATCTGTGTTTATGGAGTCTGCCTGCTTGCAAGGGCTTGTTGACTTACTCGCCTCTGCCCCTGCTTCACCCCCAGGGCTGTCTCCTTGACATTCCCCCAGTCCTTTCTTCCTTTTATTGGTTCTTAAGATCATTTTTCTAGCCTGTTCCTACTCCTCTTTGAAGGTTCTACTTCCGGGTCATCTCTTTCCCCTTTCGTGCCATGTGTGGAGACCCTGCCAGAGCACTAGCAGGTGTGTGGGGTAGGACTACTCTCATGCTCGCCCCCACCACCCGGGAACGGTGAGGGTCTTCAGGACAAGCACCCTGTCTTAGTTATCTATCCCCAGCCCTCCATAGGAGGTGCCCAGTAAATGTCCCCGGCAACGTTGGTTCCATTTCAAACCGTGGAAAGATTGTCAAGCTGCCTTGTTTTGTTACCTCAGAGGATTTGTGCTACCTCTAGACGCTCTCTGTTTGGGAAAAACAGACATATCACAGGACACTCCGAGACACCTCGTCACCTAGCTAGCGCTCTGCAGGACCAAGATAGTTGAATGCAGACTGCAAAACATACTGATTTAAAACATTAAATCGTTTTGAAATGTCTCACTTCAGTATGCATATCCGTTGAAGGAAAAAAAAACGTGGAGAGTGTCCAGTGACATGCGTGTTAGAATCTGGCCTCTTAGGCAAATGTTTTAGAATGGTGCCCCCTGCCCTCCCCCCGAAATCACCACTGGCACCTTAATTAATCCCAAATAAAAAGATCTCCCCCAGAGAGGGGCACCAGGAGTTACCCTAGGAAGGACACCTTTTCCCAGAGGCTGTGCTTGGGCATTACCTTAGTTGCAGATTTTATTTCTAGGCTGTGTTAGCACGGCTGCTAAGCTGTTTTGAAGCATGAGATGCCAGGGCTCTTGTGAACTTATGGAAAATGTGTCTATGATCAGGAATGCAGCAGCAGACAAAAATCAAATAGTAATTTGAAATAGAAATGTTTTGTTGTGACAATTAAGCACCATTGTTAGTCTCCATATGCTGAACTAAAAACCCAAGTAAGTCTGTAATTGATGGCTGAAATGGCTGAATATAGCCTCCGTATTTGTTACCAGATTGTCTCCAATATATTTTGTCTGTAAATAACGTTGGAGTGGGACACACGTCTATATGGAGCTAAATTTCACCTGAGATGCACATGCACGATTTTCTTTGAGTTCAGTGCAAGGCCAAGCACAGTTTAGTTCAGTGAATAACAGGCTTTTATCAGCAACATGTATATCATAGCCACATGTGTTTTAAAAATAAAAAAAATAAAAAATAAAGTGATTGTTGTCTGTAGTAATATATTTAAATGATGCTATTAGTCACTTATGCCCCCAATATAAATGCTGTTTCCTGTTTGTTTTATTAAATATAACAGGACAGCAAGAATCTTTTGATGCTCAGAGACCTAACTGGAAACGGGGCTAAATAAAATTAAAGAGCAATCATTGCATGCAGTGCGTGGGAACCCAGTTAAAATAGTCTTACGTGCTGTGACTGCCTGGAAACATGATGTGATAGCAATAGTTTTTAGAATCAGTGATTGTGAGGTGCTAGGAGTGGCCAGGAGAAGTGGCCGTATCTGGCCCGGGGTTTGTGGTGTGCGCGGGCAGGGACGAGGGGAGGATGGGCAGCGCTGCTTTTGTGATCCTATTAAACGAGGGGAGGATGGGCAGCCCCGAATTTCTACATAGATTTTAGGGATACCATGTGGCTTTTTAATTTTTCTATTGCTCAGCTAGGTGATTGCTGTCTCCTCGGCTGCCAGATCGGTCTTTGCTCAGAGCCTGCGGACTGAGCCAGGCACGCTCTGCTGCTTAGAACCAAGGTGCCACTATGGAGTCGGCGCTGTGGCCACTTCTCCGAGAAGCGCCGGATTTGCCTGGCTAAGCTTGTCCATTCATATCCAGTGTCTTTGTGCCCCGTGCCTCCTCTTTGCCACATGGCTGCCACTAGTTAGGAGTCAGTGAGGCTTGTGCTTCTCAAATTGAACTCAGCGTCTAGGAGTCTCAGCTTCTAGGGGTTTATCCTTGGAACGAGCCGGTCCACCTTCTGTAAAAGGATTCCCCCCCCCAAGAAAAAAAATCCAGGTCATTGCATATTTCTTTTAAGGTAAAAATAGTTAAAATAAAATGGAAAATAAATTTGGCCCATTCTTAAAAATAATGGTGCAATTCAGCCAGAGTTGCAGAGAGGGGCTGAAACCCTATTCTTCACGGGAAACTCTTTGAAGTTAGACACTTTGTTGAAGGAATTAAGCTTCTAACAGTTCTATTAAAAAACAACAACAACAAACTCAGACCAGTGGTTGAAAGCAAACTACTTCTTAATGTAAAAAATAAGAAAAGTCAACTTTATACTACTCTTCAGGCTTAGTTTTTATTTTACCTTTTAATTTTTATAGACTTTCGGACATACAGAAAAGTTGTAAGAATCACGTGAAGAATTTGCGTATATGTGTCATCACTTTACCACACTTGCTTTTTCCTTCTTTATCTATATAACCATCTGTCTATCTCTGCACATTTTTCCTGAATTATTTGAGAATCAATCACAGGCCTGGTACTTTACCTCTAAATAGTTGAATGTATATTTCCTAAATACAAACACATTCTCTTATGTGCAATTGCCATTGGTGCAATCTACAGATAGTTTGCCAGTTGTCCCAATAATGTCCTAGATAGCAATGGAAATCCAGCATTCAGCCTTTATGTCTTCTTTAGTCTCCTTTAATCTGGAAAATTTTCTCAGTCTTTGTTATCTCATGACCTTGATATTTTTGAAGATTATAGGCCATTTATTTTGTCGGTGTCCCTCATGTTGGGTTTGTCTGATGTTTTCTTGTGAGGAGATTCAGATTATGGATTCTTGGCAGGAATATTCTTTGATCACTGGGTTAGGGTGGTACCTGTCAGCTTCCTCCCCTGTAAAGTTCATATTTTTCTCTTTGTAATTAATAAGTATCTTCCGGTGTTGTTTTGCTCCTCATCCCAGTTTCACCCACAACCCAATGGGAAAATGGGCAAGAGAATGTGAGTGGACATTTCATCAAAGAGGGTTTACAAAAGCAACGATGGTCAGCATCATTAGCCATCAGGGAGATACAAATTAAAAGTGCAAGGAAATCGTACTTCACCCTTGGATGACTGTAATCAAAAAGACACACAATGACAAGTGACTGTTGAGGAAGTACAGATTGATGAGGAAGCAGAGAAATTGGAATCCTCAGACATTACTAGGTGGGAATATAAAATGGCGTAGCTGCCGTGGAAAAAAGTTCAGAAGTTCCTCAAAAAGTTAAACAGAGTTACCGTGTGACCCGAGAATTCCACTCCCAGGTATATATTCAAGAGAACTGAAAACAGAAATCCACAAAACACTTGTGCATGAGTGTTCATAGCATCATTTATAGTAGTCCCAAAGCAGAAACCTAAATGTCCGTCAACTGATGAATGGATAAACAACATATGATGTCTCCATAAAATGGAATATTACTTAGCCTTAAAAAGAGATGGAATTCTAATAGATGCTAAACATGACTAACCCTTGAAAACATCATACCGAGTGAAAGAAGCCAGTCACAAAAGACCACATATTGTATGATTCCATTTACATGAAATGTCCAGAATAGACAAATTCAGAGAGACAGAAGGTACATTTGTGGTTGTCAGGGGCTGAGGGATGAGGGGATGGGGAGCAACTTCTTAAGGGGTGCAGGGTTTCCTTTGAGGCAATCAAAAGTGTTCTGCAGTAGGTGGTGATGGTCACACACGCTTGTGAATATACTAAAAGCCACTGAATTATCATTTGTTGATGATTCATTGGTGATTCCATTGAATCAATTATTATGGTGGGTGCTAAGTGGTGATTTTTAAAATTCTGCCATTCCTGTGATATTTATGTGGGCTTTCTACAGTGAAGACAGACTTCCCTCTCTTCCTCTATCTTCCTTTCTTGTGCTTTCAGTGTGGATTCTTATGTTTTTCAATTGACTGTAATCCTTTACCATCATTATGTGTTCTGGTGCTCAAATCGTTCCTCGTTTGACCAACGAGAGCCCCATGAGGGTGGTCTTTTTGTCATGCACCCATCATTCTTTCTTTAAGTCTGTTCTTACTTTATACGTAAAAAATAATCCTGGTTCATGCTGTACTTTCTCTGTTCCAGCTCTAGAACTAGCTGTTTTCCAAGGAATACCGTCAGTGGAAACGGCATTTGAAAAGCAAGATCTGGGCACTACATGTGCTTATTACTACTGGGATGCAATTGAATCTAAGCCGTCTTAGCAGACAGAGCTAGAAAATGCAGGTGCACAGAAATGTGCATATATGCATACATATATACATACCCATATATAAATTTATTACATGTTTCTAGATTTATCTATATGTCATATAGACTTCAATATATATAGATACAGACTTCAATATATGCATATATACATCTATAATTTATACATGCACACACACACACACACACAAACACGCACAAAAACATGAATTTGCACTTATACCTCCAATTCCAGTCCAAAACCAGGGTTCATTCTATTCTTTTCCCTTTCCATATTTATAACTCCTTTCTCTGACATGGAGAAACCTGATCCCTTTACTCACTGTATATTAACTTATTTGCTCAATTCTTGAATACACAGAAAGTTTCAAAACTGCTAACCCACGACACTATGAAAAGACACCTACTAACTAGTGTACAGTGTTCACTTGTACATTTCTTTTTGTCTTTAGCCTAAAGGTATATTGTTGAAAGGCTGGTTTCAAAAGTTACCCCGGTTCCTTCTCCATCTGCACCCCCCCTCCCCCACCGCCCAAGTCCCTGCCTGGAGTGTGGTTATGTTCTTCATTTGAAAGATAGTTCAGTTCGTTTGTTTCTTTGGGCGGTTTTGTTTCCCCATCTTCAGTATTTATTTTCTTTCTTTTGAAATCATTGTGAAACATTAATATGGTTTCAAATGTTAGAGCTTTTTCACTTAAAATTAGGTCCTGGAGCTCACTCCATGGCAGTTCATAGAGCTCTTCCTCATTTTCAGGCTTATTGTAATTAAACGAATCTCTGGCAAAGCAATCTCAAATAATTTATTGCTTCTTTACAGAAAAGGTCACTAAATGTTTTATTTTGGAACTTATTTTCAAATACCTGGGACTGTTTTAAACGATGGCAGAGAATATACAGGAATCATTAGCAATCCAAGAGAGAGAACTAGGAAAATGGCCATTGTAATAATCAAATAATCAAGGAAGAGACTGAAAAACTGAACTTTATTATGTCTGCTTACCAGCTGTTAAAGTGAGTCACCAAGGTCAGCGCGACCTAGTTATGTGTCCCTGGGGATAAATCAAATCATCACTTTTTAAATTTTTTTTTTACTGAGTATCTACTTTGTGCCAAGTGCCATTTGGACATAGAAGAAACATGAGATGTAGTCCCTGACCTTAAAGAGCTTCAGATCTAATTGGAGAAAGAAGCTAAACATGCATAAACAAAAAATCAAATCTTGCAGAATGAGGTGCTCTTCCAGGGTAGCAGATAATTATTTTACAAATTGATTGTTCCAGCTTCCAAGAAGGTCCTGGCTGCTCTGAGGATTCAGAGTACTGGCCCGGCTTGGTCTGGTCAGAGATGCCTGAAAGCTGCCATTTGAGATGGTTTGGGAGAGCACACGGCTAGGTGCAGGGAGCAGGGGAGGACGTGGATCGGCTAGTAGGTGCAAACAGCCAGTGGTTTTGAGGCCAGCGCCAGAGCCAGATTGCCTGTCAGTTACCTTCATCTCTAAAATGGAGGGATAACGGTACCCATCATGTGGAGATCTCGTGAAGCTTCAACAAGATAACCCCTGCAGCATTTAGCACGCAGTCTGGGACATCGTGCGCTCTCAATAAATATTTGCTACTTTTGTGTGAAAGTGCAAAGGTGGGAAAGCAGGGGATGTAATTTAGGAAGAGTGAATAAAGCAGTCTGATTGGACTGGAATGTTCAAGCGTAGTAGCTAATATTTATAGAGGGCTTACTGTGTGTGGGCACTGTTCTCTGGGCTATATCAGTCCATCTACTCCTCTCACTAATCTTACGAGCTAGGGATTACTAGTATCCCCAATTTGCAGATGAGGGCAAATTGAGGCACAGAGGTATTAAGTAACTTGCCCAAGTTCTCACTGCTTCTGAGTGGAGGATCCTAAGTGTCAGATCCAAGAGTTTGAATTTTGTTCTGGAGACAATGGGGAGCTGTTGGTGGTCTTTAATTGTATGTGTAGGTGTGAGGGGGGTTATGTACATGAACTTGCTTGAGTTAACTGATTGTTCCACCTGCCTCTGATACTAGACGAAACCGGAGAGAAGGGGAGAGAGAAAGGGAAGGAAGAAAGAAGAGAGGGAGGCTGGGAGGGAGAGAGCGATATCTAGGGCTCAGTAAATGAATGAATAATGATAGTTCCTCACTTTGAGCTACCTCTTTTAGCATGTATAATGGTGTGTAATGGAGAAAGAATCTCACTGGAACAGTTACAACTGTGTCAACACTACGAATTTTGATTGATGTGCATTCAGATGAAGTGTATGATCTTAGGATTTTTTTTTTGAACTTGAGAAAATATGATTTTCTTTTCAAAAGTTTCTAAATTGGGGCGCCTGGGTGGCTCAGTCAGTTAAGCAACCGACTCTTGATTTCGGCTCAGGTCATGATCTCAGGGTCATGAGATTGAGCCCTGCGTGGGGCTCCATGCTGGGTGTGGAGCCTGCTTGAGATTCTCTCTCTCTCTCTCTCTCCCTCTGTCCCTCCCCACCACCTCTCTCTCTCTCAAAAAAAAAGTTTCTAAATTTATTCACTGTAGATTCACGAATACCGAATGTGAAGCTGCACAAATACTCTTGGAGGTTGTAATATAAGTACTAGCTCAGCAGATACACAGCATTAACTAGCCTTGAGTTACAGGGTTGTGGATACTTGGGAGAGACGTCATCACATCACTTCCGGGAGCTATTAATTTGGGAAGCGTGGGAGTTAGCGGAAGATAATCTCAGCCACAGTTTGATGGAAATACTTTTTAGGCTTTTAGAGATTCAAGAGATTAATATTCCACACATGTTCATTTTAGGTGACACTCGCTTTCTTTCCTCTCCTGAGTATACATTATTACAGGAGGATAATACTCAAATTGTTGAACTGGAGTGGTGACAAGTGTTTTAGTAAATCTGTGGAAACGCTTTGGAATCTGAGCCCTGTCAGTCTACAAACTAAGCAAATATATGCCCAGTTCATCTTTCCAGTGCAGTTTAAATATTTGAAACAAAGAATTCTCCAGCTTTTGGAGAATGGGGCAGATATTGGACTAATATGGGGTGCTCTTCTGAATACTTTCACATGTTTCATTGGCAAGCAGAGAGTACTTTTAAAATTATCTGGGGGCACCTGGGTGGCTCAGTCATTAAGCGTCTGCCTTTGGCTCAGGTCATGATCCCAGAGTCCTGGGATCGAGCCCCACATTGGGCTCCCTGCTCAGCGGGGAGTCTGCTCCTCCCTCTCCCACTCCCCCTGCTTGTGTTCCCTCTCTCGCTGTGTCTCTCTCTGTCAAATAAATAAAAATCTTTAAAAAAAAAAGATAAAATTATCTGTATTACCATTGACATCAGTGGGTGGTTTAACTCATAGACTCGTAGACTTTTAGAGCTGGTAGGAATTTTAGGCATTATCTCGTCTGCTGTCTTCATTTGATCCAATAGAGGGTGAGGCTTACAGAGGTTCCATTACTTGTCCAAGGTCACAAACCTAGCACAGCCTGTCTGCCTTCCTTCCTTCCTTCCTTCTTCCTCCCCTTTCCTTCCTTCCTTCTTCCTCTGCTCCTTCCATCTCTTCCCTCTTCCTTCCCTCCCTTCTCCTTCCCTGCTTCCTGATTTTCTCCCAACAAACATTTATGTCCTGGGCACCTTCTAGGTGCCAGATACCAGTCTGGGCACTGGGGACCCAGCAGTATACGAGGCGGCAATGCTCCCTGCTCTCATAGCCCCAGTCTGTTATTCTTTTTTGTTGTTGTTTTTGTTCTATTTATTTATTTATTTATCTTTTTGATTTTAAGTTTCTTTTATGTTACATTAATCACCATACATTACATCATTAGTTTTTGATGTAGTGTTCCATGATTCATTGTTTGCATATAACACCCAGTGCTCCATTCAATACGTGCCCTCCTTAATACCCATCACCGGGCTAACCCATTCCCCCACCCCCCTCCCCTCTAGAACCCTCAGTTTGTTTCTCAGAGTCCATAGTCTCTCGTGGTTCATCTCCCCCTCTGATTCCCCCCCTTCATTATTCAGTCTGTTATTCTTAAATGCCTTTCTTCCAGACTGGAGCTCCTACGCTACTCTATTACTCTGCTAGGGATTCACTGACCAAGACAATCTAGAGGTAGAGGTAGTCTCTGCCTTAAACAAAAGGACATGTAACATTATGCAGCCAGCATTTTGCATGTTTTAGGGGATAGGTACAGGAAGGGGCTATTCTCTTTATCCTGATTCTGACAGTGTTTCCAAAGCCAGAAAGGCCGACCACTCCAAAATTAGATGACCAGTGGGAAATTACTTTTAAACATATCACTCATGATGAAAAAGCATGCATTTTAGTGTATGAATATTTTATTGAGCAAAGTGCCTGTGAATAGCTCTAGAATTTTGTAATATGCAGCATGAAGTATGTAATAAATTTCATAATTGAAAAAAGAAAGGTGATTACAAAAACATGGCTTTAAGGGGGCTAATAGCTCCTAGAAAGAACACACCCATGCATAACGGCTTGTGCATTAGCGTGCTAGATCTTGAGAAAGGCCTGTAGTGAAAGTTGGAGTTGAGTCCTTAAAAGGAAACATCACACTAAAGGTACCTTTATCTTGTGGCCACAGGAAAGAGGCTGCGCGGTTTCCTGCACAGAGGAGCTGTCCTGTGCGCGCGGGCTTGTTGATGCCCAGTTTTCAAGGGCTTCTGCTTCCCCCCAAGGCAGTCCCCTGAGGGCGTATTCAGGGAGCACCAGTGTGCTTTCGCTGCGGTGGCTTCCCTAGTCTGGAGAATGGCCCCTTTGATGCTGTTGGCCTGCTCTGGTCCGTTAAAAAAAAAATAATAAAAATCCGAGTGTAAACTGATTAGTATGCTTTCTTTCCAGTGTGAAAAGTTGTGCTCTAGGTCCAGGCAGAGATCCCAAAGCATTGTGCAATTTACACTAGCTTCCCCGGGCCGAGGCAGGTGTGTTTGGTCACCAGCACACGGCTGTCACTCTCTTCTCTCTAATCGTCTTGCCCCAGAGTGTTCGAGAGAGCCGATAGGAGATGAGTCTGTAGATTAAAGTGAGTCCCAGGGACTCGTGGTCTGTCTGTCCGCGGCCACTGGAGAGCCAAGCTAGGCGGGCATTCACAGCAGGGGAGTTGGAGACTTGCCCAGGTCACACCTAGCCCAGCGGGTCTCTCGGTGTGGTGACAAGACAACCTGACAGACTTTGAGAACTTTCCTCTTCCAACATACAGGGGAAACACCGAGGTGGTGAGCGGCATTTCATTGTGCTCATGTAACTTTGTAAATTTACCATCACTGCTGCCGTGGCTGTTCATTGTGGCAGGGTTAATTATGAGGAATTAAAAAGCCGCTCTGAACAGACTGTACCCTTCGCACTCTGATAAAAACTAGGCTCTAGCAGGAGAACGTTTCTTCATTAATATCCATCCCCAAAGGGCTACGACGTGTGGCATTCTGAATCCAAATCCTTAACTTACATGGGGCGCTGCCCGAAGCCAGGGAGACAGGGTTCCGAGGAGGGGTGACTGTGTCAGGAAAATACTGTAGTGCTTGCCTGGAAATCACCCGTCTGGTGACATCTGGAAAAGGAGAATGTATTTCTTTGCCTGCTGGTGCGCTCTGAGTTTTGCAATACAGTTTTGACCGCATGCTGTGTAGACCCCACCGCGTGCAGGCTCTCAGTGTGTCGCCCAAGTGGCTCTAGGGTGTGCATTTCCCTTTCAGGACAGTTTCGCCAGCTCCTTACAAACTAGGCACTCTTCCACCAGCCTGATGTATTATACTAAAGAGCAATCTTGTTACCCCAAATACACCGCGGAAAGTCAACTGCAAAAAATACCAATGTAAAAAGTGCAGCTGTGAGGCCATATTATGGAGGAAACCTGCCTAGAAATGGAAATCGGTTAAACTGTAAAACGCTACCTTTCAGCCAAACTACAGCCCTATTGTTCAATGGATTAGGCACCGAGGCTGATCACAGAGTAGCTCCCCACGTCAAGACTTTCTCAGAGCACAAGTGTTTTAGTAAAAGCATCTGCTAATCATTATCCGAAAACACACAATTGCATAGACATTAAAATATACTATGTTCCATAGAGAGCAGAGCCGGGCCAGCGGTGTGAATACAGAGCTCTTCTCCGATTTGCTGGCTGTCTGAGGACATCCATTACATCAATATGTAATTAGCCCTTCCCTTTTGTCTAAAGATCATATTGCTCAAGGGGACCTAGACAGCCACACCACTGTTTTCCTATCTCTGTGCTCTCTTTAACACCTTTCCCTGCCTGCTGAGTGGCCACCTACCTGGGCCTTGCTTCTGGTGGTCCACTAAGAGCTCTTGGCATATCCACACTCTGCATGCTTTTAGACCTTTCTCTCCCTCCCTCCCTCTCTCCCTTCTTTTTTCTTTTCTTTCTTTCATCTCTGGAGCCCCTGAGACATTGGTGATTCTCCAGGGAATGCATCCTCACCTCCCTAGATTCTCTGCTAGGAAGTGGGAGCAAACCCAGCATTGCCTCATTCATGGTTCCAGGGTGTCAGAATGTGGGAATGTTCTCAGTGGCGTCCTTCTAGAAGAACCAGAGAGTCATGAGGGCAAGATAGAATGGAGCCCAGGGTTACTAATATCCAAAATGAGGGATTTCCACATTTATTATATTTCTTTTCTTTAGGAAATGTTTCCAATACCCAAGACTCAGTAAGATGGTTACTTTTCATTATGATTTCATAGAGGGGTAAACGAAGGCAGGGGAAGGGCCATATGTGCAAAATGACTGGAGCATAACCCCAGAAGCCATATGTCTACTCTTGTGAATTTTCCATTCAGAAAGTACTTGTACATATCCAAGCAGTGGGGGCGGAGGTGGGGTGCAGTTTACTGTGTAACTCCTGTTTTCAGTTTCCCTTAAATGCATGAGATGGTTGTTTTTGTTTCCCTTTGGCTTACTCTTGCTGCCACCTAGGTATACTAGACATACCCATATAAGTGATGAGCTTGTATGTGTATCAAAACATTGGCAGTCCTCATTCAAATGTACGTTTGGTCTGGTTTTTCTTCCTCTTGAGCTTCTCGTTCTTGCTGTGCTGTGGTTACTGGTCGCGCCATCCAAAGATAATGTCGGACATAAGGTCCACCCACAGACATGAGCCACAGGGAGTAGGGGACACATAGGTCATCATAATCAGCTGATGGCAAAGTTCTTGGGCAGTGCTAGAATCAAAAGAACGCGCGATGTCTGTGGAAGTTTGTCTGCAAGTCGGTCTGCTGGCTCCATGGTAGGGCAGAGAGTTCCAGAGCTCTGCAGTCGAGCTAGGTTACAGCTAGGTTAGTTCACCTGTGAGAACTTCAGTCTCTCTCTCTCTCTGGGATCGAGCCAGTAATCAGGTCTACCTCGCTTTTGTCACTAAGGATCAAACAAAACACAGAACAAGTGCTTTAAATACCAAAGAGTGATTATTATTATTATTATCTGCATCCCTTATTTAATGGCTTCCAGCCTCGATCAGCTCTTCCAAGGCATCATTAGCGGAGAAACTTCCTTTGCTGAGAAGGCCAAGATTAGATTCTGTGTAATGTTGCCTTCCCTAGAAGTGACCACTTTCAAGTACTAATTTTACGTGCTCTTGAGCATTTGGCAAATGAAGTGGAACACTTTTGAAAAAACGTCTTTCCATCCAGACAATTGTTTCAAAACACAGACCTCTCCTTTCTGATCAGAGCAAGGCTACACACCGTTTTGAACGGGAGTTTTGTTTTTTTTTCCGTGAAAAAAGCAGCTCACCCACAACTTGTTCCTGTCTCAGGAAAATGCTTACCACCACATTTCCTCATTAGCTTTGCCTGTGTCACAGCTGATGGAGCCTTTATGAGCCTTTTAGCCAAATGACTGATGTTTGCCTCATTATGTCAGATCTGAGGGCACTCCTGGCATCTCTCTTTAGTCCCTAACACCATCAATCGAGCAGCTGCCGGGCACCCATGATCGGGCTGATTATGAAAATGTGCTCAGGAGCCTGACGCCACCAATTGTCTTTTCTCCGAAGAGGCCAGTAGGTAGCTTGCAGTCATGTGAACGGCGGATTGTGTTCTAGGACGAGCAGGTGAGAATCACCTGAGTCCGTTGGCAGTAGGTGTGGGCAGAGCAAATGAATTCTGGTTCGTGATGGAAGAAGTTCCTGGAAGGGATGATCTTGTTCCTCGTAGCCGTTTCTCCATTCACCCCTGAGAAGATTCTTTGGTCCTTTCATTTTGATCTCTAGTCCAATAGACAAGTTCATTATGCCTGGGGCGACGGGAGCAAAGATTAAACCCAAGGCCTGCTGAATAGAGAATATGGTTTTCTAAATGCACTTTAAAGAAATTAAGGTAAACACTTGTTCATAGGGAGCATCACATTCCGGTCGTACTTTCACAAAGTTTCCTTGAATATGTGATGACTGCTTCCTTTGTGGCTGAAGATAAGGATGATCCGTGAGGTTTGGCGATTCTGGGACGGCTCTTGGCCAGCCCGGCTGGCGGAGTGCTCTGCCTGTCATGGGGCTCGGGCTTCCTGAGGAGATCCACACCCCCCCATTCCTGAGCCAGCTGGATGGGGTTAGGGGCTACTGGCCCGTGGCCTCTGGATAGAGCGTGGATAGGTGCCTTGTGCAGCGTCGGCTCTGTGACCTTGGTCTCATCGATGCCATGTGCACCCACCCAAGCTCAGGCAGGGTGACCTGTCCCTGATGGCTCTGACGTTGTCACAGGCTTATTGCTTCGCCTCCTCCTGCCTTGCCATTCACCCGGAAGTATAGCCACGTGGCATTTTGCTCTTTGTCCCCGGGTCCGGCCCCCCTTCATATCCTTTCTGGCTTGGAAAACCAGAAGCTTGTTTTTAAAATAATTTCATTTGGAACCTCAGGTTGCCCTAATGGTGTTTGAAGAAGAGCATTCTGCAGACCCTGTAGGGAGGTGCAGGCTGACTGTACAGAATGACCTTCCCTCGTATTCAAGGAAACTCGGGGAGACTGTAGCCGGGACTTGACATGCTCATTCCTAGTCATTTCTGACCAGCTTTTCATTCTCTAAACCAACAAGGTCCTGGGGTCGTCAAACAGTGGGTGGGTGGGGAGCAGTCTTTATATTTGTTTAACACTTTGTATAAATAGTGTATCATGATTGCATTTCTCTGTAATGACAAAGGGTGTAGAACATGGGTGTGAATAAGGGCCTGATGGTACATAAAATACAAAGTTCAAGGCCACCTGGGACCTAAAGAGGAAGTTTGGTAAAGAGCATAGGTTTGCAACTCTGGCTTAGCATCAGACTCACCTAGGGAGCTTGGAAGGCATACCCGGGTCCAGAACCCATACCTAGCAGTTACGTCCAAACCTCTGGGGAGTGCCCTGGCGTGGGTCTGTTTTCACAGCTCCCCAGGGATGAAAACCACTTGTGTGGTAGAAGAAGCATGAGGGTCTACCTCAAAGATGGGGCTTCTTAGCCTAGTCTCTGTCCTTATTGGCATTGTGAACGTAGATAAATCATTTAACCTCTCTGAATCTCAGGATCCTTATCTATAGAATGAGAATCAGAGTAATAGCTACCATTTATCAGTTGCTTCCTGTGTACCAGCCATGTGCCGGATGCATTACACGTGCGGTCTTATTGAATCTTCACAAAAACTTCAGAATGTTTGAGTACTATAGTTACCTCCATTATATAGATGTGGAAACTGAGGCTCAGGGAGTTGGGATCATTTGCCCAGGGTTATACAAATAATGAACGCAGAACCAAGACTCTAACCCAGGTGACACTGACTCAGAGTCCCGAGCTCTTAACCATTATTCTAGGAAATACGTTATCACCAGGGTTATGATAGTTTCTTTGCAGAGATTATATATGTTTGAATCGTCTTTAAACTGTATGTGGATATGCACGTGGAGATTGTTTATTAGTAGTGGTCATAGTCATAAGAAGACTGGGCTGGGAATTTCAGTTTATGAAACATCAGCCCTGTGGAACTGCTTATTCTGAGCCAGCCAGGCTTTACTGAGGTCTGGAATCAATTCAGAAATACATCTGGGACACCCTCCTCAGGACCTCTTTTTACCGTATGTTTATGTCTGCTAAATTTCAGGTTCTTGCTCAGTGTACAGAGCTAACCGTGTTAACATCAGGAACAGAATTGGTATTTTAAAAAAGAGAGAGATGGGGGCACCTGGGTGGCTCAGTCGTTGAGCGTCTGCCTTCGGCTCAGGTCATGATCCCAGGGTCCTGGGATCAAGCCCCGCATCAGGCTCCCTGCTCGGCGGGAAGCCTGCTTCTCCCTCCCCCACTCCCCCTGCTTGTGTTCCCTCTCTCGCTGTGTCTCTCTCTGTCAAATAAATAAAATCTTAAAAAAAAAAAAAAGAGAGAGAGACATAGTTGTCATATGTGAATTAGCTGCTTTGACTTTTTTCGGTGCTGGATTGATCACATGCATCTAATTTCACTCTCTTCCAAAGCCATACCAAAACTACAGCGAAGGGACTTTTTAAAGGGATAAACCTCCAAGGACTGGGAAAATGGGGGAGGAAATCGAATTTGGGAAGCTGGAAAGCCTTCGAAGAAATAGTAACTGATTTAGCAGATCTAGAAATCGAAGTCCTAAGCCAGCAGTTGAAAAAGCAGAGAATCAATCCAATTCATGTCACAGAACCCTCAGGAAGCCCAGGGATTGGTGGTGCCAGATATTCCCAGAAGTGGGAGCGAATAGAGTCTGAAATATAGAGGATTGGTTGAAAGCCGAGTCAGAAGACGTTAGACCCCTCACTCTCCTCCCTTACTCTTCCATTCTCCCACCTCTGCAGAAAATGGGAGGTTTGTTTTCCGAGAGTGTAAAACAGAAGGTTGTCCCGAGGTATTTGCCAGGAAGCAGGGACATTAAGTGAACACATGCATACATCACCAACCAAATTCAGGGACTGCCAGTCTGCTTCTCCCAGAATGTTGGCCGCCAGGATTCATCATGATATTCCAGAAAAAAAAAGGAGATAAAGAGAAATGTCCACAAGTTTCTCAAACAGAAAGAAGGAAGAGGGGAGGGGAGAGGAGGAGAGGGAGAGAGAGAGAAAGAGATGGGGAGAGAGAGAGAGAGAGAACAAGCAGGTATCATACAAAGGGACAGAAATAAGAATGGGTGTGAACTTCATAGCAATGTTGGAAGCTAGAAGACAATTCTCAAGGAAAATTACTTCCACCCTAAGATTTCTACCTAGCCAAATTATTGGTCAAGTGGGAGGGTAGAATGAAGACAATTTCAGACATGCAGTATCTCAAAAAAAAAATTGCCTCCAACCAATCCTTTCTCAGTAAGCTACTGGAGGATTTGTTTGTTCAGCAAAGTGAGGGAATATATCAAGGAAGAGGATAGCATCCATACAGGATGGGAACACAGGAGCGCCAACATAGGAGACAGGCAAGGGCAGGCTGCTGCAGGATGGTGGTGAAATGAATCGCACATGAAGAGCGGATCAGTCTAGGTTGGAGAAGGTCAGAAAGCTCTGAATGAAATTTATCAAATTTATCGAAGATCAAGTGATGGTATTTCCACAAGTGGTAGAGAGTTTGGGTTTGCCTTAGTGTTAAGTGCATAGAAAAGCCAAAGTGAGGATTAACTCCAAAGTGTTGTGCAGGAAAGGAAAATCAGAGTTTACTAGATGGCTTAGTGTAGAATAGCATATGTAATCATAAGAATGTTAAAATAAATTTTGAGGGGGCACCTGGGTGGCTCAGTTGGTTAAGCATCTGACTCTTGGTTTCAGCTCAGGTCATGATGTCATGGGTCATGAGATTGAGCCCCATGTTGGGCTCCGTACTCAGCGGGGAGTCTGCTTGGGTTTCTCTCTCTCCCTCTCCCTCTGCCACTTCCCGCCCCCCGCTCACGTGCATGTGCTCTCTCTCTAAAATAAATAAATAAATCTTTTAAACAATTCGATGTAAACAAACTTTTTCTAAAATATGTCAGGAGGATGGAGGGATGGGAAAGACTTCAGTACATGGTGAGGTAGGGGGAAAGGAAGAAGGTGAAGCACTCATCTTCCATTGAGGGACATCAATGGAAAATATCTGAAACTGGAAAATCAAGACATAGCCATACAGTTGTGTCATGTAGAGAAATGGGGGCATGTGTGGAAAGGATGAACTCAAGAAAAGTTACGGTTGCCTCTTGAGGAGGCGGAAGGAGATGGGGGTTAAGGGCAGAGCTGGAGACTGCTGTTTGCCATAACAAATCATTTGGAACTAGTCGACTCTTTAGCATCGTGTGCATATATAAATTTGATAAAACCCTAAGCATCTTCTCCTTTTTGCAAACACAACAGTGAAAAATACCTTGAGAGAGAAAAATGAACGAGGTAATAGAAACAATCTAACAGCAAGGAAATGGGCTCTGTGCATCCAGAGGAACAAGAGCCTGCCCCCACCGGTGATGGCCACTTGTGCATTGGCCCAGCCAAGGGGCCAGGAAAGCAGTACAAGGACCCCTTCACGGAGCCAGTTCTCTTCTTTTGTTGCCTGCAGATCCAGTGGCACTAACCCAAAGACAATGGGCACTTTCAAGGTAACCTCTGAAGAGAGCATAAGGTGAGATTGCTATGTTCCAATCTCCTTGTCTAGGGATCGCGATTGTCCCTGACTTTGCTATTGGCATCGCTCTTTCGTATTTCAGCTCTCTGAATGAAGCCAAGTAGCGACATGCTGAACACTGGGACAGATCCTAAATGCCAGTTAGCAAGGTTTAATGAAATCCAAGAGCTCAGCGCACAGGAAAATTATATTAACAGATATTTGTAGACATTTACATAATTGATGCGACTCAGTCGTTTAACCAGGAGAATATGGGAAATATTTGTTACTGTTTTCATTTCCTTTTGTCTTTCTGCATAATAAAGATGTGGTGATGGCAGTGTGTATTGACTAACTCCTCAGGGAACATGATATATCTTGCCACAATAAAAACTCCCTGATAAACTCTCAGCATTCTTAATGAATGGCTCCATAAAGATGCTATGTCAACACTTCCTGTCTGTCACCAGGTAGTGACCAAGGGGTTGCTGTAGCTGGACTCTCTAGAGAAACATCGGATGGGGCAGAGGAGGATGAGGGGGTCCCAACTACCATGTTTTCTGGGGTGAAGCTCCAGTTAGTTTGTTTGAAATGGATCGTGCCTTGGTGGAGTTTTCCAGGACCCTCTGCTTGTAGGGCTTTGCAACAGAGAGGAGAGCTTTTAAGCTGGAAAATACTTAATGGCATTTGAAATCTCCAGCCCTGCTGTTTTGGTGTGTTGCCTTAAGAAAGGCCCTAGGAGGGGTTGGGGAAGCAAACAAGAAGGGAGTGCAGTAATCTCAAAGAGCATGGTGGGCTGGCCAGGGACTTTCTTTCTGTGCACCAGGTAAAATCTACACAGGACCCCTTAATCGCATGTTGTTCTATGGTATTATTAAGTGAATACATTTTTCATGGCCCACCTGCTAGTGTAACTAATTAACAGCCATTCTCATTAATTACATTGATCAGGATCATAAAATAATTTCAAATTGCTGAACATGATCAGCAGGAGTAAAATGGTTTCACTTTAATCCCTTAATGATTTTTTCATGATTAATCAAACAAAATATATGTAGTTATTTGATCCACTTTTTTCATCTTGGAACTGCAACTCAGGGCAATTATAGTAGACATAAAGTTGATGCAAACAGAACTACATTTCATGCAGTAGCTAATTAAGCAATAAGGCACAATGGGGTGGGGGGGATATGATTATCATGAGATAATCACCCCCCTGAGGAGTCACAAAGCAAAAGGTACAGTTGAGTACCTCTGCTCCCACAAGGCTGTGATTACCTTCGGATAACCACATGTCCTGCCAGTGCCTTACTGCTAATGGGAAACTCTGTTTTACGCAGAAATAAATTGAGGAAAAATGACTTTGATCATAGGAAATGGTTCACTACAGTATAAAGGTTTCATCTATTAATAGTGACAACATTAATGCGTGCTTTAGGAGGTTAAATAATCAATCATACTGTTCTCGTGTCATCCGTGGGTGTTGGAGCTATTTTAAATTTATTGTTTACTTTGGAGAATGCCTATGTTTGGTGGTTCGGGTGCATAAAATGATATCTCCAAATGCTCATACGTCTAATAATTTTTAATCAAATCGGAAAGCTCTTGCGTGCAAGGTACTGAACATTTTTTGAATGAAATCATCAAAGAATAGTCGGGCAACTTAAAGAACAAAATACATCTGTTAGATTTCAGCCGTGATCGCCTCAGTCGCTTCCAGCTCCAGACGTGACAGTGGGAACGCACAACCATTTAAGCGGGGAGGATGATTGGGGTTCTTTCTAGGACATGGTTCCCCTCCCTTTCTTCCAAAGGAAAGAGGAATGAAAAAAATCAAACGCACGCAAAGAAGAGCAAAGCAAAATGACCGGTATCCTTCCTGTGCCCGGGGCCAACCGGCAGGCTAGAAGGTCCTGCTCTCTGGGGTCTGTGGCATTTAGTTTCTCTGCGTTCCTCACCTGTGCACTCCATGGTGTGGGAAGGGTGACTTCACCCCCAACCACTGGACTGAGTTATTTCTTCATCTAGGGACAATACTGGGGTTAGGGCAGGGTCACGCCAAAGGAGAGCAAAATAAGAACAGAGACGTCACCAATGTCACCAACAGCGTCTAAGCAACAAAGAGTCGAGGCTAACACCTCATGGTTGACAAACTTCCGTTCCTCCAGGGTGCCTGGCGGCGTGCTGTTTGCATTTACTCCACAGGACTATTTCCCTCTTGCTAACTGTACAGAGATACCCGTAAACTTCTATTTTGACCAACTGATCTTCCCTTTTTGTTAGTAAAAATCATTGTATTTGAGTTATACCTAGTGAGCAGATTTATTTCAGTTCATATTACCTCTCCCCTCCCCACTTTTGGCTAGAATATTTAGGGTTTTTTCAAGAGTGGTTTTTTGTTTGTTTTTTCTATTTTAACTGTAGAGCAATCACAAAGAACTTGAATGGTTGTTGATTGGTGAAGATGTTCATCCAAATTGGCCCAGGTTCATTTCAAAATGAGGATGACTGGTCTAGCATCTGTGGGCTTCCTGAAGGAAATGTAGCCGTGTACTTATTGTGACCCTGCACAATGAAGATAAATTGTGTCACGTGCAGGATACATTACTGACTTTATGACATGCATAAATTGACAATTGAGTGCATGCCTTCCATAAAAGCATCCTCCCATTGCTTATATTGTGTTTTTAATGTAACTTTGTTAACAGTGCAATGCTTTGAAAAAAATCCAAAGGTAAAACAGTTGGACACCAGACCCAGGGTTTTGCCTTCAAGTGTTGGTAAGTGCTAGTTTTGAAAAGAACAGTCTCACTTTAACCTTGCTAAGCATTCAATTCAAGCCATATTGCTTGATCAAGTCAAACCATTTGGCTCCACATGGCTCTGCTTGGCATGGGGCTCTCTCCCCTCAGAAGCCCATTTTGGTCAGGGTTAAGAGTGAGCAAGATTTTATTGAAAAACAAAATAGGCACGAGAGATAGGCAATCAGTATGATCTTGAAACATTGGCTTCATACTGAGTGTACTGGTCTCGTGGCTTATCTCAGGTTCGCAGCAGTACTCAGGCTCACATTATGCATTACGAAGAGGAAATGTCAGTTATTAACTTAAGTAGCATAGGTACGAATTGTAAAAGGGCTTTTAAAGTGCCAAACGCTGAAAAAGGAAATTAAATGTAGTTATTTATGATGGAGCTTTAGAAATATTTCGATTTGTTCTTGGGAGACCTGGCATTTAGATTTGGAACTGTGTGCAGTCTTCAAACTTGCACAATTCATGTCCAAAAATAATACAGGCATCTTCCAGTATAATCATCCACGTGTGCCATATGCGTGTTTGGCTGTGGGTATTCCGCCTCTCCCCCCCGCCCCCAGCCCCCAGCCCCCAGCCCCCAGCAACTGACCATCGCGACCTTAGCCTTCTCTACGTCATGGTAGCTGATGAGTTAAAACGATGACAGATGAAACTTCGTGGATGAATGACGGTCATTTGGAAAACTGTCAGGTGGAGTGAGTTAATATTTTGGTTTGAATCCCTGCTACTCATCAACATTTGTTGGAGGCCGAACAGAGCAGTCTCCACCTGTAAACATTGCAGGTGTTTTTGATCTTCCCAGGCTAAGCAGACCTGATCACGTCTTTAGCTGGACAGCCCACATGGTATCAATGGAGTGCCATTGAGGACTTGCTCGTTTGGGCCAATGAAAGGCATTGCTCCTCCGCTGGCCTAAACCTACTAATCTGATGTTATTATTAGCGATAAGGAGCAGTGGCCAGAAGAAAATCTCATTCTCTGCAAATGTCATTTAAATAGGCCTCTGATATTTTCCGGTCCTGTCGACAGGCTTTAGTTAAATAGTGAGCACTTTATTTGTAAATGCGGGCTGGGGTGGGTGTCGGGAGAAAAGCTTCAGTTCAGCAGTTCTTCGGATGTCAGCTTACCAGTATTGATTAATTGTCCAGCAGTGGCAGCTTCTTCTTTATTAAATGTGCAGCTCGCCAGACCAGAGCTATCAGGTGTAGGAAATGTTTGTTGACAATTCACCTTTTCTCCCAATGTGACGAATCAGACCCTTCCATGTTTCTCAGTTACTGTTCCTGGGAAATCGCCCCCTTGCCCTCTCCACCCACGCCCCCCCGCAAGGGTGAGCTACTAGGGTGAGCCTCCCCCAAACAGGTTGTGACTGCACAATTAAAAAAAAAATCTTTGGAACTATTTTATCTTTCTTCTCCTTCTTCTTTTTGGTCATTGTTAGGCTCCGTGGGAAGATCTCGCTACTTAAGTACTAATTATAATTATAGACCTAGCACATATGTTGCTAATGAATCCTGTTCTCAGAATTGTGAAGCTACCCCTTGCTTGGGGAAAGAAGCCTCTTAAGAAGCTCCTAAGAGCTCCGTGGGACCACTGGGGGTCCTACTTAACAAGTTATCTGCCTTTTGTTTTGAAATTGTACCCTAGTGAGGGCAAAGCCTTTCCGGTTTCCTCAAATATCTCAAAGTCAGAGGAGAGTTGACACTTTAGAAGAATCTGACATATATGTAAATCTTCAGTGGGTTTACCCCCAAATGTACCTTTAAGAAACACAAATCCAATCAAAAAGCTTTCTAACCCATTCCCATCCTTAAAGATCAATTTTCAATGCATCTACCTTTAGGATTCCCCAGCTCTTTAAGCTCCCTTGGCATTTCACTTCTGGGGCCCTCCCTTGGCATTTGGCATAAATTACATGTGTGTGTGTTACAGGCACCTTTTTCCCTCTCCAACTGGAGAGTTGGAACTTCGTAAGGCAATGACTTTGTTACTGCAAATTATATATTGTGGATTTTCACAAATAGTTCATTTTAAAAGATTTTATCTAGGTCTCATAAATCATCACAATGCCTTAGAAATTTCAATATCTCAGCATCCTAACAACAAACTCTAGAAGCCTCTCTTGGCAAACAGCATAAACATGTTTTGTTATATCCTATGTCCTCGTCCTTGATACACAAAATATGGCCAGTATACTGATGATTCATTCCTCATTCAGTAAATTTCTATTGAGTGACTACCATGTGCTACACATTCTAGGTACTTGAGGATACAAACAGCATGACAAAGCAAAAGGTGATGCCTACCGTGAACGAAGTAACGTTGGCTAATATCACTAGGGAGGGACGGGGTGAAATGGTGGAGTGAGGCACTCCCTTTAATAGGGTGCTCAGGAAAGGTCTTTCAGAGGAGGTGATATTCGCAGAGACATGAAGGAAGAGCCAGGAGAAGCGTATTCTGTGCTAATTGTACAGCATATACAAAGGCTCTGGGCGTGAGGGAGAGAAAGGAGGCTGGTATTGACATGAAGACAGTGATTAAGTTGGACAGGGACATGAGATACATTCAAAGAGAAAAGTAGGGACAGATACACTGCATTCTGAGTGAGGTGGGAAGCCATTGGAGGATTTAAGTCAGGCAGTGACCAGATTTGATTTATGTTGCTCTGGCTTCTGTGAGAATGGATTGGAGGGGGTGATAGTGGAAGCAGGAGGTTCTTATGGCAGTTGTCCAAGTGGGAGTTGGTTCTGGCTTAGACCAGAGTCATGGACTTACTATAGATGGAGAGAAAGGGAATACATCTTGGAGGTAGACAGAGGATGAAGAGAGAGGTAGGCAATACAGTGTCATCGTTAAGAGCTCACGCTTTGGAATGGGGCAGCCTTCCTTGGTTTCGATCCTTGGGCGAGTTAGTTCACTTCTGTAGATCTGACCTTCCCCATCTGTAGAAAGTGCATAATAATAGCTACTTCATAGATTTTTTTTTTTAAATGGAATGTGTAAGAACTAAGGCCAGTCAAGGACTTATTAGCATGGTGCATCCTAATCAGCTCTCTGAAGATCGTTACAAAGGACTGTTAAGAGATGAACAACTTTGGAACTTTGTGTTTTTATTAAATAACTGATTAGGGACACCCCCCCCCATGTGAACTTTCTGATCTGACGTGTTATAAGTCAGTAGCATAGCTGGCGATCTTGAACGATTCCCCCCCACCCCCACTCGAACCATAAGAAATAACAGTATTAGAAAAGTAAATTCTACACAAAACCTAATGCTCAGCATAATTTGAAGACCAAGAATGCCAAAAGTGTGAAATAACTGTGAGTAAAAAGGGAGAAATGACCAAATCCCAGCGCGTGATCTTATTCTTCTGCTCCCCGCCCTGCTCTGAACAAGGCTTTGCAGAGAGCAAAGGGAGTCTGAGAAAAACTTCAAAAGGAGCTCATGAGTGGAATTCCCTGAGTTCTTGTATGTTGAAAACATTTTTTCTCTTTTTTTTTCTGTAGTCCTGATGTAACAGCTAGATACAAAATCTAGTGACTCTCTTTCATTGAATCGAGTTTTTTTTAGAGCTGCTTCATTGTTTCTTTGGCTTTGTAAACTCTGATGTCAGTCTTACACTCTTGCTTTTGTGAATTACTTGATGGGTTTTTGTCAGGAGGTCCTGAGAGCTTTGTCTTTATCTTTCTAATGGAATGGTTCTACCACCTTTTGTCTTTAAGTTGATCATTCTGGGTAATTTTCCTAGGTATGCGTTGAGCCCCTTTCAGTGAATTTATTCAGCTCTTGCTTTATGTTTGGGCAACATTTTCTTGTATTATAATTTTAAACATGAACTATTCAGTGTTTTGTTTTTCTTTTCCAGGGATTCCAGTAATATGAATATTATTCCTTCTTGCCTTCCTTCCAGTTGCACTACTTTCTCTCTGACCATTTTTACTTTTGTTTCTATGTCAGTTTCAGTCTCTCTTGGTTGTTTTCCTTTCTTTAATGCCTCTTCTTAAATTTTCATTTGAAACTGTTTTCCCTTATAATTTATTCTTTATTTTCCGGATAATTTTGTCTCTCCATTTTGTTCCTGTATTTAATCAACTCACTCTCATTCCTTCCTGTTTTCCTTGTACATTTTTAATTTTAGTTTTTGCATTTCTGATTCAAGGTGGTTTTTCATATCTTCAAATGACTTTTTGAGAATGTTCTTTTTAGTATATTTCTCTTTACAGTGCTAGCATAACACTTTTCTTGTACTTCATAATGGTTTCTTGGAAAGGGAATTCCCACAATTGATAAGTATAAATTTTCACTTCCTATGCAATGACGACTTCGCAAAAAGTGATCATATATTAGGCCACAAAGCAAACATCAATAATGTTCATAAGGTAGAAATAGTGCAAATGACACTCTGCAATCACTGTGTAATAAAACTAGAAAGCACTAACAAAATACAAACTAGAAAGTCACTTTTATCTAGAAATTTTAAAAGCTCTAGTTAACTCCTTCATGAAAGAGAAAATATAAGCTGAAATTATAGGTTCAAAGATAAACATCACATGTAAGAATCTATGGGATGCATTTCAAACAATGATCAGAGGAAAATTCATGACAGTGAACACTTTTACCAATAAAATGGAAGACTGGAAATAAATGGGAAAATACCCGGATCAAAAAAACTGGAAAAAGAACAAGAAAATACACCAAGAAAAAACACAAGGAGAGAAATAATAAAGATAAAAATGGAAAATAATGAGCTGGGGAACAGAAAAAAGAGTAGATCTAATCAACTCAAAATCCTGTATCTTAAAAAATTATTAAAATAGAGAAACCACTGACTTAATAAAGAAAAAGAAAGGGATGGCAAAACTTTACCAAGTAGTAGATGAGAAGGGGGAAATATCCATTTGAAAAGGAGAAATTCTAAAAAAATCATAAGAGACGACTTTTCAGACATCCATGGATAGTTGAAAACTAAATAAAATTGATAATTCCCTAGAAAAATACAGGCTGCCAGAACTTAGATGATTTGATTTAGAAAGCTTAAACATATCAACACCTATGAAAGCAATGGAGAAAGTTATTAACGAACTACCTCACAAAAGACCAGATGGTTTCATAGTTCTGAAACTATGTGTATGTTAGGGTTGATCAGACTTGTGAATATGTTGTAGGTAATGAGTATAGGCTTCTCACTGTTGGGAGAAGGAGCAACAAATAAGCAAAGGGATAAGGGTAGAATGAAACTGGTGGTGTTGGATTGCCATTGGAGGTATCTAATGAACTCCTGTGTTGTAGATAGGTAAGTGACAAGAGTACGCATACAGATACATATTTCCTGGCTTGATCTGCTATCTGGGCCTAAAAATAATGGCATCCTCATAGCAATGAGCACACCTAGCACCCTGATTTTGGTTTTTAAATACCATACTCCAACATGGGAAACTAGGAACACATAGTGAATAGATTGATTCCAGCACTAGGACAAGAAAAGAATAAAATAAGTCTGGAATATCTTGTGTTAGAAGTAAGGAAGTGCAAAAAGTTGTGAAGGCACGTCAGAAGGACAGGGGGGCCAACGTGAAAAAGCACACAGCGGTCAAATCTCAGACAATCTGAACAGTAAAATAAATAATGGTAGTAATGCAGTATAATTCATGGAATAAAATAAATATCCAAAAGCTCTTGCTGCTATGAAAGAATAAATGAATGAATGATTAAAATACCAAGGCCCCATTTGAGAGAGACCACGGTATTGTTGTGGCACGCAAGATCCACCAATGGATACTAAAATCTGTGGATGAATGTTTGAGGAGAAACAAGATGTTAGCATGATCTCAAAATCTCTCCCCCAAATTTTGATCAGTGGCAAAGGAAAAAAAAAATTAAAAGTTAGCCACGTAGCAGACATCTCTTGAACTAAACGATGAAGGTCCCTTCCCATCACCAGTAATAAGATATATGGACCTCATGAACTTTCTGAGGTGATGCGCTGAGAAGAGTAAGATGACTTTAATGTCACTTACGTGGAATTCTTGCCCATATGCATAACCTACATATAACCGTGATAAAACATCCAACATACCCAAATTGAGAGACCTTTTACAAAACAGTTGACCAGTATTCATCGAAAGTGTCAAGGTCATGAAACTTTGACCTTGAGAGAAAAGATGTGGAATTGTCACAAATTAGAGGACACCGAGGATACACAACGAAATATAATGCAGAATCCTGAATGGGATCCTGTAACAGAGAAAAGGACATTAGGGGGAAACCTGATGAGATTTAGTGTTTTATTAATGTTGATTTTCATAATAACTGGATTGCAGTTATGTAGGTTAACGTTATGGAAGGCTGGGCAGAGGATGGACATGCGTTTTTTGTACTAGGCTTGCAACTTTTCTATAAAGTCTGAAATTCTTTCAGAATAAGAAAAATTAAGTCAGCCTCGCAGAGAGATTCGTAACACTTTCTAATGCCAGCCCACTTCCTAGCAGCGCTCATATTTTTCACTGTGTTCCCAAGCTTTATAAAGGCCCTGGTATGTTGTTATGAATGGAAAGCTTGGATCTCCCCTAAAGTTCTTATGTTGAAACCCTACCTGCCAATGTGGTGGTATTTGGAGGTAGATGAGGTCATGAGGGTGGAGCCTCATGAATGGGATTAGTGCCCTTTTAAGTCTGTTGTTTAAGCCCTCCAGTGTGTGGTAGTCCGAGCAGACTAAGACATGTGAAGGCTGTCTGGCACATTTTTCAGTTTCTATACCATGCGAGGACTACTATCTTCATTCACTTAATACTAAAACTATACTGGATATAAGAAACACTTTCAGAGTTTGCGTTACCTCTGGGTCATGATTATGAACATCTAGTTCTCATTGTACAATGTAAGAGACACCCAGAGAAGTGACAGTTAAGAGATTTCTGGTTGAGACAATGCTATGAAAAGGAGTTTTTCCCCAGATTGAGATCCGAGTTAATGAGAGTGAAATAAATAACTTGTTCTCTCTCTTTTTTTAAAGCATGAACTCTGAGGGCAGTTGACCCTGTTTCTGGGCATTACACAGATCTATTGCCCTAAGGCCGTGAGGAGAATTTGGCTTCATGTGCCAAGCACCATATTTAGGGTCATGTGCATTCAGATGCAAATAAGACCGTTGAGGTCCTGCTCTGTGCTCAGTACTTTAGAATAAGGAAACAGACTCCCGGAGAGGTGCAGTAACTGGCCCCCCATGCTCACTCAGCTCGCGAATGGCCCTTTCGCCCAAGTCTTCGGATTCCACAACTCAGGTTCTTTGCATTATCCCACATTGTTTCTAGAAGGGGGTGTGAAATCATTTGAGGACATGGCCAGTCTAGACTTAGGGGCAACATCACAGCAGCACACACCACTCTTTACAGATCTTGGAGGAAGGCCCTGTACGTCACTGATATGTGACCCACTACAAACTCTTTCATCATCTGAAGATTTAGATCAGTGAGTTTATGGCATAAAAACTTTATTTTGTATTTCATCGTAAGGGAACAGATCTCTTTGAAATGGTTCTAAACCTCTGTTTTCTTCCCTCTTATGTAAGCTCTATACGGATAATGTGCCTGGTAGGCCCTTGCTAATTGATCAGACCTAGAGGAGGGTTTGGATTCAGGATGATTCCTACCTGTCACATGCAGTTTTGGAATAGGAATAATAAGACTAGTCTTGTAAGAAGTTGTTGCTGCCTTGCCATCTTTAGAACTCCTGCTAAAAGGGCGTATTTAACACACCCTATAAAGAGGCAATTGTATTCTGTGCACTGGAAGCTCAATATAAAGCCAGAATCCAGCCCTGTTGCCTTTCCTGAGGTCCAAGAGACAGTGTGACTGACCTCTGAGAGTAGGGTCCTCTGTTGGCACTGACCTATCTGCTATTTGATTAGAGAAGTTGACAACAGAGCCGTGGTGGGTTATTGGATTCTATGGTCTGGCAAAGTTGTTCCAGGATTCACAGCCCTGGGTTCGACATGCCCCAGCGTGTCGATGCATTTGTCCAGATGGCGTGATAAAGCTAGCAAAAGGCTGTCCAAGCAAAATTAATTTTAGTTAGATTTAAAAAAATAAATATAAACCAGGCAGTACTCTTCTATAAAGGAACAGGATGGAGTGTCATGAAATCCGAGGAACACAGATAAGGGATTTTGCCTTCAGAATCCATGGGAAATTCTGGCTACCTGGTGTCTTTGGGGAAGGGGCCTGGCTCTGCAGGAGGCAAAGGTGTTTGTTTGTTTATTCGTTGGTTTATTTGTTTGTTTGGCAGCGGAGTTGGTGAAATATTCCAGACTGTTATGTGGGCATCTCCCAAGTCTGTATTTTACATTCTTGTCCTGAAATTCAATCTTACTTTGTAATGGCATCTGTGTGTAAAGGTGGTTTTAACAATAGGAATGTTTAGTGCAGTGCAGAAAGTCTTTGAGCCAAATCCTGCCTTCGATGTGCACTTGTTTCCATTAAAGGGGAGTTGCAACTGAGCTCACAGAGCTGAGAGTAAAATTTGAATTCTGCTGTAGGAAATCAGAGTATTAGAAGCTGGGATATAGAATTTCACTTTTCCCCATGCTGACATTGACTTTCCTCTGGAGCATCACCAACTAGTGAGATCTAGTTCAGTTGCATGATTTTTTTATTTTTCTCCACTAACCCAAATCCAGAGATACAAATCCGGGGCTTAGGGGGGTCTCATATAGATTTGCGATATTCCTGAGGGTCTGTGAGATCTTAATCACTTTCATATTTTATTTATAAAGCAAATGTTTCATGACATTGAAACATTAAATGGATTTTACTCAGCCATGTGCAATGTATAATTTTCTAAAATCTCCGATTAATTTAATATGGGCGATTTTCATTCTTTGATACATGGCCTTACTGTAATTTACAACAAGCTATAAATATTTGAAATGCCGTGGAAATGTGGTTTGGGGAATAGTATTAACACCTGCCTTCTATGCTATTTGAGTTATATTAAGCTCTGAACATACATGGGTGTGTTTCTGGGATACCATTTGAGTGGTGTTCCATGGGAGCCTGTGTATGTAATGACTGGCTGGATTATACGGGGTTCTCACTATTTTCTTAGCTTTTGATCCAAAACCAAGTCTCAGTTTTGGGAGTTTTATGGCAGCAGTCCTTTTATGCACTTTTAAATTTTTGTCAAAGCAGAACTGCCAAATCTGATCCTTCCCTGCTTCTGTGGAAAGGCAGGTGGAAAGATGGCCTGCAGCCCGGAGAGGAGACTTTTCTCTGAGATCAGTTGGCCTGCCCTTTGCCCCTCCTGCATCCATCTTGTCCTTGGGAAGTAGGGGGAGCGTGAAACATTTGCCCGGATCTACTGCTGAGTAATCTGAACCTCGCTGAACCTCACTTCCCTTATCTGTGACCTAGGATTGTTTTAAGAATTATGTATCACACACACACACACACACATACACACACACAGCAAGGGAAGGAGGGCAGGCAAGCGCCTGGTACATAGTATGGGTAATAATAATAATAATAATAATCCTGATTAGAAATGACTTGGTATTAAGTCACAGGCGGTAAAAATGGTTTGTGTGCTGGTCATTTGGTAACTTGGATTAATGGCCCACCCACAGAGAGAATCCATGGTGTCTGACTCCTAGTTTAGGGTTTATCCTACTTGGTCATGGGCTTTCTGCCCTCTCAATATTCCTTGGCAGGTAATGTCTATGTTGTTATGCATTTCCTTTCCAAACAATACAACAAAACAAAACAAGAGAGAAAACTAAAGTTCTTTACGTAATTGACATGGAGTGAGGGCCGAGCTAGTTGTACTTCTCTTTTCTGTTTCCCCCCTTTCATTTTGAGGGAGCCGTAATTGTATGCGTAAAAGATGTGTTGCTGCCTCTTTTGTAGTCTACGAGATTAGTGATTTATGGAGTCAGCTGGGGATCTGCTCCCCCAAGTGAATTTCTGACATTCCAACATTAGAAATGGGTAACCTGCCGGGAGAGTCTTGTGGGCTGATGTGCTGACGCGGCCGACGTGCCAGGTGCAGCCACCACCTGGCATTTGGGAAGTGGCATCAGGTTATCTCCGCACAGGGTGACGCTGGCTTCAGCTGGTGCCGTCAGCCTTTGCAAAGTCCACAGTGTTAAGAGTTAGGATAAAATCTATTTTTCATAAATTTCATTTCTCCATAAAAATAAGAAATTCCCCTTAAAAGGTAATTCAGGGACCTTATTAAATGGTAAATACAGCTAAAGAAGAAAGAATACTTTGAAAGAATTGTATTGCAAATACCAAAAGGAGTAGCTTATTAAAAATGTTTTAGGGGCACCTGGGTGGCACAGTGGGTTAAGCGTCCAACTCTTGGTTTCTGCTCAGGTCATGATCTCAGGGGTGTGAGATCAAGCCCCATGTTGGGCTCTGCGATCTGCGTGGAGTCTGTTTAGAGTTTCTCTCTCCCTCTCCCTCTGTCCCTCCTCCCCGTGCACTCTATCTTTAAAATAAATAGATCTTCTAAAAATAAAATAAAATAATGTTTTATAATTCTTGTCACTCAGTCTGTGTTTTTCAAATAATACTCTGTCTTCCCTATGTTCCCAGGGTGAACATAGGAAACAGGCCTGTGTAGGAACTATATAATATATAAGGTGACTTGGGTTAGGCAGAAAGCTGGAGCTTGGCCATCCAGTGTCAAGTACTGGCAGGTAAGGAAGTCCCTGGGTGAGTATTTGTTGCGTTAGGCAGCAGAGCATTTTCCATGGTGAGTTCTGGTTTTTGAAATTTTTATTCTAGCATAGTTAGCATACTGTGTTATATGAGTTTCAGGTGTACAGTATAGTGATTCAATAATTCTATACATTACTCAGTGCTCATCAGGATAAGTAGACTTCATTCCCTTCACCTGGTTCCCCCATCCCCCCTCATACCCCCCACCACTTCCCCTCTGGTGACCACCAGTTTGTTCTCTATAGTTAACAGACTGTTTCTTGGTTTGCCTTTCTCTCTTTTTTTCCCTCTGCTCGTTTGTTTTGTTTCTTATTCCACATATGAGTGAGGTCATATGGTATTTGTCTTTCTCTGACTGACTGATTTCGCTTAGCATTATACTCTCTAGCTCTATCCATGTTATTGCAAATGGCAAGATTTCAATTTCATTCTTTTTTATGGCTGAGTAGTATTCCATTGTATATATACACCACATCTTCTTTATCCATTCATCTATCGATGGACGCTTGGGCTGCTTCCATATCTTGGTTATTGTAAATAATGCTGCTATAAACATAGGGCACATATCCCTTTGAATTAGTGTTTAGATGAATACCCAGCAGTGTGATTGCTGGATTGTAGGGTAGTTCTATTTTGAACTTTTTGAGGAACCTCCATACTGTTTCCCAGAGGGGCTGCACCAGTTTGCATTCCCATCAACACTGTAAGAGGGTTCCCCTTTCTCCACATCCTCGCTAACACCTGTTGTTTCCTGTGTTGTTGATTTTAGCCATTCTGACAGGTGTGAGGTGATATTTCATTGTGGTTTTGATTTGCATATCCCTGATGATCAGTGATGTTGAGCATCTTTTCATGTATCTGTTTACCATCTGTATGTCTTTGGAGAAATGGCTGTTCATGTCTTCTGTCCATTTTTTAATTGGATTATTTGGGGGTTTTTTTGGTGTTGAGTTGTAGAAGTTCTCTCTATATATGTATGTATGTGTGTATGTATGTACTTATAGATTTGAAAGATTTTATTAATTTATTTGAGAGTGAGTGAGAGAGAGATCATGAGTGGAAGGGAGGGGCAGAGGGAGAGGGAGAAGCAGACTCCCACTGAGCAGGGAGCCCGACGTGGGACTCGATCCCAGGACCCCGAGATCATGACCTAAGGTGAAGGCAGACGCTTCACCAACTGAGCCACCCGGGCGCCCCATAGAAGTTCTTTATATATTTTGGATAGTACCCCTTTAGTGGATATGTCATTTGCAAATATCTTCTCCCATTTTGTCAGTTGTCTTTTAGTTTTGTTGATTGTTTCCTTCACTGTGCAGAAGCTTTTTATTTTTATGTAGTCCCAATAGTTTATTTTTGCTTTTATTTCTCTTGCCTGAGGAGACATAACTAGAAAAAATGTTTCTATGGCTGATGTCAAAGAAAGTACTGCCTAGGATTTCTCTAGGATTTTTAGGGTTTCAGCTCTTACTTTTAGACCTTTAATCCATTTTGAGTTTATTTTTGTGTGTGGTGTAAGAAAGTGGTCCCATTTCATTCTTTTGCATGTAGCTGTCCAGTTTTCCCAACACCATTTGTGGAAGAGACTTTTTCCCATTGCATATTCTTGCCTCCTTTGTTGAAGATTAATTGACCATATGATCGTGGGTTTATTTCTGGGCTCTCTATTCTGTTCTGTTGATCTATGTATCTATTTTTGCACCTTCCATGGTGCATTCTTATGATGTAGCTTTCTAATTTATTAAAATTGACAACAACTAATGCTCTGGGACTGTTGTGATTTTGAGAATGCCATACTTTGGAAGGTGACACTTCCAGGGAGGCATTTGAATTTTAGAAGGTGATCTCTTGGGAGAAGCTGGCTTGTTGCCTCCTGCTTCTGGATGGTTCTCAATGTCTTGCTGTCCTGTCTACATTCGTTGAAATTAAATACAAGTTTCAGGCAGTATGGTCTAATGGTTAGCACGAGTCTGTGAAAATGAGAAATATATTTGTGTATATATATGCAGTATTAGTTTTCTTGGGCTGCTGTAACAAACCACCATGTGCTCAGTGGCTTAAAACAACACACGTTTATTCTCTTACAGTTCTGGAAGTCAAAAGGCTGAAGTGGGTCGATAGGGCTGTGCTCCTTCTGGAGGCTCTAGGGGAGAATCCCTTTTCTTGTCTTTTCCAGTTCCCAGAAGCTGCCTGCTTTTCTTGGCTGTTGGTTCTCCATTACCCTGACCTACGCTTCCATCATCCCCACCCCTTTCTCCTTCTCTGATTCTGCCTACCTCTTCTAAGGACCTCTGTGATAACATTGGACCTGCTTACATAATCCAGGATAATTTTCCCATGTGAGCATCCATAAGTCAATCACCTCTGCAAAGTCTGTTTTGCCACGTAAGACAACATAATCCCAGGGTCCAGGGATTCGGATGTGGACATCTTTGGAGGACATTATTCTGCTGACCACACATATGATTAACCTCGTGCCTCAGTTTCCTCATTTGTAAAGGACTGGCTAAAACACCTCCCCCCTCCCCATGAACACTTCTACTCTTTGAAATTTAGTGAAGTATTTCCCCAAAGTGCTTTAAGCGCCTCAGGAATTAGTTTCGATATGAATAAAAAGTAGTTAACAATGACATGCTAGTTGAAATCAGAAACATGCAACTCGGAATTTTCTTAGGTTCTTACCTGCCCTTCCCCATGTTACTTGGTATCTCCCACCACGTCTCCACTGACCAAATGTGATTGCAGTTATTCTCCTGCTTGTAGTCACTTTGCCCTTAACCCATTTTACATCTTTGCCCCAGCTTGGCCGAAAGCATCCCTTGACATGAATCACTTCTTCCCTGAGCCATTTGATGGAGTCTGAACTCCCCAGCCTGCATCCCATACCTTCCATTGTGCCCCCAAACTACTTCCCATACTTGCCTTCCTCTGATTCCCAAAGTGTCCTCTTTCTTAAGATTTTTTTTTTTTTTTGCGAGAGAGAGAATGAGAGACAGAGAGCATGAGAGGGAGGAGGGTCAGAGGGAGAAGCAGACTCCCTGCTGAGCAGGGAGCCCAATGTGGGACTCGATCCCGGGACTCCAGGATCATGACCTGAGCCGAAGGCAGTCGCTTAACCAACTGAGCCACCCAGGCGCCCCCAAAGTGTCCTCTTTCTTCAGACAGACTCGGACTGCCCCCTGAGTGGGCTGTGTGCACTCATAGCCCCCAGCCTCATGTCACCCCCATTCCCTAGGCTTCCTTGGACATCCTCCCCATATGGCAAGGCTCTGGTTTCAACTCATCCATGAAGCCTCGCTTGCCCACTCCAGCCTTCAAGGGTTTTCCTTTCTGTGAGCCCTCTAGTAGTTATAACCTATACCACTCATTTTGGCCGCTGTTAGGGAGTGTCTAGTTTGGTTAATTATCTTTATGTGTCAATAGGTCTTACTTCTCCAAACAATTATCATCTCGAGATCAAGGGCCATACCTTTCACATTGGCCAGCTCTCCACTCAGCATTTAGCACCCAGTAAGCCTTAAATACATATTTCTTGATAACAATGTGTGTGAATAGGGATTAGCTTTGCAGACCTTTTGTTCTGGGAATTATTTTCCTGTGCTATTAATCAGACACTTCAGGCCATTTAAATATATGGACATTTAATTTCTTAACTTGCACACGGAAGCCCCCTCTGTCTGCTATAGAAAATTATGTACTAGCTCATTTTTCTGACTGTGAAACTATATGAAAGTTCATGTAATTCTGTGGTAAGCTACACAGACAACCTTTTGTAGTTCTGACAATAGGGACTTTTTTTTCAGCTTCAGTCCATATATCTGACCAAGCCCATCTAAAGAGATTTTTCATCTATGGATATTTTCCCCCTGCTTGATACATACTCTCTCCTTGTGCTCTGTTTTTGTAAGGCATCATTTGTTTTTTGGTTTTAGTTTTTATTTTTTTAGAGAGAGAGAGAATGCACGAGTGGGGGGTGGGGGCAGAGGGAGAGGGAAAGAGAGAATCTTAAGCAGGCTCCATGCCCAGTGCAGATCCCAACTTGGGGCTCGATCTCGTGACCCCGGAGATCATGACCTGAGCCGAAATCAAGAGTCAGATGCTTAACCAACTGAGCCACCCAGGCGCCCCAAGTAAGGCCTCATCTTTGTAATTTCCTCCACAGATGCCCCCAATATGAGGCAGTAAACTCTCTATGAAAGCTCTTGTATATACACTGCTTTCCCAATAGGGGAGCTTCTACCCACCGCCCCTGTTGTTGCCAAACTGAAAAGTATATGTGGCCATATTAGCAAATGAAGACAGACACTACGTGTGTCGGAAAAACGTTTCTAGGGGCTTTCAAAGTGATGAGAAGACATGATCCTTAGGCCTGTCCCAGGTTTGTGGGTTCCCTAAAAGCTGGATTTGTGAGTTGATAATTCTCCTTGTGGCAGACTGGTCATAGGAGAAAGCTAGCCCTGGACATTTAGTGCAACACGATTTTCTGGTTAGTAAGAGGAAGTAACCAAAACGTGCAAATATTTATGAGCCTGTTGGTGAAAATTCCAAGTGATTCGAGGCCCCGGAAAATGTGGCCTTCGTGATCCTGCTTCTTTTTTTTTTTTAATTTGCTCCTTTAAAAGGAAGGGGGGAGGGAAGGAGGAGGGGCTTGATCTTCCATAGACGTTACAAAATAATCACTGTATTTGTGTCAAAGCTGCCTTTTGAGGCTATAATAATGATCACATCGCAAATTTTAAGACGGTCTTTCACTCCAGTTTCTAAATTGGAGAGGCTCTTTCCAGGACACTCAATGGTGACCTTAAGGACAGTGTTTAGCTTTCATTATGGCCTGCCTCCATTTTGCACCCCCTAATATACGAGGCCATAGAAATCAGAAGTGTGAATTCAGCCTTTCATTTATCATTGCAGTTCCCCACTTAACCGTTAAATCCTTAATTTTGAAGGCTCAAGTGGCCTATTGTGCTGGCAATTAGCCAATTGCAGGTGCAAAATCTTGAAGGCATCGATAGGGAGGTCTTGGTGGGAATGGTCTTAAGAAGTGGATCTCTTGTTATGTGCTGGGGTGCAGGATTTGTGAAGTATGGGTGTAAAGAATAGTAAATGGATACAGATGCCATTCCAGGAAAGAATTGCCGAAGCCAGTGAAAATGAACGTGACATTGCTTGTCTGAGGGTTGACCTTCTTTGCTAGGCAAAAGAGACCCTTCACCCTAAGCCCTTCACAATAAAAATGGCCAGGGCATAGTGGAAAGGGAGGCCGTTAGAAGTGCACCACAGCTCGCCCATCTGCCTGTGAGAGTTCAGTAATGGTGCAGCCTTCTACCCCTCCATCCCATTCAAAATCAGGGCCAGATGTTTGGGCTTGGCTTATAAACCCCAGCACAACTTGGCCACCATCGACCCCCCTCCCCCCCCACCCTACAGCTCCGAAGCCCTATACTCTAGTTTCCCGTTTTTGTTTTTTTTTACCCAGGCTGTTCCCTCTTTCTGAAATGCCTTTCCCTGCTCTATACCCCTTGATCAATCTGTCAAGAACCTCTTCTTCAAATCCTCATCTCTTCTGAGAAACGTGTCCAGATCCTTCTAGCCAAAGGTAAAATCTTGGTCAGCCACATTCCTGTAGCACCTTATACCTCTTTTTTTTCTTTTTTCTTTTCTTTTTTTTTTTTGGTCCTTAGGCCTGAATTAGAGTGATTTATGTCTCATTCATCTGTGTATTCCTATAAAACCTAGCCCAGTGCTTTGGCACCAATTCATTAAATTAATAACAACCATATATCCAGCTTAGGAAAAACTTGGCATAAGAAAATCTGAGCACATTTCTTTAAATAAGATATATGAAGAGTTGGCAGCTCATTAGCGACTTAATGGAGAGGCGGGGGGCCATCGGAGACAAAGAGCTGAATTGTTAGGATAAACTATCAATTGGAGATCAATTGGAAATGAAGACAAACCAATTTTAAAACTACAGTCGATGAGAAAGTGGCGATTGACTGATGGTAGTTTAATGGGCACGCAACTTTGCAAGAACACACTGTCACACAGCCCTGCGACACCTCCAAGCTGTGTTTTGTTTTTTAGCCCGCTACACCTTTCTGAAATATCGGGCATTATTGTCAAATTCGATGGGAAGCTGCATTGTCCTTTGGAGGGAGAACAGCATCTGTTAATGGCATTTGTGCGTCTAACATTAAGGGTCCGAGGGAACAAATGAGATCCAGTGTTCCGGTTTTCAGCTCCTCTGAGCAGTGATCCCTGCTTGGCAGGTTGGACCCCTCGGCCTCATCCCAGCCAGCAGGACTCGTGGAAACCAACCTTAAGAGTCAGCCGAATCCAAATTTCTGTAGCAGGCGACTTCTTGCACGACTGTCTTTTGTTGGCTATGGATGTTCACTCTTAACCTTTCTTTCTGGGCAAAGAGAAAGGACTGGTCATTTTCCCTGAAGGAATGATTCTGTGCAAGAGATCCTATGCATCGCTTTCCCACCCAGCCTTGCTTTCTTTTTTATTTTTTATTCCCAAAACGAAAGTCCATTTCTGTTAACCAGAGTAATTTTTTGCTTAGCTCCAACGATTTTGTCATCAGTTCTTGAATGTCTGCCGCGAGTTTATATGGCCTTGGTACCTGACTCTTCCTCCTGTCATGTCCAGGCTGAGGGAGTTCAAGCCTGTTTTTTTGGTTAAGAGAGTAAACCAAGTCGTGAAATGCCAGAATGCTCTCCGCGGCCAAAGACAGACTCTCCTTAGCTCCTGCGCCATTGTGGAGTCTCTTTGCGACTGGCTGCATTGCACAAAGGAGGCAGGCGTGTGATAAGTTGGGAAGAGTTATAATGGAACTTTCCTTTGACAGTGTCATTCTGGGCGCTTTAAAGTTGAGACAGAGTTGTCAGTTATTACCGTGGCTCTGCATCATAATCCCTAAAAGAAAATTACTGTATGTGAAATTAAAATGAATCGTTCCCCGATTTTCCCGTCTCTTTTCTATTTGTGCCTTTAGGGGGCCTTTGAGGACTAGGAGGCGAATATTATGAAAGGAGATATATTTGTTCTACTCCGGAGAAGGCTCGATGCTCTTGGCCTCGCCGCCTGTGAATCATCCTGTCTTTCCTCTCTTGAAGGATAAATATGGCATTCATTCCAACCCATTTAGCCCATTATTCTTTTGTATATAAAATAGGCCCAATTAAGACATTCTTGTGTTAATTTCTGCATTCTATGTATGGCTAGAAAGAGTTTAAAAATACCCATCGCAGCAAACGTCTCAAAATGCTTCATGCATACTGAACATACAGCCCCAGCCCCCCCCCCCCTTCCCCAACCGAAGGCAATAATTCACCCAATCATGGAGATTTGCGATTTTCTGTTTTCCACTTACCTATATTAAGGGTCTGTCTATGCACAATCCAATATTTAGATGAAAACATGTGTTTGAAAATATCTGGGGTTTTGACTAAAAATTTCAATTTTCATCCAGATGTCTGGCATTGTAGAGACCCAGACTAGGAGTCTGCTCTTTCTCTCTCTCTCTCTCTCTCTCTCTCTCTCTCTGCATGTGTTAACTCATTCGTGGCTACACCAGCACACAGACGGAAAGGGACACGCTTGCCTTGTTCTTCTCTTGCTCATCTGCCTCCTCTGCTCCTCCCCACCGATGAAGGGGGCAGGTCGTCACTTTAGGAGGTGTCTAACTGAAATTCCAGTTCGTGTTTGCCACTGGTTATGCCAAGCCAAGTCATTAGACAAACCACATTTGGCCAAGTCTGGAGGCCTGGGCTCTAGATCTTTGGAGACTCATTGAACTTCTCTTGGGATCTGGCTTCTCCAACATTGAAAACAGGAGCCCAGGGATGAATTGGGACCCTGTAATCACTAAGACTCCATTGTAACCCAAAGTGCTGTGAATTCCCTTTGCTCTACCCTGTATATAAAAATGAATTGCTGATGGATATTACTGGGCCAATATGCCTTTTGGTATCCCTACCAGCTTTGAGGTTATTTTGGCACCTTGTGGGTAAGTTGCTAGAGTATATGATAACTAAAAACATGGTTTTTGAAAATTTTTTTATATTTAGAAGACAATTCCATTTTCTTTATGTTGATGTGACTCATAGTCGCCTCACATTTACTTCTTGTGAAATATTTCTTATATATATACCTTTTTGATAGACTTGGCATATAAGAACCTCATACAAAATATCTATCCCCAAGATGCCATAATATTTGGTTAGAAATATTAGCTTCTAGAAGAGATTCAACAGAGTTCCTCTGAATTATGATATAAAGCTTTGAATTTCAAAATGTTGCTTTCTGTTAAAAGGTATCTTATGGCAGGGAGACCATGATAAACCTTTAAACTGAAGTGACATCTAGGGAGAATATATAGAGTATATAGAAGGAAACGTCTTCATCATTCATGCTCACTTGTGCGCTCTCTCTCTCTCTTTCTAAACTCTCCCTCTCTCCAAATATATAGAGAGATAGATACAGATTATTAGAAGAAGCTGAAAGTTATTTATAACCTGAATTCTATCCCTCCTGTAACCAACTCTTACAAAAATTCTAAATATCTGTTTGAGTCATTAAACAAAACTCTTTTTCTTACCTAGGGGACAATTGAAGCTTATAACCTTTGAGATTGAATGAATCTAATTTAAAAAAATCATACCATTTCATTCCTTTATGAATCTTTCCCTCAATTTCAGCAGAAATTCATACAAGGTAGATTTGACAAGAGGGCCTCATTTTAGCTGGGAGGGTTTATATAGGCGTGGTTATAATTTTCTTGATGAAGAAAATAAACAAACGAATTCTGCTACTGGAAGACAGAGGCGAGTTGGAAGAGATTTCTAGCCGAGATGGACACCTACCGAGCGATGCTTCTGGAACTAACCCAGTTTTTTGCGCCGTGTGTTTTGCTGCGGGCTGTAGGCCCAGTCACTGCCAGACAGCCCAGAGGGAGGAAAGAACCACCCATGCTCCTGAGGGAGGTTATGTGTTCAGAAGCCAAAACCTGTGTGGGAACACTCAAGGACTCTGGGGGAATTGAGGTGAATGTTATTTTCTTCCTATTTCTTCTCCACAGCTGCTTGTATTCTGTTTTCCTTCACCAAGGCTGGTTATCCCTCTTCAGAATCCCTCAAGCTGGGGCTTTGGGAGGATTCCCCAAATAGCCCTACATACAAGCCTTCTCGCTTTCAGAAAGACCCTATAATTTGGCCTGCAGGAGTCCCTTCTGACCTCTCTTATCCTCGGGCTCCAGACTTCCCTGCAAACGGCTCAGGAGCTAATGGCAGCCATGTGGTGCCGGAAATGGTGGGCGCCACATGTGGGGGTACCGTCTTACTGCTGAGGCAGAACTGGAACAGGGACTTTTGACCAAATATATGGCTGGGCCCTGAGCTTGCGTTACACAAACACAGTCCTCCGACTGCCCCCTTCGACTTCTTTTCCCAGAGAGCTCCAATGTGTTCGGTATACCTACTTTCTAGCAGAGCTGTTAAACAGATTGAGAAAAACACAAGTTTCATCTTTTATTCCTGCTGCTGATCTTCTGAGAGGTGGTAGGGTGGCCAGAAGAGGAGGGGTCGGTGGAAGAGGAGCCGTCACATTGACCCGAGACTTTTCTGTATTGATTGTAGCCGCCCACTCCCCATACACATTCTGGAAACAACCACGTGGGGGTGCTTTGTTGTATTGTGTGTGTCTGAGCTCCCAGCTGCACAGGCTACATAGAGAAGTCAAGGGGACGATACATGCCTAAATATGTAACATTTGTTTTTTGTCATCTCACCTCTGTGGGTGACTTTGCCAAGGGGCAGTCTTGGTTGCTGCTCTTTCACACTGGGGCTAGGTGGTTTTCTGAGTTCTGTGTTATCTACTGGCACATTTTTGTTTGCTTCAGCAGTTTTGCCAAGAAATTCTTAATTGGGATTATTGTCCTGACAAAACATTTTCCTCAGTGTGATTAGAAGTTCATCATTTGGGAGAGTGATGGTAATTACCACCTCGATGCAAGCCCTTTTGTGCTTAGCTTGGGAGGACTAAGTCCTCGACACGCCACTAAGACGAGCATGCAGATGTAGTTACATCATCAAACCCTGGAATTCAGGCTGAACAGAGCTGTCACCAAGACAAGTCAAAGGCATTGGTTTTTCCTGGGGAATAATGTCTTCGCCCATCAGTTGTAAAAAGTAAGGCTTGTCTCTCATTCCTACTCAGTGATCTAGCAGGTGATTTTCTTAGGAAATCCATACGCGGTGGTTTGTGGCTGCAATGTGAAGGGAATGAGCTGGGTGGCAGAAGAGTTGGGCTTGTAATAAAGATTGTTTTCATGTTTCCAAGAACAACCCTTTGTCATACCATTCTTGTTCATAAGCAATACCTTGGAACTTACCCAAAATATAAGGCCAGGATCTTTGAAAAAAATCTATGTTAATTTGTTCATTGAGGAGACACTGGAATTATAAACTGGTGTATTTCATCTCATCTGATTAATTGTGGAATCACTCAGCATGCCCTGGGCTCAACACAGAATATAGCCATATCCTCTCTTTTTGGTTGTAAATTAGATTGGCCTTACTCTGGAAAGACGTCCAGATTGGAAGAGCTGGATTCTAGTCTCTCTGACATTCTGATCATGATTTGTGACTTTGAGCAAATCAGCTCCCATGTCTCTACAGGGTCTTAGCTACTCTGCCCCTAGTGGGGCTCTTTTTTTTTTCGCTCTCTCTAGGAGGTTTCAGGACTCTGTTCTTCCCAAAGGAAAGCAGTGCTTGTTTAGCCTCCAAATTTTACTGGTTTACTGTCATAATCACTTGTTTCATGATAACCTTTTATCAGAAGTGCCAACTCATACCATAAAGGATGGATGGGCAATCTCAATTCTTCTTTTTCCTAGTCTGCCCTCTGTTGGCAGTATCAATGAGTATTCACACACCTAGCTCTGTCAGAGTGAAATAATGATGGAAAACACTCTCAAGGAAGAGCCGTCCAAGGCAGTAAAAGCTTACGAACCAAACAAGTATATGAATTCAGAAGAGGCAATCTCTGGGAGCTGTCCTGGTCTGGCTGCTACAGCAGAAGTGATGCAGAAACTAAGGGCATACCTTTTCTGAATTTTGGTACCTGTATTATAGTCTCTTGGACGAGACTGGGACCAGTGGTTGGTCACTAATCCAAAAGTCAGGTAGAACAAGGAATTATTGAAAAACTATAAAATATAAACCATTCTACTTTTACTTAACATGCATTTTATATATATATATATATATATGATTTATTTATTCATTTCTGAGAGAGAGAGAGTTGGGGGAGGGGCAGAGGGAGAGAGAGAGAGTCTCAAGCAGACTCTGCGCTCAGCACAGAGCCCGATGCGGGGTTTGACACGGGGCTCGATCTCACCACCCTGAGATCACAACCTGAACCAAAACCAAAAGTTGGATGCTTAACCGACTGCACCACCCAGGTGCCCCAATGCATAAAATATATTTATTTACTAATTTTTGGTGGTCTTTTTAAATGTATTGGTTATAATGTAATATAACAACATATAATATATGGAATAGTACATCTCAGGAGATCTGCACTCTATCTTTCTAGGTGAATCACTGCCCCTCTCTGGCCCTTACTTTTCTCACATGTAAAATGAAGGGGCCGCATAAAGTGTTCTTATAGTTCTAATTGCCAGTGATTTTAGTTGACTCTCATGCAGTTGCCATGTATGATTAATTAATATTGAAAGAATCACAGACTTGGTTTCCTAAACATTTGAGAGGCTTAGAGCTTGAAAGAAATTGTTTTTCAGGGCACCTGCCTGGCTCAGTTGGTAAAGCACGCAGCTCTTGATCTCAGGGTCATGTTCAAGCCCCATGTTGGGCATGGAGCCTACTTAAAAAAATGGTTTTTCTTAAGATCTGTTTGAATGGGTGTGCCTTGAAAAAAATGAAATGATGTCTTTGCCAGCCTCCAGTCCATGGTGCCTAACTGGGTGGCTGGCATGGGGGAGATGTTTGCAGAAGCTCACTGGAGGAAGAACAGAAGTATTGGAGGGCTTCTTTGAGTCCTTACGTTTTATAGAAGTGTATTATCACTTCCATTAGGTAGTTCATACATCTATGTCCTGTGTAAACATTGAATAAAAATGTCCTTTTTCGCTTGGTCTAGAATGAATGATCACATGTTTTTATAACCACTTCAACAATTTGAGGAACGCAGAGAGTTATAACTAGACAGGTAAGTAAAATGATACAAATAAACAGATGACCTCTGTAGGGAAGACCCTGGTAGATGTTAGTCATTAACATAAAAGAAACTGTACCTTTCGAAGTGTCTCAGGCTACAAGGGCCTCACCAGACACACAGTCCACAGGGGAAGCAGCTCCTCTCCCACCCAGCTCCTTTGGAAGCTCTGCTCTTTTCACAGGGGGTTTCATAAGTCGACCAGCCCGTGTGCCCTTTAAAGCCTATGGGGTCAGTGAAAGGGCTGCAGTAAGCTGACAGTTTTATGTACAGATAGTGATTTTGTACGTGCAATTTAACAAATGCCACACATTTAATTTAATTCTTAAGTTGTTTCTAAACCAGTAGCTCTAGACATTGCAAGCTAATGATAAATACCATAGCCATAGGCTTTTTTTTTTTTTAAGGGCCACATCTTTATAATTTCTGATTTATTGGGCAATTTTGAAGTGTTGAGAAATGCATCTTCTAAAGTTAAGCTTTTTTGAATCCATAGAGGTTTTGCAGACCGCAGCCCTCCCCCATCACCACGCCTAAACTTGTCACCAGCCATTCTATTTGGGGCTTCTCTCCTTTACTGCCGGTATTTTCCAAAAAATCTTGTGCACACAAAACTATAATCACCTAGCTCTAAATGTATTTGGTTCCAACATGACATTTTTATTTTATTTTTTAAAAGATTTTATTTATTTGAGAGAGAGAGAGCGTGGGCAGAGGGTAAGGAGCAGAGTGGGGGAGAGAGAATCTCAAGCAGGCTCCGTGCCGAGCGTGGAGCCTGATGCTGGGCTTGATCTCACCACCTTGAGGTCACGGCCTGAGCCAAAATCAAGAGTCAGATGCTTAACTGACTAAGCCACCCAGGCGCCCCATGACATTTTTTAAAAAAGGCTTTGCTTTCTTTTTCAGTGCACTGTTGAAGTTGCTTCCCACCTTTGAAAGTAACGTAGCCATATTTACCAGCATGATTTTACTTTCTGTACTTGCTTCGGTATACCTTTTATGTGGCCTGTGCAATTCATATTTAAGTTGCTGATCATAAAGGGATGAGTTTCAACTCATTTTTACATTTCCCCTTTATGTATACGTACACTTTTTATAGAACAATAATAACCAGAAGGAAAGTAAGACTAGATTGTTCCAAATAAATGTACCTAGTATTCACTTCTCTTTACATTTCTTTTTGCTTACACATCAATAGAATTTATAGTGCCAAATAATATTCACTGTTACTTTCAATGTAAGACAAATTACTACTGCCCAAAGACAGACTGTAGGGCACCCGAAATCCAGGTGGGAATTAAAATCTCTGTCACATCTCCAATCCCATTTCCCCTTTTCCCCCATGGTGATGATCCTTTTTCTATTTGGAAATTATCTATATCTTAAAACTGTATTCAGAAACATTGATGGCCTAAGAATAGCGTTCTGTAAACTGCCGGAGGACGTCTGAAATTTGGTTTGTACTCAGCCGATAGCACAATGCAAGTGAACACGAGAAACCCACGGCCAGCACTTTGAGTCTCTGAGTATGAGCTCCGTTTTCTCCATTGTTTCACCCTTTGCGTGCTAATCAGACGTAGTGGTCTTTGTGGTGTACCCATCTTTCAGGCCTCTGAGCAGTTTCCTCGGGATTAGGAGGGACCTGCCACTCCTCACTGACTCCGTCCTCGTAATTTGCTTTCTGTGCAGGCTTTGCTTGTCCACAGGGATGAGCTACTCCAAGGAAGGGAGATCTAACTTGAGGCTCCCCGCCCAGCAGCCGGAGCTGGTCATTAGCCGTGAATACGGACCTCTAGGCATTGAGCTACAAGATGGATGCATCTGTGGCTGATTGAGCATGCTGGCCCATCCCAAGACCAGCATGACTTGTGGAATTGTTATCTTGTCAGTGACAGATGTGCTTAGTGGAGGTGACTTTCGACCCCCTCCTCCCCCCAAAAAGGCCAAAGGAGCAAAAGGAAACTTCAAAGAACAGGAGAGTGTGGTCACCCTTTGCAGGCCCGAAAGAACACATACCGTAATCAGCCTCATTATCCGTCACATTTTGCCTTGCGCTTAATCGGACTACATTTTGTTTCGTGATGTGGCGCTGCCTGTCTCTTCCTCCTCTGGACTGGACATCAAAGGATTCAGATTCTTTCATTTCCCTAGTCTTATTAATGTGCTGTAAAAAAAAAAAAAAATCACACTTTCTTTCCACCATCAGAGAAATGTCTTTGTTCCTAAAGATAGAGGATCCTTCAGCCATTCTGACTTCGAAGGAGAAGTAAAATGCATTAGTTCAATTTAAGCACGAAAGACCGTTATCACCAATGACCTGTTTCAGCAGGGCATATCATGGGGATTAATGACAGACTCAGGGGAGCTGATGACCCACAGCAAAACCAAAGGGCCATTAACCCCTATCAGTCATTTAATTCCCAGGGAAAACCCATTCAGAGGTAATTATTGCTGTTATAACCTGAAAAAAAAAAAAAAAAAAAACAGAGGTGCATGAATTACATTAATGAGCTCTGATCATTTTATTTTATAATGTTAGCCCAAGAAGAAGTAGATGGACTTAGAAATGTGAGTTTCCTTTTTTTAATATCCAAGGAAATACTCTTTTGGAAATGTGGCCCACAAGTTCGGTGGACTCGCTCCCCTATTCTGTGCTCAGTTCCTGATCGCAGATGGTTCCAGACCACAGAGACATTGACTCCAGGCTGTATAGTCCTAGAGTGGCCTTCTCTGGACCATTTCCTTTTGGTGGGTTACTTGTGCTCAGAGTAGGGATAAGGAATTGGAAGCCAGATAGGCCTTCTGCTTTCCAGCCCGCCCCCAAGTCTCTGCCCCCTACTGGTGCAGGGTCAGCTCTGTCCCTCCCTCCCTCCTACCCTCTCCCCTTCCTTCAACAATGTGAAGTGGGCGCCTACTGTGTGCCAGGTGCTGTGGTCTATCAGGATGGGGCAGATGCCCCAAATGCATAATTGATATAAAGGAAAAGGAGGTTAGGTGCTAGGATTCTGAGATGGAGGGATTTGCTAGTTTCCTTGGACTGCTGTGACAAATTGCGACGAATTGGGTCTCTTCAACAACAGATACTTTTCCTCTTACACTTCTGGAAACCAGAAGTCCAAAATCAAGGTGTCTGCAGGGCCACACATCCTCTGAAGGCTCTTGGGGGCAATCCTTCTTTGCTTCTTCCTGCTTCTGGTTGTCCCTGGCACTCCTTGGCTTGTGGCCGCATCACTGAGCTTTCTACCTCTGTCTTCACATGGTCTCTGTGTGTCTCCAATGGCCCTGCCCTCTGCCTTCTCTCATAAGGACACCAGGCATCTGGAGATCCTGAACTGGTGGCATATATGCCGCAAAGATCCTATGTCCAGCTAAGGTCCTATTCACAGGTTCTGGCTGGACATATCTTTTGGAGGTCACTGTTCAACACACGACAGGGAGCAAATTCTAGGCACGGATATCAGAGCAGACTTAGTGGAAGATGTAGCCCTTACATTCTGATGTGTGGAAGGCTCTTTCCAGGTGGGAGTGCATGAGTGCAGAGACAGGACGATGCAGGGGTTGGGGCAGAGAGGAGGTGGAGGATTGCCCGGGAACAGGATATAGAGAACATGCGTGAGGGACAAGTGTGGGGAGATGGACTGGGGCATGATCAGGTATGAGACTGTGCAGGTACTTAGAAGAGGAAGGGAACAGAAATTCGAGTCAGGGCAGTAGCAGTAGGAACTGATGGGAAGGCTTGGACTCTGAAGGTAAAACGATGACCTGGAAACTTGATATGTCACAGTCGGAGGAAGTGGCCCCCGGTGAGAGTGAGTGAGGGGAAAGAAGCAGATGTGAGGCCCAAACAGCAAGCCTACAGGACTGGGTGTTGGGTGAAATTGATGAAAGGAATAAGCAACACACGAAGAGGAGCGAGCGCGGGAGAGAAGGTTAGAGAATATGAACATTAGACATCGGAAGGCCAGGCAGAAATGACTCTCAACCAGGTGAGATCTTGGGGCTTGAGTTCAGAAGGATGTCACGGCCTGGCAAGTTGGGGGTCTTTTATGTAGGGTACTCTTCCAAGCCCTGAGATTGGCTGGTGTGGCAAAGGGCAAGTGTGTGGTGCTAGAGAGTGAACAAACACAGAGAGTTGGGGACCTAGTCATTTAGGGACTGGGAGGAGGAGAAGGTGTCAGGAAAGAAGCCGGTGAAGGTGCCTTGCTGAGTTTGGTGTCCCAGAAGCCAGGCAGGAAGGGGTCAGGAAGGTGGGACTGCTTTGGGGGAATGACAGAGTTTTGGAAAATAGCGATGATGGTCACACCATAGTGTGAACGTCCTCGATGCCACCGAATCGTGCACTTGAAAATGGTTACAATGGCATATATTTTCTCATATATCTACTCTCTCTATATATGTATTTTCTTCTCTCTAGTCTGTATTCTATCTATATAGGTAATAAGGGGAAAGAATTGGGAAGGGGAAGCAAACCGCATCTAAAATAGTTGCCCAAGAGAACCACGATTGGAAAGGTCATGTAGTTGCCCCCAGTCGTTCTACTTCCTTTGGCCATTTGGAAAAACACATTTGCATTGGTGGGCTGCTTCCTCTGGCGCATATCTTGGCTTGGCATTATAAAAAAGATTCATGGGGCTGTGAATGTGTGGTCTCCTTAGAGCTAGAGTGGTCACATCCGTGTTTAAACATCGGAGCAAGAGAAGGTAGCTATGGGATATGCCTTAAGGAGTGAGGTCACAATGCTTGGAGATAACGATATGCTAATTGCCGTAAAGATACAGTGGCGGTTTCTTCGAGACTTTGTCACCTTCTCCGGATCAATACAGCAGCTGCACTGTAGTGGAAAACTAACTTCTGCCTTGGCAGATGAACTGTGGCGGTCTCTAGCAGGCACCTCTTGGAATGCTAAGCTGTTAGTTTTGCTCTAACTTCTCTTGCATTGTGTGGGTTGGCATTGCCCATAGGAAGGAGCCTTTGCACCAGACATAAATGTAATTTTTGAGAACTATCATCATCCCGTTCAATAAATTGAAATAAAATATGCACTTCCTAGAATATGTCCTGTTTTAAAACAATTATCCAAGGGCAACAGAAACCTCTTACAGAATATTAATTGCTCTGGCGTTAGGAGTCTGCGGTGAGTGAGGGTGTGAGTGTGTGTGTGCACATGGCGGGGGGTGGATGGGAGGAATGGGAGGTGATAACCTCCCTGGACCTTACTTTTCTCATCTGTCAATGAGGGCACAGGACCAGTTGACCTCTGAGTGTACTTCCAAGTGTAAATATTATGCGCTCCTAATATTGTGACTAGAACAGCAACAGGCCTACGTAGAAGTTTAAGATAAAGCCTTATGTGCTTCCAAGTGGCAAGTTGTTAGTTTAATGAAGCAAAACTTTAAAAAGTCAAATATTTGATTAATTGCACCATTAACCTATTCCTATTAGTTGATTGAAACAAATTGTTTATTAAATTAATTTCCAGTTGGTAATATGTAAATTTGTAATTGAATTAAAATCCCATTATGTATTTTCTTAAGACAAAAGGCACATTGATATATAGTTCGATGAGTGAAGCATAGCGAATGCTAAGGAATCAGCTCAGCTGCAAGAATAATGATCTCTTACCAAGCTCTTTGCAGAGGGAGAGCCGGGCCAAGCAAACGGATCCTCTCAGAATTGTGGGAAAGCAAGTTTTTTCTAGAACATGCGCTCTGTGGCTCACTGACCAGTGAGTATGGCTCACGTTGTCCTCAACGAATTTGAAAAATAAGCATTTCAGAGATGAGGAGGCTTTTCGAGATCATCAGGCTCTCTTCAGGTTGTTTGAATCAGCAGCTGTCAGTTTAGCTGTCCTGCAACCCTGCTTGAGCCCCTCTGGCGAGATGGGGGAGCTTGTGGGCTGAGCTGCGATTGGGTCCCTTTGGGTGGAGCCAAACCGTCCCCTGTCCCCCTGTGGGCCCCTCAGAAGGCTGCTGCTTCTTCCCCAAGACTGCCCTTCGGAAATTGAAAATCAGAGCCCCTGTGTGCCTGGAGCCTGGTCTTTTTTAAAGCCAAGCATCCTGGCCCTTTTAGCCAGCGTCCTGGCTAGCGCCGGGAGCCCCCTCCGCTTCCCTGGAAGCTGAGCACATTCCATTTTGCCTAGTTCCGCTGAGCACCGGGCCCATAGAAATGCTCCCTGTGGGGAGTCAGGGTGACCAATTAGACTTACTTTCCTTCAGGGCCTTTGTGCAGGCCTGGGAGGTTCCTTGATGAGGGGGCAGGTGTTTCCTGCAAAACATCCCTAAGTAGGCATTTCCCAGCAGGCGTCAGTCCCTCACTGGGCTTTGAAATGCGCGGGGGACCCTATGGGGCCTTTGGGTTTCTCTTTTCTGGGTAAATGACAGGGAGCAGTGGTTGGGGAGATACCAGATACATTTGTATTTGCCTTTGTAATGTCATTCTGGGGCTTTCCGGGGAAGTATTTCTCTTCTTTGTTTTCTTCAAAGCCTTCCCTCATTCTTGCAGGTGGGAAACCCCGCAGGTCACCTGGGGGCACTCTCCAAGTGCATTCCAGCGGTGCTGCTGGCTGGCCCCTCATTCCCCAACACCCCGCCCCGCTGTAGGCCCAGGTGTAGAAAGTGTCTCTGGGACTTCCCTCTGCTTCTGCTGTCCCCATTCCTGCCGGAGCCTGGGAGTCTGGGAGGGGCCTGGCAGACACGTGACCTCTCCTGCCCCTCCCCTGCCCGGGTCCTGTCCCCTGCCAGCTCCTGGCTAACCTTCATCGGCCCTCTCTCCTTGCTGTTCAGCAGGTCTCTGGTTCGGCCTGCCATCTTCTTCACCGCTGCCATTCCAAAGCTTTCCTTTCTTCGTGAGCCTCGTCCTCCTCTCTCTTAGCGGCTGGACTCATCTTCTTGTCACTGTGCCCCTCCAGCTCTTGTCTCTTTCTGCCTCAGGAGAAGGGTCCTGCCCCCTCCCACATGCACCCCTCAGTCTCGGAACACTGGAGCTTTCTCTCCTTTTCATGTCAGGGTTGAGGGTCCTAGAGGATTGTATTTGCCTGAAGACTCACCACCGGAGAAGCTGCACCCCGAATGTGAATCAGCCCCATCTCAGTGTAAGAATATGCAGTGAGATGATACTGATAAACTGTTCGTGCTCAAACCCATGAAGGGACGAGGACGCAAATTCCTGATTTTGCTAAGATTGCTTTAGGGAAGTTTTCAGAGAAAGCAAAAAAAGATATGTACGGTTGTCCGGCACACACAATCAAGATAAGGACAAGGCCAAAGCCCGACGGATCTGACTAGAAAAGATACTACAGCGAGACAGTTTCAGATTGAGGCGCACACATGAAAAGGACAACTGGGAAGGGAGAGGGGCCAGATGAGCTGTGGGCACCCCTTGGCTGAAGAGTTCCAAGGTGGGGGGCGGGGATTGGCCAGAACCCAGGAGCGGATGAGAAACTCTGTCCTGAGGGTCTTCCAGGGGGGCTGGGGAGGAGGGTGGGAGCCGGCCTTGCAGCCTCTTGTGTTCACGGAGGAGCACAAGGTGTTCCGCCAAGACTCAGACCTGCTGTGGTTCAGGCCTCAGCCTCCGTGCAGCAGTAAAGGGCCAGATAAAGCACACATCATAATGTTGTGTCTTCGTGTCTGTTTTAAAGCCCGCCTGTGTGAGATGAGGGATTCCGTTGAAATGCAGCCATCATTTTGAGTTTCAGTGGCCTATGAACCCAGTAGCAAAAGACCGAAAACTAATTTCCCTTTAACTCGAATGCTAACTTAATAATCATATAAATACCTTCATGTTTAATGCTTAGGCAGAATTTCATTAAAATTTCTTTGACGTTAAGCCAAATTTTGAAGTGAATTGGAACTGGTTTGCATTTCTTAAATTGGTCTTTCTTTGGAAATAATGAAAAAGTGTTAGAGTCTTGGCCGAATTCCAATGACTGTGACTCAACTTGTTAAAGTTAAATTTTAATATTTACACATTACATAGTATAATATTTATACTAGGCAACAGATTGGGAGTGTGGAATTCAAAATAGGATACTCTTTGACTTGGAATTCCAGCATGGTAACCATTACAAATCGGGGGTTATCTAATGCCCAGGCTGGGGCAGCTGGAGCAAAGGGTTTTGAAGTATAAACACTGCTAAGTGTGCAGTTCTTGCTTGTACTCACATGTTGGGTTTCGTGGCAATGTATGCTTTGCATACTGGCTGATCGTTGATTTCTGTCTCATTGAGATACTCATACACCACACCAGGGCCTAGCTTGGCTGGTAGTAGAGAGTCAGTGAGGCACCTGGTGACCTGACTGCTGGGCAGCTGGGCCGGCTCAGGGGTGGTGCGAAAGGGATGGGCTTTCCATTCGAGAAGGCAGATGGAGCTACCAAGAGGTGAATAGGATCACAGAAGGACTCTGGAAATGAGTCACTACAAATGCTGTGTTTTACATGTGAGAAAACTGAGGCCTCACAGAGTGACATAATTTGCTTGAGGTCACCAAGCTAGTTAGTGATAGGTCTGAGATGGAAACCCAGGTCTCCAGACTCCCACCCAGGGAGTTTTACCAATCCCAGCATGCACCTGCCTGAAGGTTACGTATTTGCTACTGTAAAGGGCATTCAAGGGTCAGTTGGAGGCTGGAGGGCAACTGGATGGTACATTTGTTCCTTTCTTCTTTCTTTGCTCGAAAGAGAGAGGGGGAGGGCGGCGGGGGGGCACAGGGAGAGGGAGAATCTCAGGCAAACTCTCCACTGAGTGCAGAGCCCGACGTGGGGCTCCATCTTACAACCCTGAGATCATGACCCGAGCCGAAATCAAGAGGCAGCCGCTTAACCGACTAGCCACCTTCCAAACCCTCTCAGTCAGGGTTCCAGGGGTGCTGTGAAAAAATAGCTCAGGTCCGAAGCCAAGAGGGGAAGGATTCAACACAATGCCCTTTCTCCTCAGTCACAGCCATGCACGAATGGATCATTGGGCCAACCCGTGAGGGTGTTTTCTTACTGAGTGGAGGGCTGGACAGTTGAACCAGATGACTTCTGTGGTCTCTTCTATTCTGAGATGCTCTGATAGAAATCTGCCTCACCCCTAAGTTGTGGATGCGCCTGTGGGCCCACACTCAGGGCCCGTTAGCATTCACTGCTGCCCACCCTTCAGCCAGACCATTGGGTTAAGAGCCTCAGGTTGGGTGTACAAGACGACATTGAGGCAACCCAGTTACAAAGAACACATTCTGTCACTCACTTGGCCGTTAGTCGGCCCCTCTTTCTTTATTTAATAACTCTCTCTGCTTTGTGCCAAACCATGGGCTTTCCTTGGAGGGCTTCCAAGTTACTTCTCTCCTAAAGTAATCCCAAACAGTCTGGAATGTGACAGCCTTTTCACATGGAGTGGGTTGCTTGTAGACACTAAGGCCTGTTTAGTTTTTAGTGATTCATGAGCATTTGAAAGCAAATTTCCCAAACGCATTTTATCTGTTCAACTTCCTGTTCACAAACCCCAGGAGTGGAGGAATGCGCCTTTTACTTCCTCTGTCGCCCGGCCTTTCTCTCCCAAAACAGCGAACTGGGAACACTGAGTAGGGGTCAGGATACCTGAAAGATGGCACAGAGAAGACAGCACTAAATTAAGAGTCAGGACCTGGGCTCCAGTCCCAAGTCATGGATGACGCCAGGCCACCCAGTTCCCCTCTTTATGCTTGATCTTCCCCATAATGGAAAATGACAGCTTTGATCTTGATACCCTCTGAAGACCATTTGATTGAAGGTTGTTTTCATGCTCAATTTTCTCATCCTCGGTTTCAACTACAATAAAGTGTTTTGCAGGTGTGTGGTGCCTTTTGGGATAATTTTGCTCCTATTGGAAGATGTATTGTCATCTCTATTGTTGTAATGTCATGGAACCATCTTATTAATCAATAAAATTGATGGGTTCACGTGTAGGGTTTGATAAATGAGTAACAACAGGTTTCGTACTGCTATAATACGTAAACAGGGCGAACCCATCTTTGATGGTTGTGTTCGACTACAACATAAGAGGGCAAGTGTGGCCCCACTTACCTTGAGCAATTGAGTATCTAGTCATTTGAAGTAATTTAAATGACTTGTGTCAGTCTCTTAAGCTACTTGCATATGAATAGAAAACGTAGTTTCAGGTCACTTTCAGATGTTTCTTCTTATTGAGATTTACTGAGTAATAATACCTTGCATGTCTGTGGAAGTGGGACCTCTTCCCTCTTCCCTCTCGCTCCCAAAGGTCTGCTGTGTCTTCTCTTAGTGATAACAAGGATAAGGTTAAGTAACACGGACAAAGCAAGTTGCCTTCACAGACGTTTCCACATACGTGATTGTATTTGAGGGTCACAGCAATTCCCAGAGACACTTACTGGTGAGAAAAGTCAAGCCTTGGAGGGCTGAAGTAGCGTTACATGACAGAGCAGGTGTTGAAGAACGAAGAACACAGGCCTTTGAGCTTTGCCCTGTCTCACCCGTTGGGCACTCTACATGTGTGGGGTGTTTTCGGAAGAGGCCTTTGAAAGCTTTAATGAGTCATTCTCATGCATCCATTCATTCACCTCTGCTAAGAATAATGAAGTCCTGTTAATGCCATGTAATGGCCTGAGGCACTGGGAGGACAAGAATGGTATCTGTGGTTGATGGATCTGTGGTAGATGGAATAATGTTCTCCCCAAAGATGTCCATGCCCTAATCCCCCAAACCTGTGACTATGTTACTTACAAGGCAGGAGGGACTTTGGAGGTATGATTAAGTTAAGGTCCTCGAGCTGGGGAAGTGATCCTGGATTGAATGGGTAGGCCCTATATGTAATCACAAGGGTCTTTCTAAGAGGGAGGCGCGGGGGGGGGGGGGGGGGGTAAGAGCCGGGGGACACGTGATCCTGGAAGCCGACGCAAGAGAGAGATGCTACACTGCTGGCCTTGAAGTTGGAGGAAGGGGGTCACAGGCCAAGGAATGGGGGTGACCCTTGGAAGCTGGAAAAGGCAAGAAGGCCCATTTCCCCCCAGGGCCTTTAGAAGGAACGCAGCTCTGTTGACACCTTGATTTTAGCTCAATGAGCTTCATTTCAGACTCCTGACCTCCAGGACTGAAAGAGACTAAATGTGTGTTGTTTGAAGCCACCAAGTAGATGGTTATTCATCACAAGAGCCACAGGAAGCTCATGCAGTGCCTAGCTCTGAGAAGTCACCATCCTTCTCGCAGCAGATGGCTCCCAGAGAGTGGAGTAAGGGAGGTTGAGGAAGAGCTGTGGAGTGCTGGAGAATGGAGACCCGGTCCTCTGCTCCTGGCCTGGATGGGAAGTGCAGCGTCAGGTGACAAGGAAGATGAGTCACAAACATTTGGGTTACTCCAGAGGGAAATGAAGAGCCTGAGGATTCCATTTGTCCTGAGGGGTGGGGGACAGAGCAGTAGAGGACCCAGTGTTCCAGAGGATTCTGTGCCCTGGCCCAGTCTTGGCAGAGTCATTCCATATGCTTCCATGGAGGCAAGTGAGCCCACCAAGCGGCCATGGATTAGAGATCTACGTGAAATCTTCATACATGAAATATATATGAGTGTGTGCATATCTATGGCTCTGAAGATCCATCTCGTGCAACACAGCATATATATCAGCACAATATTCAACATCCATTAACTTAGGGACACACTGTGGAATTTGAAACAGCTGAAGCTTGAAGTTGATCATCTCCTTTCCTTCCAGTTTGCGTTAGAGCATACATTACGATGAATGGAGGCAATTACAGGCGGATTCAATGACAGTGCCATCATTTATTGGAGTATAATTCCTCTAGCCAATCAGTGCTCTAAGTAACAATAAATTATATTAGACTTCCAAGTATTACTTGAGCATGTTGGGGGCTATGGATCAATGGGTATCTGATACTTGAAAAGCTTCGGCATTCAGTTCTTGTTGAATCTGTAATTAACAAATGAAACTAAACTAATCATAGCGAATTGTTCATTTGACTACATTCTTGTTGTTGAGCACACTGTGTGCTGAGGAACAAGAGTGCGAAGCCCTGCGGAGCGTGGGCCTGTGCTCTTGTGTGTCACGGTGCCCATCAGCAAATGAATGCAGCTATCAGAGCATTCGGATGGTGTGTTACTGTGATCAAATGCTTCATCCCTTGCAGGCTGCTGATTCATCTGGCTTGCACAGTATGTGTTAATCAATGACTGTTTTATATTAAAAGGCACAGTTTAATTTTGCTACAGATTGGCAGGCGATTTTCCAAGAAAATATCAGTAAACTGAGCAGTTCTAAAAGTAACGTGTGAAATGTATGTGAAACAGGTAGAAAGGAACTGCTGGTGGCTTATGCTGATCAAAATTCTTCCTAGCTATTACAGGCACCTTGGAAAGAAAACAAGCATAAAAGGCTTCGAAACCACACAGGGTTTAGATTTAAAGGCACAGCTATTGGTAGATTAAGTCCCACTCTATTATTTATTCTCTTTCATTTCTATATCTGAACAAATGCCTTTCTGTTGTAAAATGAAATTGACATTAGGCCTAGAAGAGTGCTTAGGCTCTTTTGATATTTCAGAGAAGGGCCTGCGCTGGGCACCCCCACACGAGCACGGTGTTTGCGATGCTCATTAAAAATATTAGGGATCACGATGTTCAGCAACTACTTAGCATAATTTTGTTTTACTCGTTTACTGTGCACCAGTGATACTCAATTGACTCATAGCATTAATACGCTCGTAATATACAGTGCAGTGTCTCCATATGGCACATTGGGTAGAAGCATATTAAACATATTACACAAACAGAGCTCAACACCTCATGTACTATTGATCAACAATGCACCAATTAGACAATACTGCCATCATAAAAAGAAACAGTGGCATATGTGCCCAAGGCCTAAATGAAAATGAGACTGAGGGAGCAACTGAGAGTAGAGAAGGGGACCGCTAAGTTAGACTGTTACAACGAACCCAAAGGTACAGAGTCTCCTATGGCCCTGAGGTAGAGCTCTGGAACCAGTCTCATTCAAGCTAAGTGGGGTATTTCATAGACCTAGAACGTCGCTCTTTTCTAGGCCAGTGCTGTCCAATAGAAAGATAACGTGAGCCACAAACACAAGCCACATAGAATGATTTTAAATTTTCTAGTAACCACATTAAAAAAGGTGAAAAGAAACAGGTGAAATGAATTTTAGTAACCTTTGACTCCGTGTGTGCCACATAGCATTTCAGCATGCCATCGGTGTCAAATTATTAATTCCGTATTTAATACTATTTTCATACCAAGTCTTTGAAATCCGACAGTGCAGTTTGAGATGATCCCATTACAATTTCTCTCCCCCTCTGTTGTGTACTCCTTTGGACAAGTGGTTCTTTTGAAAGCTTTGACCACGAGGCTGAATGTGTTCGCTGCAAAGACAGGTCAAGAAGGGTCCAGGGACTTACTCAAGGTCACATGGCTTTAAGTGACAGAATCACTCTCTGAGGTCTTTCCACTTCATGGTCTCTTCCTTCCAAAAGTCCATCTTGTATACGTCCCTTATTGTTTTCCACAAAGGTACATTTATGGGCTATTAGCTAGCATTAGCTGTGGACTACTAATAATGATAACCCATAGAAGGCAATTTTCAAAAAAAACCTTAAAATAACGTCCCTTTGCTCTCACACTTAGCAGCTTTTCCCATGTTCTAGAAGAACAGAATTAGCAAGCGGCAATTAGAGCACAAGGTGGCATAATAAAAAAGCAAACCGCTCCCGGACACAGACAACTTGCCTTCATATCTGGCTCTGCCACACCCTAGCTGGACCAGAGTTGAACGTTAGGCAGTTAGCTCGTATGGGTCTCAGTGTCTTCATCTGTGCAACGGGAGGTCAGGAGGTCAGACTGAGCGCCTGTCCCTCCTGGTTCGCAGGGTTGTTGCCAGTCTCATATAAGATCACACTTGTGTAAAGTGCTTTGTGAAGTGAGAAGTAACATGCAAATGGAAGAGTCTGTTGCTTTTCAAAAGAGAAGCAAAAATCGAAAATCCTGGTGTGTAGCAGATTCATTCATGTATTTATTTTGTAATGACACTGATAATAGGTGAATCTGCTCACCTTCAAAAATTACATTAGTACAAACAAGGCTAAGCCTTCCTCAGTCAACCCCCAATTTCTTCTCCCTCCCCCTAGCCACCTGTGCGAGTCCACTTATAGAGGCCTTTTGTCAAGGTGGGGACGTTTGGGGACATTTGGGTTCGGGCCCCACACTAGATACTGGACAAGCAGTCAGCACACGCGCACTATGGAACCACACAGGTTATGCGCTTACCGTGCGCGGCAGGGCGTGTGCGCATGCGCTGGGCCAAATCCATTGGCTCCACGCTGGAAGCCTAATAACATAAACCTGTCTCTCCTGTGGACTCTTTCTTTTCACGAGATCTGGAAAAACAAGAAAAGCTAGCACTTTCTTTTCCACGTTAATTGGCAGGAATATTGGCCGTTAAGCCTTCTGTGACAGTATTTGCCGTAGAGAATTTTCTCTTTATTCAGTGAGGACGGTGGAAGGGAAGAAAAATCTGCCACCAGACACTGTAGTGGCACCTTAAGCGACAGTAAGGTAATGATTATAATGATGAATGACCTGCTCTTTGGTCAACAAGTTAGTTCTGTTTCGATGCGAAATATTAAAATACTAAATTGCAAGGCATTGTCCATTTTTAGTCACTACTCTTCAGGGAGCAAATGCAAAGTGACAGAAGGATGTTACTAACAATAGCAAGCATACCTAGGATAAGCGTTCTTAACTGATGTCATTAACATGTGTTGTGTTTCCAAAGATGAACATGCTGTTTTAATTTGCTTTTTAAACATCCACAACAGGCTCTCTAAGCATTTAAATAAAACGGAAATAGTTCATTAGAACAGAAGGAAACTATCTGGATATGTTGGTCACAACTTGCAAGCATTTCTGATAGCAGTCCTCTGTTGAAGGGAAAATTGCACAAAGTGCCAGTTATTATCATTTTTAATAAATAAGCCTTCTATCTTCTCCCTCCCTCCCCCTGGCTTCTGTGCGATTGTGTTCAACAAGCATATTTTCAGTGGGACCATTTCTATTACAGAGTGATTGGGCTCTGATTTACACATCAATTACCCACCTTCATGGAGATTTTCATGCTCCCCTAGCTGACATCAATGAAGCATAACTGCGTAAACGCTTTATTTCATACCAGTTTTGGATAGCTGAGACTGATAACTAATCATATCGAGAGACAATGTGCTATAATACAGGAAACAATAAATGCTTCCCTTTGAAATCTCATCTATTCTTTATGAGCTCACCATTCACACGCTTATCTCAGCCATCCATTTCTTTCTGTATGGCGCTTCCTCTCACTCGGTATCACAAGCGCAATTAGGGTTTTACCCTTGAATATGAGCATCTGCAAAGACCAAACTCTCATTTTCCAGCTTCCCCAAAGAGCAGAAAATTTTACCGTTCTGCCGCCACTGTCACGGACCAATTTCGATAGACGTGGGCAATCCGAGGGACTGGGCTTGGCTGCCTCTTTAATCTTTTGTTCACTTGTCCATGTTGGTCCCATGGGATTATCTTTGGTTAGTGTGTACTTGAACTAGCCGAGGTGCAGGATGTGAACCCTTCCATCGCACAAGGCCCAGCTGGAACACAGCTGCCTGATTTTGCTTCCCACCCCACCCCAACCTGACAATGTTCCCACAGCACTTTGTTCCTATAGGCACATCATGCGTCACCCTGTACTATGATTATTTTGGAATGGATTTGCCTCCCCTTCTGGGCTGTGAATTTCTCCAAGACTCGCACTGTGTCTTATTTTTTTCCAAGCACCAAACGTGGTGCCCGATGTGACGTAGGCACCCAGGAAATGTTTGCTGATTAAATAGATGAGTTAATTAATATATTAATTAATAGATCTTTGTCAACGTTTGTCACTGAACTTGGGCAGAAAAAATATGTTTGCCTGTCATTTGTTCATTCAGTCAGTCAAAAAAAAAAAATATCTATTGAGAGCTGAACACTGAGCTTGGCACTTTTCCAGATAAATGGGAAGCAAAAATGCGTTAATTCCTCTCTGGTGACAATTTTGTTGAATACCCATAGTTCTCTCAGAGCAGGAAAGGGGGGAAGACAGAGTGGTGCTGGAGTAGAAGGGAGAGGGATGGATGACAGGGAATTGGGAGTAAAAAAGGGAATCCTAAGGTCTCGATCACTTGCACCCACTGTGATGTGGCCTGACGTTTTTCCCACGAACTGGCTCAGAGGTGTAGTCTGAGGGCAGGTGAGTCGGTTAGGGCCACCACATCAAAGTACCACAGACCGGCAGGTTTGAAACAGTAGAGATGGATGGTCTGTCTCACAGTCTGGAAGCTAGAAGTCTGAGATCCAGGCGTGCACAGGGTTGGTTCCCTCTAAGGCTCTGAGGGAGGGGTGTGTTCCAGGGCTTTCTCCCTGGCTGGCCGTGGCTTGGCCGCCTTTGGTGCTCCTTGGCTTGTAGCAGTATGGCCCCCATGTCTGCCTTCACCTTCACGTAGCGTTCTCCCCATTCAAATGTCCCCTTCTAACAGGGTCACCGGTCATATTGGATTAGGGGCCCACCCTCCTCCAGGACAACCTCATCATAGCTGACCGAATTTCATCCGCAACGACCCCATTTCCAAGGAAGGTCCCATTCTGAGGTATGGGGGTCAGGAGTTCATATGAATTTTGAGGGGAACACACTTCCACCCCTAACAGCATGGGGCGCCTCCTCAGGCACCTCATCAAGGCAAGAGGGAGAAGTGGGACCCAGGAAAAAGTCCCCACGCTAGGTCCGTGTGACACGTGAGGAGGCAGGCGTGGGTCATGACAGTAAGCGGGGGACTGGACGAGCAGGTGGCGCCCGGCTGTGTGCTCAGGCCAGAGCTCCAGGGGTGCTTGCCACGGAGAGGCAGGGGCCCCAACGGTGAGCCTTTAAGGGGTAGATTTTGCCTGGGTAAAAATTAGCGAGTCCACGCGGATCAAAGGGTTTGGTGAGACACGAAAATGGAGTCCGCCTCAAACTGTCAATTATCAACTGCTCGTTAAGGGCATTAATTTCCTTAGTTTGCAAGTAATTAAGACTACGATTTCTGAGAAAATATTGTTTTAAATTAAGTAGTTATTGAAATTGCCTTGCTTATAAGCTAACCGAAAATAAAACACCTTTTAAAAAGTGTCATTTATGAGAAGCCAGGTTCTATTAAGGCTTTGACTTGGAAAAGAATTCCCGATATTTAATGGGCATAGAGAGGAAATTCTTCAGGCGGCTTTCTCCTAATTCGAAAGACAGAGTTGTGCTGTGTGGCTTGGCCAGAGGCAGCAGGTATGGAACTGGGGACGTGGCAGGCGGGACGGTGCCCGGATCCACTGGGGCTGGACAAGAGATCATCAAGAGCAGAGGGTCAAGCCAAGCCCGGGCCGGCCCACGCCAGAGACCTTTTGAGCCCTCAGGAGCACTCAAAGCCTGTCACCGCCGTCTCTCGTGTGGATCCAGGGACTCGTGTCTGATGACATAAAGCATACTCACATTTCCTTCAAGTAGCTCCAGGTTTAGATCTCAAAGCTCTTCAAAGCTCAGCATTAGCCTCAACTCTGATTAAAGAAAGACCTATAAATGAGATCATTTCAAGCCGACACGAAAGCCAGCATGAAGAAACCTTGGACGAATAAACAAGAACATAATGAAACTGATTACGTGTGATTGGCAGTGGTGAACAGGATAGGTGCTGACAAGAGTGGGAAAGAGAATGTTCGATGGTGTCTCAATTTTTATATAGTTCCAGTTTTTGAACCGATTCAAGAGTCATATAAGTAAATACATTCACTATATTCACTGTCTCATTGCCAGTACTCTTGGTGGTAGTATCCACTTCAGGCCCTTGCTAGCTTTCAGAAAACTGTCTTAAAAGCTCCTGAATCATAAAGTTGTTTGTAGCTCTCTTGGTTTGGCCGCACTGAATACGAGGTGCTTGTAAAGATACCAGTTTGTGTGACCAATGGGTCAATGAACCAGAAGAAGTGATAGTGAATTCTCATTTTTAATGAACAGATCAGAAGTAGAGTTATTTTTAAGTGATTTTCAATAAAAATGGAAATCAGACACTCAACCTAAGAAAACGTTACAAAGGCCGCAAAGAAACTCAGGGATGTTTATATATGTCTTGTGCGACGCTATCTTCCTGTAATGGGGTACCTGAGTGTGGAAGGGCGGGGGCTTGACGTGAAGGTGAAGGAGATAACAGGCTCACACATTCGGAGCCGCCAAGAAGAGGAGGGAGATGACACTTGCTGAGGAGACAGACCCCTCTCTCTAGCAGTCGTGGATATTGGACCGTGTCTCTTAACTGACGGTTAGAGTGTGTGAGGACAAAAGAATTTAATCTCACCGCAAACACTGCTTTTAAAGTACATTTTAACCGGCTTCTAGAAAGTTATTGAGAAGCTGAGTGCCACTGCAGACAGATGGGAACCTCTGGGTTGCCAGACTCATGGTCATTCGGTATAAAAGTTGCATTTCCATTAAAATGGAATCCTCTGAAAAAAATGGACTTTTAGTGCACTCTTAGAATATTGTTGATAATCAATATTCATTTGAGTGTCTACCCGCACGTGCTCTTCTCAGAAGAAGCTCTAAGAGCCCCTGCTAAGCCGAGATATTGTGCAGAGAGTTCAGGTTTTAGACATTCCCCCTGGATCAGTTGTCCTGTGCCTGTTGCGTGAGCCCTGCCCGTCTCTATTTCCTACTGGCATCTTCTTTGAGGCTAAGAGGGTGGCTTCGGAATTCTGGTGGCTTCTGCAGCCATTCTGCTTGCATGGCATACTAACAATGTGATGCTGGGCCTATTAGCCTCCCTGGGTTTCGTGTGACTCAGTTGCCTCCTCTGCAAAGTGAGGATGGCAGTAGCTCATCAGAGTTTGGGTAAGGATGAAGTCAGATCATACTCATAAAATGCCTAGCGTAGTGCCTGGCATGGAGCAAGGAGTCAACAGAGAGTAGCCGTTGTTGGTGGTGGTGGTGGTGGTGGTGTTCTCCTGCCTGACAAGTCTATTCTGGCAGTAGCTGCTTTTCACTACCGAGGCGTTTCTGACTACGTATATTAGCAATGTCGATTTCTGAATAATAGAATACATCTGTTCCCCACAGGGACCTGGTTCTTGATTTACTTTCATGTTAAGTCCATCAGATTTAAGCACACCCAAATGAGCCCAATAAAGAAGTTTATATACGAATGATCCTATCATATGTGAAGACGAGAAGTTGTTTTCTATTGGATGCCCGAGACCCACTCTGGGACATTCTGATGCCTTTGGTCTGGCTTATGACCCCGGCATGAGGCTTTATAAGATCTTCCCTGGGTGATTCCCATGGGCAGCCAGAACTGAGAACCAGATGATAGAAGATTGATAATATTTGGAAATATTTTAGATTAAAAAGTTAAGACTTTAAACCTCACGTCAGTATTAGTTTGTGAACGAAGTCCCTGTATTTAGTGCCTCTATCACAAAGATCATTTTTGAGTCTGTGGAGAAAATGTCTTAGAGGGTATCTGGTGACATACACTTTGCCCTCATTTGTTGCTAGAAAGACTTTAGACCTCAGCAATAGTGAAAGCTGGCTATAATTTTGGGGGCATAAAGGGAACTTGTGCAAACTACATGTCTCAGACTTTTTACAAGAGCACTGAATTAGGAATCAAGTGAGTGGTGTCCTAGATGTAGCTCTCATAGCCTGGAACAATTTTCTGAGCCTCTGTTTCCCATCCTTACATGGAAATAAGATTCCCTGCCCTGCTAATTTGCCAGGTGTTGCTGGGGCGCACGTGAATTAATGTGCAGTGAAGTTCATGGGGATGAAGGTCAAGTCCGGTTGGGGTGCCAGTGATCCCAGCCGTTAGTAGTTTCCAAGAGCCTTTCTCATCCACCATCATATTTAACCTTGACACCACCTGCAGGAAGAGGGAAGAGAAAGATTATTCCCATTTTACAAATAACGAAACTGAGGCCTAGAAATAGAAAACGCTTTATAAATGATCAAGCGACTTTGAAGTGAAAGAGGTAGAGCCCCAGCTCAGCTCTTCTGAGAACGGATACTGTCATTTCTGGACACCCTGCAGAATTCTTGAGAAACCGCAGAACCTGTTTATTGGTTGATCTTGGGTTTGATTTTCACTAGGTTTTTGGCATTCCTGGATGTAATCAATTGCCTTTGCCACTCAAGTATTGCGTATTTGTTATAAGTATTACAGCATTTGGGGAGTTTGGTAGGCTAGTCAAAATAATTTTGTCCTAAGCCTAAGGCAAACACTTTTTAAAAGTGTTTTCCTCATAATATCTGTATTTGACATGGCTTATTTATGTACAGGAAGCCTTGCTGTGGTCACCTGTAGCGTGGTGTCAGTGACTTGGAAGCCACAGACCATTCCCTTAAGGAGGAAAGTCTAATGGGAGACATAGAGGACCCTGGTGAAATCATAAGCTCACAACAGTGAACCCCCTTAATAAGCACGGTGTACCTTAGGACCAGCAGTATACAGTGGAATATTAGATAACCAAGGAGTGAAGTACTGATCCATGCCACAATACGGATGGGCCTTGAAAATACTATGCTATGTGGAAGAAGTCAGGCACAAAAGACCACATATTGTATAATTCCGTGTATATGAAATATCCAGAATAACCAAATTCATTCAGAGAGAAAGTAGATTAGTGGTTGCTTAGGGCTAGGCTGGGTGGGAGGATGGGGGAGGGCAGTAACCAAAGGGTATGGGGCTGCTTTTTGGGGTGATGAAAATATTCTAAGATTATATTACGGTGATAGTTCCAGAACTCTGTGAATATACTGAAAACCACTGGATTGTACACGTTAAGTGGGTGAATTGAATGATATGTGAATTATATCTCAATATAACACAGACACAGACACAAGACGAGGAGATTGGTTCTTGGAATGTCTGCCTCACCCCAATGCAGGATGACTTGACAAGGTTTCTGCATGAGCTGAATTTTTGCTTTTGTTTTCAGAAGTGGAGGGAATGGGGGTATCCCCAAGGTGTCCCTACAAGGACATATTGAGCCAGTTTCCTGCCAGGACTTCTGGGTGTATTGGTGCATACTTCCTTTTGAAAAGCACAGATTTAAGGGAACTCTAAGAATAAGCACTTGCCCGTTTCCCTAAGACCTAAAGAAATTGGCATGGCCGAATGGGCAGCTGGTCGATGTGTAGAGTAAATGTCTTATGTGTTTTCTCTCCTTTTTGTTCCTATCTTGATTTTTTTTTTTTTTAAATGAGAGCCAGTGTCTGTGGGGAGAGAGTCCATTTGGTGAAGAGTGGTTGTATGCAGAGGTCTCAATGAGTCCCGCAGTTTAAACATGACTTAGAGGTTCCACTGATTTTAGAAACTGCCTTTCAAGGTCATGTTCACATCTTCAGATCCAAGGTTCTCATGGGTCTCCCCTCTATGTGTAAAATAATTATGGCCTGCTTTTAGCGTTATTTAATAGTTTTGAATTTAGCACTTTACATTTTTTAAAGATTTTATTTATTTGAGAGAGTGCGCACGTGCACACAAGTTGGGGGGCAGAGGGAGAGGGAGAAGCAGACTCCCTACTGAGCAGGGAGCCAGAAGCAGGGCTCCATCCCAGGACCCCTAGATCATGACCTGAGCCAAAGGGAGGTGCGTAACCAACTGAGCCACCCAGGCGCCCCTAGCACTTTACATTTAAATGCTCATGGGTATTAATAGATAAAATAAGTACATAACTTGGGGGGTGATTTTGAGGGTATTCAATAGCAGAGTTTTTTAACTAGTGGAAGCTGTGTAAAGATTAGGTCAATGTCAAATTCAAAACAGGGCTAGCTATTGACAAAAAAAAAAGTACCACTTGGAACTCTGGAACATGTAGCAAGTATAAATACAAATTTTATAGAAGGCAGAAATTCATTCAGGAGAGCCGTAAGGAGTGAGTTATAGCTTATGTTTGTCCCTTGGGTGAATTAAATATGTATTTTTTATGCCTTTACAAAGATATTAGCCAAAATAAAGGTATTTTCATGCCAGTTGGATTAGAAAATGAGATTGAATTATTTACCTTCATGTATGTTGTTACTACAGTAAATCCTGTATTAGTTAGTATTTTTGAACAAACTTGTCATTTTAAGATAGCAGTGTTTTTTTAATGTTTCCCCAACTAGCTTTGTAAAATCACCAAATGAGGTAAACGATGATTATTAAACTTCATGAAATACACAGACCAAATGGACTTCAACTGGTTTTTACTCTCCCCACCCCCCGTCAGCTTCTACCTGCAGATGTAGTAAATTTTTATGATCCTTTTAGGGTCTGTACGTTCGGTGTAAAGAAACTAATGGTTTTTCTGTACTCGAATCCAAATTAAATGCAATCTCTAATCAAATACAGTCCTAAGGAAAGTTGACCAACAGAGCGCCAGTGGGACTGATATTTATTCTCGAGTGTGATGGAAGCGTGGGCGGCAGAAGGCACAGACCATGGGGTGTTAGGAGGAGGCGAGTCTGGACTCTGGAAAACCTGGGTTCTCACCTCCCAGTGCTGCCACAAACCTGCGGCGAGGCCCATTATCTCTCTGAGCTCAATTTCCTCATCTGGAAAACGAAGAGACCAGAACTGCATGCCTGCCAACATCTCTTCCGGCTCAGCCAGTCTTTGTTCTAAAAGACGAGCGTGCGTCGTCAGCCCGAGCGCGCTACCACCGGGAGCTAATGAAGATGGCATAATTGAACTTTCTCGATCTCTGTGATGCACCTGTGGCTTCTAGTGATGAAGACGGGAGTTACGTGTGTACATGATCCTGTTGAAGTGCAAGGTTAGGAGAGTATCTGAGAGAAGGAGAAGATGAGGAGAAATCACTTGACCTCGAAGGTGGAAGAGACACAGGTTCACATCATCCTTTGCCTTTCCCTCGCTGAGGGCTTGGCCCAACTCTCCTCCTCAGGAGTGCCGTAGTTTCCTCCTGTGTTAATGAGGGCAGTTTCTCGGGTTCTGAGGCCAGGGGGATGGACCGGTGGGCGAAGAAATCAGAGCTAACAGAAAAGCCCCATTCTAGAGGGAAGCTTCTCACCATCACACCTTGCATCGGAGTGAGTAACAGAGTAGTTACATGCAACTCGTTCTTTCTGTCCCTTTCCTGTCAGTTAGCACAGTGGCCGGGGAAGTGGGGATTCCAAGAGATAGGCTGCAGAGAGAGAGAGAGAGAGAGAGAGAGAAATCAGAGGCCTTTAGTTAATTAAGAGTAAAGTGAGTTGTGAGTGGGTCGGTTGGTGGTTCTGATGGCACCGTAACGTGACAAATTGTATTCTATCTGGGAGGAAAAAAAGCTGGAAAAACGTCCTAACTTGCTATGAGGGAGAGAGGCCTCCAGTTGAGCTTTTTGGCTCCATCTTCCAACAGGGAAGTGGGTTTTCACACTGATAGGACCAATTCCCCCAGTCTCCATCAGTGTGAATAAATTTGAATTGTTTAGCCCAATCATGTGGTGATTAATTCACATTTCTGGCCTGAGCATTTCTTCATGGGCCGTGGAGCCCTTCCTTTCTCTGAAAAACAAGCCCAGGAGTGTACAAGGTCCATCCCATCGTCGGGGGACAGCCATATGCTTTCCTGTGGCCCCCGCGGGGCTCACAGGTTCAAATGCAACCTGCCTGAATCATAACTTTAATTGAGTAGATAAAGAGGTCCTCATAATTATAAACTGCAGTAGGTATAACAAGAGGCTAAATACATAGCTGTGGTTTTAATTAGCTGGTGCTTCAAATTAGTAATTTTGGTTTCAGTCAGAAATCGGTGACGTTCTACACTGTGAAAGCCTCATCACCATGTAGTTCATTCCCCATTATACCTTGCCCTGTGAAGCTTTCAATACAACGCCATGCTGAGCGAAAGAGGAAGAATTTGGAGCGATTTGGTTGCCTTCCAAGAGCAGTGGTACTCTGTGGAGATTCAATTCATTCTCGCCAGAGATATGAGAATTAACTATTCTTTGTTACATGTGTTAAAAAATGCAGCAGGCAGTTTGTTTGCAACAGATAACACCCATGTGCACACTCAGTCTGCTATTCACATTTTCATCTGGAATTTGGTAGCTAATGAACTGATGCAAAATGGAGACAAGAGCCTCCTCACAAATTAAGCCCAGGTCGAAAGTGCCCAAAGTGCCCTGGCTGCTGGCTGCGCGGTGTCATGCAAGTTGAAACACATTTCCTTTTCTTCTCCTCCTCCTTCTCTTCCTTCAGGGTTTTAATTATATCTTTCCCTCGGAGGAGAAGGAAGGTAGTTTGCAAAGCCAAGAGACCAAAGTACTTTGGTTCTCTTCATGGGAGAATTAAATGTGATCTATGGGTCTGTCGTTCCGGGCTGTCAGGTGCACCGAATGAACAGATAGCTAGAGAACTGACATCTTGCTCGCATTCCTCAGAAGCACGAGAGCTGGGCTCTTGTTTTTGTGTGGAGACTCATCTGCTGTGGCAGGCAAAGAAATGAAGTGTCTTCCTTTGCAACAAACCTTCCTGGCGCCCCCACTAAATATTGCTTTAACCTGTTGGTCCGTCTCCACCCTTGATGCCCTTCTCTTTCTTGCACGTGGACACACCGAAGATGGGCTTGGGTGACGCACGGCCACGCACGGCCAGTGCATGGTGCTCAAGCCTGATCTTGTGCTCCGTGTGCACGGTCTGAAGATGTGACTGTGTCTGCTTGGTCGCGCGTCGGCCTCCAACATAAAGAGGTTGTGACCCACGGCAACCGTGTGGGGTTCTGATCTCAGCCTGCAACCGGTGAGATGATGCGAGCAAGTGTCACCCCTGCGGATGGTGTCTGAGGCTCCAAAGGATAGGCTGCCTTCCAGGATCTGGACTTGGCATCTTTTTGGACCAGACGGGGCCCAGATGTGGGGTCTGGGCTTTGTGTAGTGCTCTAGAGCTTCTTTGTTTTCCCCAGATGGTGATAACATTCGCTGAGCGCCCTCGTGCCTGGCCCAGCGAGCTCCTCCGTGTCTGGCATTGTTTGTATCGTGAAAGCATAATGCACGTCTGAACATCCTTTAAATGTCGCCACTTTTTTTAAATCGGAGAAATGAAGTGGTGTTGATTCAGAAGATAAGGCTATCAAAGTCACTTTGAACCTGTCAGTTCAAGGATTCCTGTGGAGAAAGGGGAATGATTAAGTGTAGTGGCATCTCACACTCCATGTATATCAATATCTAGTTAAGCTGCCATGGATATTTCATGCTCTGGGCTCTTATTTTGTAAATTAAAAGTTACGGTACTCATGAGCAAACTAGGCAACCAAGGATAGGCATTGAGTTCTGGGATGTATTCAAAACCTGTTGACTATATACTCTTTTATCAGTGTATCTCTTGTAATTCCTTTAGCTATTATGTTCATTTGCATGCCAATTATCTAATTAAGTCGTAACATGGCAGTATTAACATGTACCTGCTAGGCATTTTACATACGTTTATATAATTTAAATTTGCCTTGCATATATGTGCTCACTTCATGTAAGATTTCGATCAAAAGCAGGGGAAAAGAAAACCCAATGGACAAAATAAAATCCACCACTTTTGAGACTTACAGATTATAAGGTAATACGCACATTCTTGCCTGATTCTTCGTCAGGAAGCATTTCATTCTATAAAATCCCAGGGTCCGGATTATACGTTAGATATTGCCTGGAGGCTTCTGTACTGATCCGCCAATGGGAGAGCCTGAAACGCGATGAGTCACAGAGCTACACAGCGTTTATAAAACATGTGTGCCTTAAGCTCATTCGAGGCTTTTGACACTTTTCATTGTTAGCTGTTTGCCATTCAAGCCAGACACCTTTCTTTGTGAAGAGTTTCCTAAAGAGGCTGTCAGTCTCCCATGACACAGACTATGAGAAGAGCAAACCACCACCACAAAAAAGGAGTGTGAGCGAATGAGCGGTTCGGTGTTTTTGTAGACTTCCAAAAATGTCGGTAAACTCTCCTGTGATTTTGTTACAACAGGCTAACTCTGGCTGTGGGCTCAGGACAGACTTACAGTTGGTCTGCGACATCTTGGTTAATTCCTTTCCTTTAGGACTTTGTGTGACATCTGTGAATTCTGAGCCCTAAGCAGTTGGCAACACAAAGCAACTTGAATTCAGTACTTTTCTGCACAGTGGACTGACTCTTGGGGAGCCCGTAATTGCCTGTGGTACTCAAGCAGGGACAAGGGAAGAGGATCCTGGAACATTTAAGTGGGCATGAGTATGGTTTCTAATAAGCACCTTTCCATGTTCTTCTGTATTCCAAAGAACTGGTCAGGATCTTAAACCCCTTGGGAGTCAAGAAAAGGTTTCTCCGCTCCCTCTTCGGTGTATCCGTTTGGGTAGCCTTGGCTTGTATTGTTTTTCTTCTTAGTGATAACAAGGGAGATCTGAATGACATGACTAATTAATCTCTTTCTCCTTTTTTTTTCTTTTCCTTTCAGTCACTATGAACAAGACCGTAGTGCACTTAAAAAAAGGGAATGGGAGCGGAGGAATCAAGAAGTCCAGCAAGAAGACGATCTCTTTTCTTCAGGCTTTGATCTTTTTGGGGAGCCCTACAAGGTAGCTGAATATGTATGTAATTTATCTTTCTGGAAAATGGTTGCTTGTTACGTTTTTGAACACATTAATCAACATTTAATCTATTTTTAAAGCACCCAAATCATTTCCAGGAGAATATATTTGACAAATGAAATCTATACATACACTGTATGTGGGGCAATTGCAGCTTTCTGAAGAAGTCTTCAGAGACAAATCCTGTCTTCTTTGGGGAGGACGGTCAGATTTCAACGGAACTAGTGAGACTTCCTATCTCTAAGGAGTTCTCTCTGGCCCAGCACTTCCTGGAGCAAGCAATGGCCCTTGACGCGTTTCCCCACCTTGGCTGTTGGCAAGGCAGCCCCTGAAGACTTCATCAGAAGGTCAATGGCTGTGTCTCTTTCTCTCCCGATCAGTGCCATCCCCTGCAAGCGAGGCCACCGCTTTCCTTTCCCATGTTAGGTTGTTAGCAGTGTGGAGTGGTTTGAGTGATCTTTGAAAATCCTTGTTCTAGGAGAAAGGGAGAAGCCAATCATTTTTTCCTGGTGATTAATCATCCTGGATGAGGAGATTGCCTCAGCTGGGGGCGGGGGGGGGGGGGAGGTAGTGTAGCCAGGTTGATTGCCTGGTTGTGTTCTAGCTAGTTTGTAGCTCCAGTAACACTCCTACTGCTCTGTCTGCAAGTACTGATTTCACAGTGACTGCCTCTGAACTTTCTATTCGGGGTGGGGCTCGGGGGAAGAATCTTGGGGAATTGCTGGCAGCTGGTTGGTGTTTACTGAAATTTACTAGCAGTGTAATTTTCCATAATGAAACAAAATGATGTAAGAGTTAAAACAACAATAGAGGGAAATTTCTGAGAGTCGTGCTTTTAGAAGGGCACCAATTAGGGGACAATGACTTGGAAAAGGAAAGGACAGCATCGGCACAAATACCACTTTGGGGTAGAGAGGAAGCTGTTTGGCTCGGTGACCACTGAGCCCAGAGTCTTGCTGCCTTGTTCATGATAAGTGAGCAGCTCTTGACTGAGACTCGAGTGCCTTCCGAGTTCGGTAAGTCTGACCGAGAGAGTTAGGTCACCTCAACTACTACTTTCCAATTTGTCAATAATAGTATAGTCCTTAAAAAAGGATTTCTCCTATCTCAATTGACTTAATTTACATACTGCCTTTGAACACGTGATATGATGAGTTTGGCGAACATTTGTTGAAGGCCCACTACGTGCTAGTCACTGACGAATGCACAAAGAGGAGTAAGACCTCATCACGAGTGACGGAAGGCATGAGTGCAGGGCAGCTGTCACAGAGGTAGGCAGGGGAGAGGTTAGGGGAGACTTGGTACCTCGTGCCAAGGAGTTTGGACACAATTCCGTACACGAAGAGAAGTCACTGCAAGCTTTCAAGTAAGGGCGTGGCCAGGACAGACAGAATTTTGAAGATGATGCTGGCAATGTGGTGAGTTGGTTGGAGGTGAGGCAAACGAGAAGGCAGATAAAGAAGCTTTTGTAGTTAGCTAAGGGGAGTTCATGGCAGGGAGGATTTAAGGCAGCGCAAGGAAGTTGACATGATGAGACTGGGTGTCTGACTGGCTGTGGAAAAGGTGGGACAGGAGTGAATGAGTCCCGTATTTTTGACTTGAGAAGATGGCAGTCTCGTTAACAGGTTGTTCAGGAGGAAACAGGGTTGGTGCTTGCAAAGAAAAAAAAAAATTCTGTTTTGAGCACATTTGGTTTGAGATGCCAGTGGGATATGAAGAGAGACCTATCCAGTAGGCATTGGGTGTGGGAATCTGGAGCTAATGAGAGCGCTCAAGAGAGAGAGTTAGGTGTGAGCAGGGAGGTGGCAGTGGAAGCCGTCAGATTACTGAGTAAGAAGGACAAAGAGAGAATCTTGGGGAGCAGCAACATTTAAGCAGGTGGCAAAGTAGGCGCCAGGAAAGGAGCCAACAAAGGAGTGAGTGATCACAGAGGTAGGAAGAGAACTAGGAGAGAAACATTTAATAGAAATCAAGGGGATACAGGGTTTCATGGAGGAGGGCATTGATAGTTATTTGTGTTCAAGAGGGCAGGAAAGGTCAGGACTGGAAAGTGGCTGTTGGATTTGGTAGTTAAGGGGTGGGGGGGAATCAGTGGCCTTGGGGAGAGTTGTTTTATTTGTTGATGGTGGTGCTCATTGTGGGAAGTGAACCGCCTGGACTCCGTAAGTAAATGGGAAGCGAGTTTTTGTTTGGAGGGGGGGAAGAAAGGAAGGTAGGTTAGAACCTGAGGGGAGAAATTATATGGAAAGAGGGTTTTTTTTTTTCATAATGGGAGAAATGTGAACATGTTTGTGGAGATTGATGGGAAGGACCCGATGTCAGTCAAGAGGGAGAGGGTAAAGGGACCGGAGGAAGAGGTGATGATGAGTGGGGCAGAATCCCGGAGAAGATGAGCAAGCACAAAATCAAGAGCATGTGAAGAGTGACCAGCCATGGCAAGATGTTGTGGCCTCCATTTTTTTCCAGAAAATGGAAGAGAGGTCAAAGAATGATGGATGCCTTCTCCCTTCTTGAGAAAGAGGAATGACCAGATGAGTTTTACGTCATCTTTGGATGAGTTAGAAAAATGAGCTTAACTCAAAGAGTCATTCTTAAAGTTCAAACTCTACTCCATGCTCAATGCTATTACCATGATGAGGTGTCGAACCCTTGGTTTATCCCCTCTTTATAACTTTAAGTCATGTTGAATTAATGGTCTTGTACCTTTAAGGTAAATGCCATCTCTTGTTAAGAAGGCCTGCAATATAGATGCATATTTATTTTTAGATATCAGCAGTGTGTTTTTGAGCAGGCAGTTAAAAAAACCTGTGATCAACATTGCCAGAAGGTTTCAGAAGTCATCTGTCTTGCTATGACAAGGGTGTATCAGGTAGAGATGCGAGGTGGGAACTTTGGTCTAGCTCAGGGCCAGGCTTATTGTGTGATTAGTTGCCAGTTGCCTTTATGTTGCTTGATGGGGAAGAGCTGTTGTTCTTCAGTCAAGACTGTATAGGAGAGGAATAAAGCTAACAGTTGATGACCTAGTGATTCTCTTTCTTTCACCATTGCTTTGGTGACCAGCTGCCATCTTACGCTGTGTCCGTGTTCAGGATCCCCTGGGAGATCACTGGAGAGTTTGCCCTTCCTTCCCCCTCCCCCATATTATGATACTAGAACTGATGTTCACTTTCGTCAGCTCCCTAGACCTGGACTGGTGTGGACACCCTTGGAGTATCTGGACACACCAGTGGCAGTGGGAATTTTAGAGCTGGCCCATGGTCCACTGGTAGAGACAAGGACATACCCCAACCCTTCCTTAGGGTTGTGGTGGGAATGCTTATCAAATTAAAGATCAAAACTCCTGGTGGTGGATCAGGACTTTCAGGAAACTTCTTGCCACCCTAAAGCCTCGAACGTGGCCTGATCAGTTATCCAGTAGTGTTGGTAGTTTGTGAAGTAGCCAATGAGCATTGGTCCCTAAGACCCACTGCCCTTTCTTGGCAGTTAGAAGAAATGGTGATCTCTCATCATCCTGGCTGGTTTCTTCCCATTCGTTGCCTCACCCCTACCATTCCCAGAATGGAAAGAATGTTGACCACCCCTACATTTGGTTGGTGATGGGGAACTTCTCTGTGAGGCTGCTTCTGTTGCTTATAACTTTCAAATCTGACTTTGTGCTATGGTGTTGAGAAGGATGTCTTCAAAAGCACTTGAAAAATGTGAAGCTGTTTGACATGTCTAGGCTAGTGTGGAAAGACTGGGCGGGTTGAGGAACTGGTGTGTAGCAAGTGCCTGCTGAATGCCAGGCACATGCCAGGGCTTTCTATGTGCCTGTTTAGTCCTTACGACAACTGGAGTACTCGTTTTCCTCATGTTGCCCACGAAGAATTTGAGGCTCAGAGAGGTGAAGTGGCTTCTCTGCAGCTTCATATCTGTGCCAGTGGTGAATCTAGAACCCAGTTCTGTGGTTCAGTACCTGTAACAGGAAGCTGTTTCTCCTCCCGCAGGAGGTCAGAAGACCTTTGATAAGCTGACCTACCTCCTGTGTGACTTTGGTGAAGAAACTTCATTTCTCTGACCTATAGTTTCCTCCTTTCGGAAGTGAATAATAATACCTGATTTGAAGTAATCCCTGATAATAATAATAGGGCAACAACAGCAACTGACATTTTATAGCTCTTTGCACTGTACGAGAATGAGGAAAACGAGGCACAGAGGGATTAAGTGGCTTACCCAAGGTCACTTGGGTTGGGGAGGTAGAAGCCAGACTGAGATCAGAGCTGCTCTGCTGACTCACATGGTTGTTGTAAGGATCAAGTCAAACGAGCCGGGAGACCTTGCTTTGAAATCTGGAAAGTGCTGTACAAGTTTGAGATATTATCATTATTATAATTAAAGAAAGAAATAGCAACTTACAGCTTAGAGAGATTAACTGTAAAAACATTACAATTAGGAAAAGAAGGAATTACTAAATCACATACGTTAGTCACAATGAAATAAAGGGAAAAAATGAGCCTCGAAACTTAAATTATTTTGCTACTTTTTATTAAAAAGAAATATGATGGTACAATTGCCTCCTAGCGCATTAGTCTTGCAATGAACTCCTACTACTGATTTGTAGATAGCACTGGAAGCAAACTGAGGCAACTTTGCGTTTCTTAGAGTAATGAGAGGCAAAAAGCTTAAATGAAGGAGTGCTGTTAGTCATGAGCCACAAACCAGACATATAATTTATGACTGAAAATACTTGGAAAATGCATTTCCTTGATGATGGAGAAATTGTGATTATTTAGAAAGTAGGAGCTGCAGAGGTTACCTTTAAGAATCAACCAATTATCTAGAATGGGAAGTAAAGAATTGGCCAATTGAAAGAAGCCCATAATTGATTGAAATGGCTAAGTTTCATTTTTGCCATGTTTATAATGTCCAATCAAGACTGCCAAGAAGAAAAAAAAAAAAAAAAGACTGCCAAGAATACCTTGCTCCTTAATAGGATTACTAAGACTCTGGAGGGTGCAAAAGAACATTCGGTGTGAATCAGAAGTTGCTGTGGTGCATGAGAGTGCATTGTGTAGGCGTACAGAAATGCATTTCAGGCCCCATTGGGTTTTCTATCCAGTGGCTCTCATATCTACATCTTGAGAAATTTAAAAACTGGTTGACAGTTATCCAGGTCCGGTGGTAGAAAGGCAGAGAGGCGACTCAGGCGATCTGGACTGTGCTGCTAATTTATTTGGAGATTGTTAAATGGTGGACTTTTTGAGGCTATGTGTCTGTGTGTCCTCCGTGCCTAACCCTGCCTTGTGACTGTTTTGAATTTACCAGTATGTGTCTTAAGCATGACCATGGTAATTCCTACTTGTAGCCACAGCACATCTGTTATGCAAAGCATATGGATCTTCCTTCAATCAGCAACTCAGAAAGTGTCGCCAGTGAACTCAACCTTGAACTGTCAGCTGTGCAGTTCCGCTCACAAGTCCCTCTGAGACCATTGCTCTGTGAGGAAGCTAGTCGAAGGGAGTTGACACCCCTTCATTCCTCCAAGTTATCCCAGCTCTGGCCCTGTGTCTTTTGTGCACAGGAAAACCCCACACCTGGAGCTATTAGCTTAGCCCCCAAACTCCACGTATAGATACGCCTTCACTGCGTTAGACTTTAATGTAATGCTCTTTTTTTAGTCATCATAAGAAAAAGCCACATGAAGAACATCTTTGCATCTTCTGTAACATTGGTGCTGAAAAATTGTTTTATTGTTAAAAGGTTCTTTTTTAAAAAGATTTATTTATTTGAGAGAGAGAGAGAGCGAGCAGGGGGATGGGCAGAGGGAGGGGCAGAGGGAGAGGGAGACCAATCTCAAGGAGACTCCACACTGAGCGAGGAGCCCCACATGGGGCTCAAGCTCACGACCCATGAGATCATGACCTGAGCCAAAACCAAGAGTCGGATGCTTAACCGACTGAGCCACCCAGGTGCCCCATGTTCAAAGGTTCTTATAACTGAACAAATGAGAAGAATTCCTTTTTACATTTTAGTATCTGGCAACCATTTGTCTTATTTAGTAAATTAAGATATGCTTCCTTCCATCAGACAAAGAGAAGTCAGTAAACTATGAGTTTTTCCTTTTTGCCTTAGCTACCAGGAAGCTCAAAGTTCAATTTAATGTTCAATTGTGGTAACCAAGTCAGCCTGACTTTGGCTTTTCTATTTATGTACCTTTTACTCCAAGCTATTGCAAAGCCTTTATTTTGATATAGGTAAGGTATGAATGATATTTGGATTCTATTCATGTCAGCAACAATTTTTTGAGTATCTGATATGCGCCTAACAGTGCTCAGTCCTGAGGATATAAAGGTGAACAAAAGGTGGTCTCTGACCTTTAAAAGCTCATAGCTTTATGCAGGAAAAGAAATTACTGTAGTATACCCTATATGGTAGGAGGTTGATTTTCTAGATGTATTCAGAGAACTTTTAATTTTCCTCTAATTTTATTTATGTAGGCACAGCTTTAGACATTGGCCAGTTTAGAAGTTTTCCTAATTTCAAACATATTTTAAAACCTAGAGATGGGGAAAAAAAATCTTAGCATGCATTGGAAACCCAGATCATTATAACAGTAGAAATAAATGAAGAGACATTCAAACCTAACCAAGGTTCTCTCCACTGAAGAAAAGACGAGCACGTCCCTTTTATTTACTGCTGAACAGGACCAGGAATGTGACTAGCTTGCTTGCAAGCAAATGAGTCATAAGGTTCTTGAGTCTTGATTATAGTTGACCTGGAGAGAGTGAATTATTTGTCAGGACTTTGAGATATTATCCTGGTCTCTTTGACATCTCAAGGCAAGGTTCTGATGCTGTAGGGCTCAGTTTCAGTGGAAGCTCAATGAACTTTCAGTGGAAGTCCAGTAAGCTCTCAAGGAAAGTTCAGTCAGTTGAACTTTGAGCTTCCTGGTAGCTAAGGCAAAAAGGGAAAAGTTCTTATAGAATTCTTTTTGTGTGAGGGAAGGAAGCAACATCCAAATTCATGAAATGAGGAAATGAGACGGTATAAAATAAAGGCATTTAGCATGGGAAACGAAATGGTGTCATCTTCCCCCTTGCTGGGTCCGATCCTTGAAGATAGCCAGGTATTAGTGTTCATTAGGCCATCATCTGACCCAAGAGGTAAAGAGACCTGTTTGAGGGGCCAGAACAACTCTCTAAGTATTTAAAGCTTGCATTAAATTCTTTGTTTATGATTTTATTTATTTATTTGACAGAGAGAGGGGGGATCACAAACTAGGCAGAGTGGCAGGCAGAGGGAGAGGGAGAAGCAGGCTCCCCGCTGAGCAGGGAGCCTGTTGTGATGTGGGACTCCATCCCAGGACCCTGGGAACATGACCTGAGCTGAAGGCAGACACTTAACCGACTGAGCCACCCAGTGCCCCTAAAGCTTGCATTAAATTCTTACTGGGCCCTCAGCATGATGAAATCTCTTTGTTTTGAATTAAGGGACTGAACAGGAGGGAGACTGGGTTTGGCTGCTACCCAAATGGTTGGTCATACACCGCTGTCAAAGGAGACCACTCTATCCAGAGTTTATTCTGGCCTTGGCTGAAGAGTAATTTGTGCCATTAAAATGGACAAACCTAGGGATTTTCAGGGAATAAAAGTGATTTCTACCCATCTCTATCTATTAAATAGGCCTTTCAAATATACTTCTGAAAATGGAGCGATTATTCAGCTGAGGATTATATGGAATGTTAATTGTTTAATCACTGCTTTAGCACCAAGGTTGCATGTGATGCAATATCAGATGTTCTTGTGGATAAGAAAGCTGAAACAGACATTGGATTTCTAAAATTCCCCACCTCCAACAGGACCCTTGTAGCATATATTGACCATACTTTTCCGTAATCTCTAGAATCCTATTTCCCTCACTGCCCTCATTTCTTTGGAAATGTCTTATATGATTTCACACATGCTATGAGTTGGATACTGCATACAGTACACGGAGATCATGTTAACAACGAGACCAAGGTCACCAGTTTGATTCCCTCTCTGCTTGCTCCTTCTTGGTATCCTTTGCCGGCTCCTCTTCTTCTCTCGGTCGCTTATAGGTTGATGTTCCCCAGGGTTGCCCCCCTGAGCCTGATCTTCTCATTCTGTGTTTTCTTTCTCTGGGTGATTTCATCCATTTCCAGCACTTCACCCTCCATTCATCTGCACACTTCCATCTTCACATACAGAGAACAGCACACAGCCAGACAGCCTAGGTTGAGACTGAGATCCCAGACTTGGATAGGCACACTCCCTGTGGATGCCAGGAGCTTGGGCTGGGTTAAGGGCATGTGAGAGATCTGAGAAGTTAAACATCTATCTTCAAGTGGAGGCTATATCAGTGGGGAAGTTGCCACCCCTTCCTGTGCATGGAGAGAAGGCCTATGGCCCCCGGGGACCTAGAGGCTACATAGGGTGGGCGTCTTCCCCATCCAGTGGTCCCAGTGCTGCATGGCTCCGTGGAGGCTAGTAGCCTTGTCTTATCGCAACATCTTGGGCCAGAATAGTGCAGCCTAAGCACAAAAAAGTCCTTTGCCCTTTCGAATCCAACAGCTTGTTTTGAGAACCCCTTTGGCAGGTACAGGGAATAATAAAAAGTCAGTTTTGAAGATGAACAGCTGAGCTTTCGTCAAAGTCATTTCCGAGCATATAGCTACCCACCATTTTCTAGTTATGAAAGCCATGCTTTCTGTATTACAAAAACCCGTGCAGCAACTTAATTATTTGAAGAACAACCACAGCCATTTTTAACAAGATTAGTATTTCCTACAGGGGATGATATTGCTGGTCTGTTGATTGTCCATAGAATGATTTAGTTGCCAACATCACTTTGGAAATCTGGCTTTGTTTTGATTTATGTAAGCAACAGTTTAAAATTCTTGAATAAATTTTTCTAAATCATTGAAAAGACACAGGAGAGCTTGAGTCAGTGTTGATGAACAATTGCACCATTTCAAAGTAAACAAGTATGAATCATCAATACGTAGACACAGTTGCCCCCAGAATATGTGGGCAGACACCAGTAATTTATACAGTCCTTTGATTAAAAGGAATTAGATTCGCTTTAGTCATGTTAGCTCAATTAGATGTTGAGCTTTTCTAAACCAATATATTCATGACTGCACAATTTCACTGACTTCCTGATCCAATGGGCTAAACCTTTTTCATGGTATAATGTGGCGCAAAGGGCTGACGTGTCAAAAACAAATATAAGTCGAATGTTCCATTACAATTCCAGTGATCACTAAGCTGAAGTTGTTCATCACAATATGGAGTGTAACTGTTCAGCTCATCTGACCTAAAATAAGTTACTTTGCTAATAAAATTCATAAGTGACGTAATTTAAAACTTTCTCCCAATGAGCATGTTTAAGGGCAGGCCAGGGAGTATACAGACGTTAATCACACGGCTCATTCCAAGAGGCTCTTTCAATAGTGTTATTGATTTTTTTTTCCTACATAGCACATGAAAAGTATGAAATTATATGGCAGCATGAGAATTTTAAAGAACCCTATATGCTAGTCTACTTAGGACATCTGTTTGAAACATTAACATTAGGAAACACAAACCTATTCATTCTCTCTCCTCCCACCCCCATCTTTTTGTTATTTTAGACAAACAAAGGGGATGCACTTGCCAACCGAGTCCAGAACACGCTGGGAAACTATGATGAAATGAAGGATTTGCTAACTAACCATTCTAATCAGAATCATCTAGTGGGGATCCCAAAGAATTCCGTGCCCCAGACTCCCATCAACAAAAACGAACCGAGCTTTTTCCCAGAACAAAAGAACCGAATGCTCCCACCTCACCAGGATAGCACTCACCCCTCGGCACCAATGCCTCCACCTTCCGTTGTGATACTGAATTCCACTCTCATACACAGCAACAGGAAATCAAAAGCTGACTGGCCACGCGATAGTCATAACGCTAGTGTTGTCCCAGCCAGCCAGGCCAGTGGTCAGCCAAACAAGCTGCCGCCATCTACACAGGACCAGCCCCCAGCCCGACTGGAAGACTTCTTTGTCTACCCAGCTGAACAGCCCCAGGTTGGAGCCGTTGAAGAGTCAGATGCTTCTGCAAAAGAAGACAGTAGTCTCAAGTCCAGTGCAGGGGATACGTTCAAGGAAATCTTTCAGTCCGTCTCACCAGAAGAATCTGAATTTACAGTGCAAGCTCCTGGGTCTCCCCTAGTTGCCTCCTCTTTGTTAGCTCCCAGCAGTGGCCTTTCGGTTCAGAACTTTCCACCAGGGCTTTACTGCAAAACAAACATGGGGCAGCAAAAGCCAACTGCGTATGTCAGACCCATGGATGGCCAGGACCAGGCACTGGATGTCCCTCCGACACTGAAACCTTCCATTGAATTTGAGAACAGCTTTGGGAATCTGTCATTTGGATCACTCTTGGATGGAAAACCCAGTGCAGCCAGTTCAAAGCCTAAACTGCCAAAGTTCACGATTCTCCAAACAAGTGAAGTAAGTAATTTTTAAAGTTTTGTTTTGTTTCTTTTTTTTTTTTTTTAGTTCACTGCTCTAACCTTTATAATCAAGTATTCACAAGCAGCTCTTATTTACCTTCTTGAGCCATAGATGAGATACTTCAAGGTCAGAGTCTGAGTCTCGATCTTCTGTCGCTTGTGACTTGACTGATTACCATTCTGCAAATACAGTTAAATCTCCATAACGTGGAATGGCAACAGACAAGGTCAGTCTGAGTGAATGAAAAGTTGCACTTAGAAAATAGTTTCGGGGAGTGCACTTTTAGTCATATATACAAATTAAATAACACTGGAGATTATAATTGGTCGTAAGCAGTGTGAGGTCCAGGAAAAGATTGGGAGTCACCATAGGCCTTCACTAGCAAATAGCATCTCATAAGCATAAAACACAGAAGTTCCTTAAGGTACAAGAATGTAAAAGTGTGATTTGCTGGCATTGGAAGTGGAAGGCATTCTTTAAGAATCTTAGTTTCTTGAATGCTTGCGGGGCCATTCCTTGGCAAGATCCTAACGTTATCTTCCGCATCTCTCAATCTTCCCTTCTGTACCATGGTCTTCCACAGATACCTCCATAACCCTCTTAGACTACCTTAATCCCTTCTGTCAAAGCCAAAGGCATTGTGCTCAACCACAATCCCACTGGGTTTAGAATGACTAAATGTCCTACCCATCGCAGGAATCATTGCCTTATAAAAGAGAAGTTGGAGGGACCCAAGCCTCTCCCAAAGGAGTGAATCGCTAATGATTGGATCCCAGGCCTTATGGCTCCTGGGTGGGGGACATGTATTGGGTGCCCCTCAGATACCACCATGTAAGCGGCTGCCTACTGCACCTCCAGCGCTTGATTGGAAGAAGCCACTGCTTTTAGATTGGATTCCTGTTACTGGTGCCTAAAGGCTTGAAAAGACACAGAGGAAGAAAGTAGGTTGAAATTCTTACTCAATAGGAGGCACAGACAGTCAGTGTGAATTGTTGCAGATTCCAAGTTAGTGGTGTCTGAATTAGAGAAGTCTGACCATGTTCACCTCTGGCTCTCGCACCGTTACTCATTATTTGTTACTTGTACTCAGCGGACACGGTGATGGCGGAGGACGATGGGACCATGAAGGGAGGGAGGAGCAGGGCTGTCGGTTGTATTTTCGGAATGCATGCTTTTCGTATCGTTTCATCTCTGAGGTGGTTTTGCTTCTTGTATCATCATTCATCGAGTCTTGTCAAGCTTCCTCCTAAGTATCTCTCCAGCCTGTCACCTCTCTACCCTCCCCGCCTTCAGAGCGCCCGTGGGCCCCTATGATGGCCCCTTCTCTCTGCTCTCCCTCCCTCTGGTCTCACCTCTCTTCCAAACCATCCTCCATCCGGGCTGACCTAATGGGCAGATCCAGCCATGTCACTCCCTGCTTTGGATTCTTCCGTGCCGTCTCATTGCTTCCCGGACAAGGTCCAGATTTCTTAGCCCCGCATACAAAGCTCTTCACTCTGATTCCATGCTCCTTCTCTGACTTCCCATTTCACCATTTCTTCACATGCAGATGAAGTTCCAGCCACGTGGAGCTACCTGTGGTTCCCCGTCATGTCATGCGTTATCACGCTTCCTTGCTTTTGTGCCTGCCGTTCTCTCATCCTAGAACCTCTTTCCCTGCCCTCCCTTGTCTTTTGGTGAAGTCCTGTTCCTCCTTCAAGTTTCCTCGATTGTCCCTTTCTCTGTGAAAGCTTCCCTGACTCCACCAGGCTTACCGCAGACTGCTTCCTCCGGGCTCCTCTAGCGCCTTATGTACACCTTGACTGGCACTTACTTCATGTACTGTAGTCACTCGTGTATGTGTCTGTCTCCTCTGTTAGACTGTGAGCTCCTGGAGAGCAAGGAACGTGTCCTTCTTCTCTGTATCCCGAGCGCCTAGCAAATGCCGGCACATAGTAGATACTTAATAAATGTTTGTTGAATGAATGAAGTTCAAAAATGGTTACTCGAGTACATTTTCTAAGCCATGGTGTTAATCAACTAACATGAACCAAGGTAAACAAATGCTAGAAAATCCATCATCAATTATATCTCTTGAATGGTACCCCATCTGCCTGTGTCTTACTCTGCTCTTCTCCTGCACAGTTGTTTGGAAATCCTCATCCTAATTTCCACTGGATGACTTCATATGGGATTGTAATGCTTAAAATCCAAACAGAAGCCTGCCTCGAGAGAGGAGTATAATGAGAGGCTGGGATATCATTCTTGTCCCTTCTCTTGCGCTGGTGTCTATGGCACTCAGGGCTGGTCTGGGAATGGCACTAGCCCATCAAGAGGTCTGTCAGCCTGCGTCCATACCTTGTTAGCCGAGTGACAGGTCACAGACCCAGTGAGATTCACTCCGTTGTAATTCTCTCTCTTGTACATTCACAATATGGCTGACCCAGATTCAGAAACGACTTCATGCTTTTTTTTTTTTTTTTCTCAATGCTCTGGCACACCAGTGAGTGGTACATTTCCAAAGAGGATTTGAGCTGTCTTCAACTCTGGAGATGATGATCCAAGGAGCCGCCTGTGTGCACGCAGCCTTTGGTGATGGTACAGATAGACTTTGGTAGAGCCTTGTACAAAAAAATGGGTCAAGTGCAGTAAAGTCATGATGAGAGATCAGTGGAGAGAGTACTTATCTTAAAATCTGGGTCTCAAGGAAGGATTTGAAAGAGGGGTGGGACAGAAGCTTAGGGCCCTAAAGTCAGGAGAACATACTGCCTTCAAGGGTAATGGGAAAACTGAGGATAGGCCGAAAGGAAGCGAGAGGTCCTACAGCCTGCCCGGGAGCTTACAAGGGTGTAGATTAAAACGTGGGCATAAATATAGACAGGGTGGAGCGTTATGGAGCTTTGCACCTAATGGAGTTTATGTGGCTGAAACTCTGACCAAGTCGGGAAATGCACCCTATCAAATCTTGATGCACTCTTCAAAAGCACTTAGCATGAGAAATCAGCCCCAGTCCCTGGCGCCGAGAGGTCTAGGCATTGGGTTCTGGGTCCCCAGTCAAAGTAGCCATCATTGATGAGTGGTAGCATTATTCCTTGGAGTTATTGCTAAAAGGACTTGTCCAGAGAGCAGTCACGGGGTCTCTGTGAGTATTCCCCACTCTGTCCCTGGCTTTAGTGAGAGAGGCCGGCCCGTGTGTTAGTGAAGTGCATTTGGGAGTGGGGGGGGGGGGGGGGGGGCTGAATGACCAGAAAACAGCATTCTACGATATGAATATACTTGTGAGTTGAGAGACATGAACTGTTACTGAAATGGAATGAGCATGTGCATGTGCCCACGTTTGCTTGTGTGTAGAGTGGGGAAATTTTAATTATGGGCCATCCTCGAAACATTTCCTTGCCTCTTAGAATTTCTGTATCAATGATAAGAATTCTAGGAGTCTAACCGACTTTATTGCAAAAGGTCAGCTTTTCAATTGAAGCATGCGTTTGGAACAAACTAACTCGTTTAAAAACTTAGTTTTACAGAATTTACTAACATTCCATGCAACCCCGCCCTCCCCCCAAAAAGACTGATGTGTTCTGCAGTTGAGCTTAGAAGAGGTTTCTGGGAACTGCATCTGAAAACAGTAAAAGACCTATTTATATCAAGTGGAAACTGAGGGTAGCTTGCAGATGGTATTTTATTAGGAAATGAATTTGTTAATAAATGTAGCTTTATATGTGATTTCATGACATATGTTTTTGCTTACGTTTTTCATTAGGATAAAAATCTTTTGGTGTGGCTAGCTTTGCGTTTGGGTGCAATTCGTCGGTAGGATTGTTTGGGAAGCAAATAATTGCATGCAAATGAAAGGATTGATGACAGGTAGTAAGTATTTCCATTCTAGGTCAATAAGCTTTCATAAGTACAATACTAATGGGTGGAGTGCCATCACCATACAGGATCATTTGCCTTACGAGCTGCTCTTGGCTGTGACCTAAGGCTATCTCAGGTTCCGATGGCCTCGAAATTAGGAGGCTCTTAGAAGAGTTTAATGGAACTGATACAAATGATGGGACCTGGCTTTAGCTTATTTTAGTGGCTGGCTTTGTCAACCAGCTAAAAAGTTATGGCCCACATTTGTGACTGTGCCCATTTGGGTTTGTATCCTATGCAGTGAACACCGTGGGTATAATTAGCTTTATTTACGATGAGGTAGATAGGAAGCTCAAGTCCCTTGTGTGAGAACAGCAGAGAATGCCGGGAGCTTGGCATTCGTGTGCTGGATATGCCCAGGCAGCTCCGCAGAGACCACAGAGACCACTCCTTCAGAGAACGGAAATGAACTAGTATCCAGTCCAAGGCTAGAACAGGTCTTACTCCCACCCCATCGGGAATAAATGAAGATACCCCCGGAAGTCCTCCCCCTTTCAGGGTGCTGCAGAGGTCTTGACCTTAGCACATACTCCCTGGAAGTATGGGGTCCAGAAAGCTTTGTAAATCCTCTGCCAGTCCATTGCCTAGCGGTTGCTTTTTGATTTTGCTCTTTGACTAACCCTTCCAACCGCACAGTGTCACGGGTGTTAAAAGTTCGTTTTCCTTACCACACCTCTTCATCCCCCTGTGACTGTGGTGTCTCCCTCAGCTGACTGAAGTGACCCCAGTCGAGCCTCTGGAAAGGAAAGCCGGGAATACAGGTAGAACACGGAGCCTTACATTGTTTGTGATGGAGAGGTCAGAGGTGCTGCTTGATTAGGGAGGGCGTCTTGCTCTGGAGACATCAGCTTTTCCTCTCCGTGCTTTCCCAAGGCTCTTTCTGGTTCTCAACCATGCTCTCCTTCCTTGGTGCCCCTGCTCCGTGCTGTCCCTCACCCTCCATTGCTCGTTAGCACTAGGCTGACTGAGGAGTAGAGCTCAACTTGGGCTTAGTAAAGATCTTGCAGATCCCTGGGTTTTTGTTTGTTTGTTTGTTTTGTTTTGTTTTTTTCCTTCTCATTTCCTCAAGTCCTATTCTTTAGCATCTGTATTTTCTTTTCTAAGGCTGGACGTGAGCGATTCTAGTCCTCGGCATCCTGGAACAATGTCTGCTATTTCTTGGTGTTCTGTGCTTTTAAATCCCTTGTCGCTTTTAACATTTTTTTGGTTGGAAAGAAGCCAAAATATTGACGTATTCTTATTCCACAAGGAAAAAAAAAAAACCCTTTTTATCCCTATACTATGCAAATTTAAGTCATCCTTAATAATGATACGTTTTCAAACATCACTATTTATTCATAACTCCAGTGCATCTTTAGAAGATAGCTGGAAGTCAATTTCACGTGAAGGAGAACGTGCTATACCAGCAAGTAGGGTTTGGACGATGTCCTACTGAGCTGTGGGTTCCACGGCTGGCCTTGACTTGCTCTGTGAACTTGAGAGAGCGATTTTGCCTCTTGTTACATGGGGAGTTCGCACTAGCTCACCAGTGAGGTTTCTTCCAGCTGTCCATCTCTGAGGGCAGGCTAATCCTTTGTGACGGGCCCAAACCTGCCTTGTTTGTGAAGTAACTTCAGTCGTTCCCTCGTCGCCCACACCCCACCGAGAGTCTGGGGACAGCTAGCCCTGCCTGCGCCAGCCTCTTACCACCATCCCTCAGAACGGCTGGGGAAGCTTTAAGACTAGGTACTAGGGGAAAACTAGAATTGGATCTTCTTTGGGGATTGGATACTAGTTCAGCCCAGATTCAACTCATTTTTAAAAAAGATAAACAGTTATCTGCTCTACTTCACTGGAAAACAGCAAGCTGTGAACTCAGGAAATCACCTCCTAATCCCTTTGTCGCCACCCACTCACATTATGAAAGATGGAGAACTTCTCTTTTCGCATTACTTCTCGGAAAATATTTTTGACAGATTCAGTATGCAGTCAAGTGATAAGCTTTTGTTACGTGTGTTCCAAATCATCCTGTTATCACTGGATATATCGATTAGCTTAGTACATTCTGAGCCAGTCATAAAAAACAGGCTGCTCACATTCTGTGTTAAAGAATAAGAAAAATTGACAAGTAGATAACCATATCGATTCAACCCAAATAGTGAATGCAAAGGGCTTTAGAGAGGAGTTATAAACTCTGTATGGCTGTTGTAAGTCTCTTTAGTATTTTTTTTTAATTGATACGAGAACAAATAATCTTTAATTGACTATCTTTTTAAGAAGTACTGTGCTTTGGTTACCAAATGGAGTTTATAATATCGGTGACTATAATAAAACCTCTACCTTTTCTACTCTATAATTTGCAAATGCTTTCACATACATCATCTTATTTTCCCCCAGCTGTATTGAGGTGTGATTGACAAGTAACAATTGTGTATGTTCAAGGTATAAAAGATGTTTTGATATATGTGAACACTGTGAAATCATCTCTACGATCAAGCTAATTAGCGTATCCATCACCTCATATAGCTGCTGGTTTTTGAGTGTGTGGTGAGAACACTTAAGTTTTACTCTCTTTGCAGATTTCAAGTATACAATACAGTTTTGCTAACCGTAGTCACCATGCTGTACAGTAGTAGATCTTTAGAACTTGGTCATCTTGCATAACTGGAACCTTGTACCACTTGACCAACATCTCCCCCTTTCCCCCTTCCCTGTAGCCATCTTATTTGGATCTAATTCTAAGAGAGTCCAGGATTATCATAGATGCAGAAGTGTGGTCTGAGAGACGCTTAGAGTTTCTTGCCTAAAGTCACACAGCGAGCAAGGGACTCTCCTAGGACTAGAAGCCAGGTCTTCAGTGCCATTTCCTCGATGGCATTTGGTGCCCAGGGTGCTACTGTGTACATATGGGTTAATTTTCTCAAAGTAGCTTCTCTGCTGGCACATGAGGGGCAAGAGAATAATGAGCTGAATCCAGCTTAAGTTGAAATTCCCTTGCTGGGTTCATATTTCAAAAGTCTGGGGCCAAGCATACCAAAAGAGCAATTTTTCTTGTGGTATTACAGGTTACAGTCATGTGTTTTTCATTTGCAAATATGGTGAGAAGTAGTGTTTTTGCAATATTCCTAAATGAGTAACATATGACACAACTTGTTAGAGGACCTTTTCTTGGTTCATAAAGTTTCTGAGTTTTTGCCTATTTGGTAAGATGACTTTAGCAGAGCGCTCAGACAACATAGCTCAAATTTGGATTTCTGGGGCCGAAACACAACCGCTGTGGAGCTAAACCTGACATGTGACTGAGAGGTCAGTAAAAAGCGAGCATGTACATGATTGCTATAGAAGGTACAAGTAAGACTTCTCTCAAGTGTTTGACACCCGCCCCCCCCCGCAAGTAGACTGATGGAAACAGCTTACAGATCATCAAATTGCAAGAGTAGTTAGCAAAGGGCAGGCAGGATCCCTGGCTTTTATTCGTAGGTACTACATGGGTGAGTCTCCCTGGATGTCTGCACAAGAATGCAGGTCATCGGTGCGGACCGCCTGCCCAGAAAGTCACTGTGAGCATAAATGAGCTACGTAGCTATGGAAGGTCTTTTGAAAAATGTGTAAGACTCTGGAAATGGAAGATATATCAGTTTTCTGTAGATGCCCTAACAAAGCATCATAAACTGGATGGCTTAAAACAACAGAAGTATGTTCTGTCATGGTTATGGAGGCTAGAGATCCACAGAGGTGTCGGCAGGGCTGAACCCCCTCCACTTGCTCTACGGGCCAATCTTTCCTGCCTCTTCCGGCTTCCAGGCGGTCCTTGGCTTGTAGCAGCATCGCTCCCATCGCTGCCTTAGTCTTCACCTGTCTTCTCCTCTGGATGTCTCTGTGTCCTCTCGGCTTCTTGGGAGGACATCGGTCATCGGATTTAGGGCCCACTCGACATCCAGGATGATTTCATGTCTGGATCCTTAACTAATTACATCCGCAAAGACCAGATTTCCAAATAGCTACATTCTGGGGTTCTGGGTAGACGTGAATTTTGGGGGGCCGCTAGCCAGTCCACTGTGAGAGGGGTCATTCTTCCACTTCCCAGACCGGGGATGGAGGGAGGCCAGGCAGTGTTCATTGTGAGAAACCCGAGCTGGTCCAGAGGAGGGCGGTGGACTCCCCATCTCAGAAGCCACTTGAGGTTCGGAGCCTAGTTCTCTAAGCTCTTCAACTTGACTGTGCCTATGAGAGAGATCATTTCTGTGGATAAACGATTAAAGTACAACTGCAGAAAAGTGATTCTTAAAAATCTTTTAGAATAGTAAGTAAAAGGTTTTTTTTCCTGATTAAGTAATAGAGAAGAAAGACTTTGTTGATGCAGTTGACTCGATTATGAATGAGAGCTTCGATGGGCAGGCTTATTCCGTGAAATAAATATTTTCCGGTCTGTGGCAAGTACTCCACTCTGCCATTGTCACGTGAGAACAGCCATAGACGGTACCTGAATGAACGGGTGTGGCTGTGTACTGGTAAACTTTTACATTTGAATACCAAAACTCGAATACCATGTATTCCCAGGGGTCGTGAGATGTTCTTTTGATTTCTTTCAACCATCTTAGAGCGTAAAAACCATTCTTAGCCTGTGAGCCATACAAAACCGGGCAGTGGGCTGGATCTGACTCGGAGAACATAGTATGCTGACCCCTGGACTAGATCTAGACACAGCTTCAGACAGCAAGATGTATTTGGCGTCCTCTGCCTGTCATCAACGGGAAGATGGCTTTGAGCAGAGAGGGGAGAAGGGTCAGCCCTGCAGCAGGTAGCGACAGGAGAGATGCCTGCAGTCAAGGTAGAGCTGGCCCCTAGAGTAGAAGGCTCTGCACCCGGGATTGGAAATACCTTTCACACCACTAATCATATCACCATTCGGGAGTGTACTTTTTCCTTCGTAACTCACGAGGGGACAGTGATTTGTCTTTTGCTGTCTTAGACCTGGAGTGCCTGGGCTCCCAGGGCACTGAAGTATGTATTTGACTTGGGTGTGGGGTGATAGGGATTTTTAAGATCCCAGGAAGAGCAAGTCCTCTAGCACAGCCTGAGAATTTGAGTTAAACGGGATGAAAGGACTTGATGGTCTATGGCATCCCGCATAGGCTCTTCAGAACTGACGTATGGGGGTGGGGCGTCTGTGCACCTGTCTCCCTGGGAGACCTGAAAAGCCAGTGGACTTCTAGGAGGAGAAGGCTAGAGAATGATGGCTTTCTTGGTACTCCATGAAGTTTTGCCCAGCCTCCAGGGTGGTATCTAGGCTCTGAAGGACTGCTAGGAGAAAGGATCTATCTCCTTAAGGCTTTAAAGATGAAACGAGGTTGAGCTAAGGCTTCAAAAAGCTAAAATACATGGGTTGATGGAAAAAAGGGAGTCAGATCTTACCCAGATCAAATGAACTGAAGTAAAGCCTTAGAAGTTGGTGGAGTTTCAAGGGCCATGCTCCTGTGATAGGGGGGTGTCACGATAGCTTGCTGCTTGAAGTATGTACCATAGAAGAATTGTTATATCTGTGTTGCAATTTCATTAATGAGGTTGGTGGTGGCCGAGGTAGCTGCCATCTTGTACAGTCTCAGGAGTCACTGTTCACGTAGGCTACATGTGTGAACAATGACTCCTGAAGCTGGTTTTAAGGAAATGGCGCTGGCTTTAGAGCAAACCTGCTCTACATGTTGGACCTCCCTTTGCCTGTCAGCGTCTTATTCATCCAGGTCTTCAGGCAAACTTACTGGGGAAGCTGGCGTCCTCTGGGATACCCAGAAATGCCCTCCCAGGCACCCGCTGGAGATGCAGATCAGGATGCTCAGCCTGAGTGGGGTCTCACGAAGCACATCCGCACAGTCTCCCTGCAGCTCTGCTCTATTCGCTTGAACAAATGTGCTCCTCAGATCCTCGGGAAGATGAATAGATCTAACATCCTCCCAGGCAAGATTGATGGGTAAAGAGGACCCACATCAGAGAATTCAGTTTGAATCCACAATCCACCTATAATAAATCTCAAAGAAAGTGGTCTTGTTGGATATTTGAGCACAACATTTGGCCCAAGAAGAGACATAAAATAAACCCCAAATGTAATATTTTGAGTTGTTCACATTGAGTCTGATATTACGAATTGTGATGTCTTAAATCTGAAAATATTGTCATCTGCATCGTTGGAAAGGTCCGTTAGAAGAGAGTATCTGTAAGACATATCTTCTTTTATCTGTTTGTTTTATTCATTCATGCATTCATTCGACAAACTTTTATTGAGCACCCATTGTGTGCTGGGCACTATGCCAGGAGCTTGAAGGCTGAGATGATGAAGACATGTTGCCTGATCTTAAGTAGCTTAAGTCGGGATGTGGACACAAAAACAGAAAAATCACAGTGAAATATAATAGACGGTTGTTGAGTATTCTTTGGGAGTGGAGAGAATGGCTAAGACTGTCTGAAGTGTTTAGGAAAGCCTCCTCAAGAAGGTGGTAGTAACTGTGTGCTGGCCCTTGAAGCGTGATTGGAAGTTGTCTTGGTGAAGTGGCGATACGAACATTTCCTACAAGTCAGCCCACATCAGGCTGTAAATGGGCCTGATGATGCCTGAGAGGCAGAATAATCCACTGTGTTTGGGGAGTTCAGGGGGAAGATTGGTTGGGAAGATTGGGGTCTTGGTGTCAGCCCTAGGTGTTGAGGAGCCTTTTAACGCTCTAAGTATGGCAGGTGATGTTTTAGAAGAGTCATGCTGGAGGAGGGATTGGCCGAGATTGCCGGACGGGAGTAGTGGGCATGATAGGGCTGGTGAAGTTTGAGGCAGAAAGAGCACTGAGCAAGCTATTAAAATATTCCAGGCCAGAAATGCCAGTAATTTGAATTAGGGCTGTTTTTGAGATTTTTAAGGTTGATTTGATGAGATTCAGGGATCAATTAGATGGGCCATTGAGAGGAAGCCGGCAGAGAGGGTCTAAAATGACTTTGAGGTTTCTAGCTTGGGCAGTCGGTGGATGGTGACACCATTACCCAAGATTCTTTACTTTGACACCCAGGTCTTCACAAAGCAGGTAAGTTTCTTCTATCTCTTTTATTGCCATGTTGTCATGATATTATAGGCTTTGAATGTCATGATATTTGATTAATGTTTGCACAGTGCTTCTTGTGCAAGGCTTTGTACAAAAAGTCATGATTATTTTCTTATGCTTCGGTGAAGGATTTATTTCCTATAAATGTCCTTTTTGGTTCTCCACTTAAAAATTAATACCTTAATTCAGAAAGATTCTAGTACTTCAGAGAACATGGGAAACTATGACAATTTTCAATAAGTCATGGAGTATATTAAATATTACATTATGTTTTGTATGCTGTAATTTTTGAAAATTAAATGAATGCATTTCCAGTTGAATTTCTCTTGTAATGATAGTTGTGGACTCTGCTATGGTCCTTCCTGATTTTTTTTTCCCTTTAGACTCACGTTGTCTCCACAGGGAATGTGCTTCCAGTGGAGTGTTGGGGTAACTTTCCACTCAACACTATCCTCCTCCTGGCCATGATATAATCTTCAGGGAGAAATTGCCTCCTTTGATTCTGGTGAAGTTGGAGTAGGGTTATTGCAACTGACTATTTAGATAAATTGTCACCTTAAAAACTGTTCAGCTCTGCTTCCTTGCCTTTATTTGGTGGACATGGTCATTGCCTTTTCAGTTAAGGTCATGAATTTCTGGTAGTGGAAGCAGGAGAAAGGAGCAGAATTGAGTTTACAACATGTTTGTGCTCCATGATTACTAGGAATGAAATTGTGTTTTTCAAATACAGGAAAAGATCATAATGTATTTACTCAATTTTACTTATCTACTCCTCTTCTGTCCTCAACTGTTTTAAATTCTCTCTGTAACTCCTGCATACTTCCTTATTTGGAAATTCTTCAACACGCAGACTTTGGGAGCTGAGAGCCTCACATTTTGGCAGTGGCAAACACAGAAGCCAGGTGGGAAAAGTTCTCATTAAAGGCCTCACTGTACCCAGTTACGGAGCTGAGCCTTGAACTCTAGACTCGTAACTCTGGACATTAAGTTAAAGGAAAAAATGGTCAGTAGCCTAAAGAGCAATGGTACAGTTTCTAGAATTAGAGAATCTTCATTTTTGGAAGGACTCTGCAAACCCAACCAGTCCAGCTGGCTTCATAGAGATGTGTCAGTCCGCTATTAGGCTGCACGTTCCTCACTCAAGAATAGGCAAGTCCTTGAAGGCCACAAATGAAACCTTCGTCTGGGAGTACTTGCACCAAAAATAATCACATGCAACGTGGAACTTGGCCACTTTCCACAACTCAAAGATACAGATAAAAGTTCCTTCGTTGGGATGTTCCAGCAAATATATTACCAAGGTGAAAAAACAACATCTAGTTTCCGTATTTTGACTTATGAAGGAAAAGGCATCCCTACCACATAAATATATTCTTTTCACCTTCTGGGACAAAAAGAAGGGAAATTGCAGCTGCAGTGTGTTATTGAATCTTCTTGAAATTAGCCTGTAGAGTTTGGGAAGATTGAAAGATTGAAGGCCAATGCCTTCTACACACAAAAAAACCAAAAAAGTCATGCTCTCCATTTGCTTCAGCACTGTTCAACTCTTAAATAGAGTTAGTCCCAATCCCTGTTTAAAATGTCCATGTGTTCTATATCAAAGCTTTGAGATGGTAAAATACGTAATGAGTTGGGAAGAAATTACCAACGAAATATTACACTTAGCTTGTGGATTTGCAATATAATTTATTATGTGATTTCCATAGGTAGACATAACTACATTTCTTTCCAAACCGTATAACAATATAATACATAAAAGCAGTGTGATAAAATAAGCAAAAATTGTACTTGATCACTGCTAAGAAAAGATTACTGTAATTTTTTTTTACTGGCAATCTGATAGTAAAGTCGAAGTGGCAGAGGGGAAAAAAAAGATTTCACTAATAGAAGTTTAAAAATTGCATCTTCATAAATCAAGAGGATATAGTACTTAGAGCTAGAAATAACAGTGTTGTGCTTCCTGTTTTGAATACGCCATTAGGCATTTTTGTCTTTGCATTCCTATTTAATCTGTACAGCATTATTTATTCCAATAATTAGTGTTAACTTTCTTGGCAGTAGGCAATATAATTACCTTTAAAATTTAAATGGGATAAAAATGCCTTGAGAACATGGTTTAGGAAAACTCTTAATATTTATTTTCAATTGCCTCTTTAATTATTCATTTATGTGGTATTTGGGGAAAAAAAAAGAATCTTGGAAACTGGGAGGCCACTGACAGAATGACATCCCAGATGAATGGCCTCGTTTCCTCAGTTGGTTGAGTAACATCCTGGACAGCTAAGACCTTAGCGATGCCAAATGGAAGCGCTGCTACCCATGCACTTTGGCGATCTAAATACCCTTCATTTAGATCAGCCCATGGTGCTTTTTCTTATTCTGATTGGTTCTCCTTAAAATAAGTCTCCATCATCATCCCTGTCCCCCTCCCTTTCCAGGTATGTAAAATCCCAAGGTTGTAGCTCACTGAATTACAAGCTTCGAACCCTCCATTCCCCGGGCAAGGGGAAAAGGGTAGAGCCACATTCAAATGGTTTATTTGAAGCCTCTTAGTGCCATTTATGTGACTCTTGATTTTGAATATAAATATGAAAGCGATTATTTTCTTAACTATTTAATTAGAAAGCAGTTTTTAAGCTTAATAAACCCTATAATTCTGAATAAGCATACTGGTTTCAAAGAAAATCAATGTTTCTAAAGATGGGAGGAATAGAACTAGCCTGCTCTGAGCCATTAGGAAGAACAAAAGCAATCTCAAGGTAACATTGATAGTTACTCATTCATTCATTATGTAGTGAGCACATCTCCATGCATAATGTAGTTTCAATCTCTATGGGGGACTCGAAAATGTTAGAAGAGATGACTGGGTTTTTGCCAATTCCAGTCAGAATGCTTGGCACAGAATAGGTGCTCATTAAACATGTGCTGAATAAGTGAATGAATCTCCGGAAGAAGTGAAGAGTCCATAGTGTGTCTGAGGCAATTGGAAAACAGTCACAAGAAAACACGTCTTCTCTTGTGGGATAACAAGGTACAAACAGAAGGGTATTTTAGGGGCAGGCCTTTCTCGAAAACGAGGGCCCTGAGATTGACCAGCCAACAAGGCTAGGGCTTGAGGAGGTGAACCCTGTAGGTGAGGGGAATTAGATGACCAAAGATGAAGAGTAGAAGTAAGAATAGTTTGGATGAGGAGTAGCCAGTCACACTGAAGCAGCCTTGTTTGACCTTGTCAGGCACCCCTGATGTACAGAGTATGTGCTGGGGCTTTGGGGGAGATAGGGTTGGACAAGATTGCACCCTACATTCAAGAAACTTACCTCTGGCGGGGTGACTAAGATATGTACACAAATAACCACAGAACGAGACCAAATATACCAGGGTTCCAGGAGCCCAGAGGAGGGAGGGAGCAGGCTGGTGGGCAGATAGAGGATGGGTCTGGGGAAGTGTCACCATCTACACCAGGTTCTCTGAAGCGCTGGGATGAAATCGTGACAGTTCATTATCTTCTGGGGCCTCAGACCTTTCTGAGAAGCTGATTAAACCTCTAGCTCCTTTCCCCAAATGGACAGATCCAAACACTTGTGTATACGATCACTTAGATTTCCTGAAGACCATCTGTGCACCCTCCAGGGAGTCCCTGTACCCCAAATTGAGACCTCTGACATAGTGGGAAAAAAATGGCTTTGGAAAAGGGTAGAGCCACATTCAAATTGCAACTCCGTCACCTCTAGCTCTGTGATTTGGCCAAGTTTCTCAAGCCCTCAGTCTTGGTTTTCTCATCTATGAAACAAGGACAGTGATACCCATTTCAGAATACTGAGACGTAAAATGAGTCAGAAGTCACGTGGTTATGTTGCCAGGTGCCAAACACATGCCACTTTTCACAATACTGTGTGGCTGTGTATGTTTCCCCACGAGCAGGGGAATGGGCTGCAGAGCTAGGTTATTTTATTAAGTGCTGTCTTTCTTCTGTCCATTCCCACCAACCAACAAGCTATTTGTTTTGAAATAATCCCCAGTATGTAGCAGGGAATGAGCGAGCATATGGGGCAAAATTAACTGGGAAATATAATCCCACACTGGATTCCTAGGATAAGCAAATTTGAAAACGAGCCTAAGTGTTCTCTTTTGATGTTGTCCATCACAGTGTACTAGAAGAGTAATGTCCACATGCGCGTGTGCACACGTTTGTCTGCGTATGCTTGTGAATAATGGGGCTTTGTGGTCTCCTTGTCTCACCCTCCCCTCCAGAGGGCTATGTGCTTCCACACACACTCAGATACGCCTGAAACCGTCTTCCCATATTTCCCCATGGTCTGTTTTGATTTACTGGTGGATGCCTCGAGATTTTGGTAGGAGCATCCATATTCACACAGAAATACACACACAAACACAAAAGTATATATGTATATATATATATATATACACAAAAGCCTGTATAACAACAGAACAAAAGCAGCAGGTGACAAATACATACTGTAGTTGTTGTACAAACTCATAATCTAGCTTAACAAACATATTTAGAGAAGAAGTAAAAGGAGGGTGGCAATGGGTGGTTGGGTTTAAAATCAAAAGTTACTCAGCTGGTCATCATCCAGGTGACTCAGGTTGGCTTTGTATCCTGTGAGCATTTTGATTGCAGGGCTTAAACGTAATCCTAATTTTAAGAAAACCAGTAGAATACTCATTGTGCAAACAAAAGCCCTTCCATTCAGCTATTCATTGCTTTGCAGTTATTTTCTCCCAAGTAAAATGAGTAATTATTTGAAAGTACTTTTAGCACACACATCATGGGGGCTAGCCTTGTTCCTGACATCCGCAGTCCTTTGAATGGAAGTGCCAAAGGCCCCCTGCCACGATGGGCCACAGCCAAGTGTCATATGAATCTGCATCTCACAGGTTACACGGGAAAGAAAGGACTGCCATACCAGCCTGCTCCTGAGAAAGATGCAGAATGCAAGGTCTAGAGAAGAGCGACGAGGTCTTGTGTGAGACTAGACACTGAATAGGTATTTCATACATATATGTTGGTGGATGGGTGGATGAGCGGGCGGGTGGATGGACGGATGGATGGATGGATGGACGGACAGATGGTTGTATGATTGGAGGATGGTGGGCATTTCAAGCCAGCCTAGTGATGTAGCAAGATTAGAATCTTCAGAATAGATCAAGGCATGGTTACTCCTCACTTACATGAAAAAGGAAACTTTTTCAAAACAAGATCTTCAGGATTTCATTTACAACAGTGAACACTCTGTATTTTTCTGATCAAACACTTACATAAAATGATCCTAACCTGCATTATTTGTGTTTCTTTCCCTTCGTACCGAGAAACTCCAACAAGTTGATGATTTGGGTAGGTAGGAATTCCTAAAGCTCAGGTGTTGGTGAAGTATATTATAGAAATTGTGGTGCTCAGGAAATGGGAGATATTATTCTATTGTTGTTATCATGATCAGAAAGACAGTCGTTCTGGAGCTGGAACACAGTGGGTATGCGTTTGGCTGCACTGTACCCTTACCTGAGGTGAATGGGGTAGAGAGATCAGACAAGAACTTGACCAGCAACGAGCTGGTCTAACTTGTGGTCTTGGGTCTTTTTGTATCGGGCAAGTCGAGCAGGAGTGTATCCATCTGTGTAGTACTCAGCAGCGGAATGGATTGGTTGTTGAGGTTAAAAGAGCATGTTTTGAGCTCTTGCTTTGCATGCGAACGTCAAGAGTTGCCCACGTGGAGTTGCCTTTTCTTGGGAGGAGGGGAGGGTCTGGACCTGGAGCATTGCTGTGTTAATTTGGCGCATGTGCATTTTACGTGTTGGTCTCAGGTCTTTCTAAGCATAGAGTTTATATTCAGGGCCTGTTCCCCCCTCTCCTTTGGTGAGTTGCAACTGCAGTTTTTGCTTGTAAGCTTTCCAATCCTGGCCGCCCATCGTTCCACTCAGTCTTTCTCGCCACAAGACATGAGCCCCAGATGCTTTGCCTATTCCTGGTCAAGGTTTAGGCTTGAGCTAAATGTAGTTGGCATCTTGTCTCTCGGAAGACCACTTTTCTGGGATCGCTGACTTTTGTTGGCTTTTGCAACTTGGGGAACTGTTTAGAACATTTCTGTTTATGAGGCAACATTACCCAACAGAAACTTGCTTTTTCTGTTGACTTTACATCATTAAAATGAATTTATGCCTGGCTCACATTAATTTTACCCATACCTAATTGCTCAGAAGGTACCCATGTGAGAGCCTATGTAAACATTTTAAATGAAAATAGGCTAATGCACAATCTCGATCTGAAAGGCATTAAAAAATTTAAAAGCATCTTCATCAGAGAGGAAGTGATGGGGAGGCTATTCTTAATCTGAGTGAGATCGTTATTGTTAGAAAATGATTAATGAATATAATTGGCCCTTCCTAATCAGAAAGCTTTCAAATTCGAGTGAGCCCTTGGAATTCTGACTTCTTTCAATTCAGCAGTGCCCAACAGTTTGGATTTTGAAGGGAGCTTTTGGTTGGCCTTTAAATTTGTACATTCAGCTTCAAATGCAGCCTCTTTCTGCAGTGTGGTATGTGAGCCCAAATAGCATTTGCTGAGAAATGCAATTCGTTTCTACAGAACATTTTTAAAAGACAATATAGCAAGTCTGATAAAGGGATCACCTGTAAGTACATCATTAATGAGGCAGAGTCCAATTTCCTAACCTGGGCCCTCTCTTCAAAGCACAAATTCCTATAACTGCTCAAAATAGCACTTAGGCACCTTAGAACAAATATATACCTGGCCACCTACATACCTATTTGATTTTCCGAATGTCAGGGCAGAGCTCCAGAGTTTAAAAGTGAACCTCAGTAAGCAAGTATCAATTTATAGAATGAGCCTATTTTCCATGGGCATTATCTATATTATTATATGTTTAGACACCCAAGCAGTTCTTAGGATCCAACAGCTTAAGTGGAAATAAATGTGTACTTGTTAAAAAGCTTTTCTAGTGTACAAGGAGGGAACATTGCTTTTCTGATTTGAATAGCATAACTTAGGATGGGATCCAGGTTAGACATTTTCAACTAAAGACACTGCTAGAGGTGCTTAAGTTCAAATTAAATGCATTAAAACCCAAATTAGAATCAATCTGATGTGAACCAGTTTAGTCTGAGCCACAGTCCTGGGCAATGATTCCATGGGGAAGGGCCAGGGAAGGGCAGATGGATGAATAGTGACCAGTGGCTAAAAGTAATATAATAATTAGTTTGGCATACTCATTAGTTCTTGCATTATTTAAACAAAATCAGGAACATTTTCAACCCAGTTTGTTACACCTGTCCCATAGCAGGAATTATTGGAGGATGCCAAAGGAATACATTGGGTCACCTAAAGCATTGGCGTAGAGATTTTAAGGTTTTATTCCTGCCTAGCACAAATTAGCATAGGGGGTGACTTGATTTTCCTGTGAGTTTGATTTTTTTTTAATACTGGATAAGGTATTTGGAATTATGAATACCTAAATGAGATGTCCAAACTCTAGAAGGGGCGATAGAATCCCTTTGGACAAACAGCTATTCTCGTGAAATACCACTGTAGATAGGAGCCATTTCAGAGGTCATGTTCATGAACATGTAAGGGTTTTGGAATTTAATGCTCCGAATTGCCACATGTCTCCCTTTTTCTGAAGAGCTCCTTCCGAGTCCCCTACCAAAATATCACTTTATCTTCATTTTTAAAAATTGCCAGTCTATTTGACTCTTGTAAAATTTGAGAACTTTAATATATCACTTTCATTTATTCATTTCATTCATTCATCATTCTCCTTCTGTCTCTTCTTCTTTCCTCCCTCCCTCTCTCTCTTCCTTCCCTCCCTCCCTCTCTCTCCCCCACCTTCTCCTCCTACACTCCCTCCCTCCCTACCCCCCCCAACTCTGATATGTACTTTCATTTTCTTCTCAGGAGGTTTGAAGTCCAAAGGCCTATGTACTTTTTAATTTCAGAAATCGCCTACATGGAATTCAGTAGCAAATTGGCAGTGGAAATTGTCAAGTCTGTGATTTTTAGCAAAATCTAAATGAATCTGTACTAACTAATAAAAATGATAATAAACTGTTGCGTTTCTGTAATGTTTCCATTCTGATGAATTCCTGACAATTTCATAGATATATTTCATATATATACCTATAATTCAGAAATTGAGGAAAGAAGTAAAATCATTGAACTCGTTTCACATGTGATGAATAAGAGGCCCAGGCAGAGAGAGATGCCACAGCTTCCACCCGCGGGTCCTCAGACTCTGACATGAATGTACACAGCAGAAGCAACCCTTTCTCTTCTGGTCTTCATTCAGTCAGGCAGCACGAGATGACTGAACACCTACTCTGTGCTAGATACTGACCGCGTGTGACCCATATGACAATATGAGTTGTTGTTCTGAGTGGGATACTTTTGAAGTGAAGAGAGACATGAACCAGTGCTCAGGCAGTCGACCCCAGCTGAGGGACCTGTAGACAAGTGACTTATTAGCCTCTCTATGTTTCACTTGTCTCAACTGCAGAAGAGAATCACACACCCACAGGTGGTGTGTGCGCAGGGCTTAACAGTGCCTGGTTCACATAGTAAGTTCCCCAAAAGCTTTCACTTCTTCCTCTTCCCTGGAAACATTCCCACCACTGCAGTCCTGTGCATTCTTGTCTAATACTTAACGGTATCGAGCACATGCTGTTTTCTGTTGGGGTGCGTAGCACACACGCACGTCTTCTAATGCTATTTGGATCATAATTCGTTGGGGAGCTGGGTGTGCCTTATTTATCCCTGCATTTACCAAGAAACCATTAATTAATTGATTCGCTGCTGATGGAAAACCCTCGTTTAACAGAAATATTTTTAAAACAAGGTGGGTATAGAGAGGCAGTTAAAATAAAGCGTGCCTGCATGGAATGAATACATAAGAACCTATGGAAATTAGAGAGCTCACGTGGCCTCGGAACACACTTTAGTGTCATGCTTCAGCAGTGGCTATGACCTAGGGAATTTTCCCAACTAAATTCTGATATCAAAATCATCAGTTTGGGTTGCATAAAACACATATTGCATTTTCATTGGAACAGGGTGAAAGTGAAGGAATGGCTATCTCTATGTGACAGGGTTTCTATTAAAAAAAAATGGAACAAATGATCAGGTTTCAGTTTCAACTATTTAAAAAAAATCTTGCCAAGAACTTGCTTTAAAACTTGTAATTTTGTCCATTTTGGGATGGGTTTGAGGTTTTTTATTTTATTTTTTATTTTTTTAGATGTTTAAAAATAACTTACGGAGATTGCAAAAATTGGAAGTTTTCTCATGGTGGTAGCCTTGTTTCTTTATTTTTAATTAAAGTCAATTAGGTGCATATCAACGTGTTGATTTGGTAGCAGCAGAAAATTCAGTAGTGCCTTTCATACTAGAAAAAAATGTTGAAAGGCATATTTTCAAATGTCATTTAGTTGATGAGATTTAGAGTTTTCTACATATTTAGTTTGCTCCTTAAGATGATATTGGTACTTAGATAAGAGCTCATTATCTTGAGACTTTGATTTCCCTTCTGCTTGATCCTGCTGTGAAACCAAAAGCTTGTGTCTGTAACTTCCTGGTCTCTTTCTATACAGTGTTTTTTTCCTTTGCGGCAGAACCCAGGGTGTAGGGAGGCGTACCAAAGGGTTGAATCGACACTGATGTTAAAGGTGTTAGAGAAACCCAGCTGGGTAAAGAATTTGGACTTATGTATGATAAAGAAATCTCATTGCCTTCTGCTTTTCTCCTCTTCCTCTTTGCCTTTCTTCCATTCTGCATACCTGCTCTGCGCTAGACATCAGATGTGCATTCATAGATGCCTTCTAGACATCTGGACTTGGATGTTCCCATGGGTGCCCCATACTTTGCTAACACTGAACGGTTGATGGCCTTACCATGTAATCACCTAAGATCCCTTCCCACTCCCTCTCGCTCTGTCGCCTATCAGTCATGAAGCCCTGCCTTCCTTTCCTTTGAAACTGTAGCTCCAGCCCTTTGGCCATCACCTTACACCAGGTGATCATCACATCTCACCTGATGGCCATACCTGCTTTTCTTGCCTCTCATCTTGCCCTCCTTCCCCCCACCGCCCACCCCATGCCTTCTCTACCTTGTGGCCAGGCTGACCTGTGAGTGCCTCCCATTGCCTAAAGATAGAGGTGAAGCCTCTGGAATCCCCTTTTGACCTGACCCTTGCTGCACTTGGCAGAGTGGGTGGCTTAAACAAGATACTTTGGTTTTTTTGTTTTTTGTTTTTTGGGTTTTTATTTGGCACTTCTTGAGGCTAAGAGTCCAAGGTCAAAATGTCGGCAGGGTTGATTTCTTCTGGGGCTTCTCTCCTTGGCCTGTAGATACCCTCTCCTCCCTGTGTCTTCACATGGTCTCCTGTGTGTGTCTTTGTGTTTTACTGTCTTCTTATGAGGACACCACTCATCAGATTAGGCCTGAATGACCTCGTTTTAACTTAATTCACTTTTTAAAGGCCCTGTCTCCAAACATAGTCACACTGAGGTACTGGACCTTAAGGCTTCAATATATGAATTTTTTTTTATTATGTTATGTTAATCACCATACATTACATCATTAGTTTTTGATGTAGTGTTCCATGATTCATTGTTTGCATATAAGAATTTTTAGGGGACAACTCAGCCTGTAACACTTGCTTTTCTGATCCTGGTAGTCTAGGGACACATCCCTGGTGACGGCCTATCTACTATATGTGGAAAGATATTTAAGGAGTGTGATTCTCACAGTGGGCTCCTGGGGTGTTAGGGAGTCCTCCCCTCCATGCCTACTCTGCCTACTCATGGGCTGACCTGTGAGTTCCCGCATTTTAAGCATGTATGCCTCCCAAGACCACTGTTGGGCAGAGACTGTATCTTCTTATAGTCCATGGATTTGGTTGACCTGATTGTTTGAGCAGTACAGCCAACAGGTGTTCTGTAGGGCAGAGGTGAATGGATGCCCTTTGATAATGTTGGCTCTACTGCGGGATCTCAAGGGCTTTCCCCTCAGCAGAATGCCATGCTGATGTGATCAGATCTAATCATTTGCTTTCTGCAAGCCTATTTGAAAAACTTTATCCTTAGCTCCTCTGGGTTGATGTGCTGCTACAGAGCGAACTTGGATACTCAGTATTTGGCTGGCCTTGGTACATTTATCACCTTCTCGATGAATGGAATCTACTGGCTATTTGTTCATTCAGAAATGTACGAATTATCAACAGCCTATTCTCTCCCTGGTGTGTTTGATTGACCAGCATTGTTTCTAGCCTCTAACGTATTCTTTGTAGCCTCTTAAAGTATTCTTTGTGTATACAAAATTCCAGACTCATGTGCAGTTGAAATATGAAATTAAAATGTTATTGAAAGACTCAGGTCTTCTCAGCCAGGCCTGACAGCTCATTTAATGGGAGGCCTGTTTGAATCAGTGGACCCCTGATGTCGTCACACCCAGACTGCTCTGGTCAGAGGAAAGAAAGCGTCTAGGACCGTAGATCTTCCAAAGGAAAAGGGCTGCTTGCCCGCACGGACTGCAGTTTGCAGTGAGGGATCGTCAGCAAGAGGGAACTTGATAAATTTAACCCTAGCAATTATTCTCAAATAAATTTGAGAAAGAGAATGCCTCAAATGGTCAGCATATACAGTTGACCCTTGAATAATGCTGGGATTAGGGGACCCAAACCCTGTACAGTTGAAAATCCATGTCTAACTTTTGACTCCCCTATAACTTAACTTTAAGTATGTACTTAGTTGACTGGAAGCCTTACTGATGACATAAGCAGTCAGTAGACACATAATTTGTATGTTATGTGTATCATGTACTGTATTCTTTTTTTTAAATTTTATTTATGTATTTGAGAGAGAGAGCAAGAGAGAGTGAGCACAAGCAGGGTGAGGGGCAGAGGGAGAAGCAGACTCCCTGCCAAGCAGGGAGCCCAATGCGGGACTGGATCCTGGGACTCTGGGATCATGACCTGAGCCAAAGGCAGATGCTTAACCGACTGAGCCACCCAGGTGCCCTCATATACTGTATTCTTAACAATAAAGTAAGCTAGAGAAAACATGTTGTTAAGAAAATCACAAGAGGACATACATACATTTACAGTGCTGTCCTGTGTTTCTGAAATAAAAATTTATCTGTATGTGGACCTGTGCAGTTCGAACCTGTGCTGTTCAATGGTCAACTCTATAGTCATTCAATGGCAAGTCAAAGATCACTCTGTCACCTGGCAGAAAGCTTTTTGTTTTGCACTGGATCAACCGTTACCGCCAGGTCTCTGGCCATGTGGATCAGAGACTTGTTGAACTACAGGGCATGAAGGAAGGACCCATAGGGATCATCTAGTCCAAACCTCTCATTTGGACATTGGGGGAAAATGAGGCCCAATGATGAGAGGCAACGTGTTGCTTGGGACAATGTGTTATGCCAGCAATAGGGCAGGGGCCGGGATTAAGATCTCCTGACCCTCAGTCCAACCTTCTTTCCTTAGCCTACTGGGGTGATTAGAGCTCACCATTTAGAGGGGCCATGGCCAACCAGCTCGGTGGAGGGCAGTAGAGCTTAGTGGTTAAGAGCTTGCACTCCAGAACCAAACTGCCTGAGTCCGGATCTCCTAAGAGCTCTATGACCTTCAGCAAGGTGTTCTGTTTGTATTAGTGTGCTATGACTGCCCTAAAAAAGTATCCCAGGCTAGATGGCTTAAACTATGGGAGTTTATTTCCTTACAGTTCTAGAGGCTGGAAGTTTAAAATCAAGGTGTTGGTAGGGTTGCTTTCTTCTGAGGGCTCCTTGGCTTGCAGATGGCAGTGTTCTCCTGGTGTCCTCACCTGGTCATCCCTCTCTATGTGTCTGTGTCCTAATCCCCTCTTCTTATAAGGAACACTGGTCATATTAGATTAGGGCCCACCACAATAACCTCATTTTACCTTAATTACTTCTTTAAAGGCCTTATTTTCAAATACAGTCCATTTGAGGTACTGGGGTTTAGGATGTTAACATATGAATTTTGGGAGGGGGACACAATTCAGCCCAGAACCATGACTCTAGACCTTGGTTACCTGATTTATAAACTAGGAATAAGAGGTCCTACTCCAAAAAGGTGTGGGAATTCAATGAGTTGGCTCCTGTAGAGTACTTAGAGCAGTACCTTGTATGTGGTAAGCCCTCATGAAGACTTACCTAATATTCTGGGAAGTTAGGTTCAGAATAGTTCTGAGGCTATTTTGTTGTTGACCATATAAACACAGCAACAGCATACATCCCTCATTTCCGATGAATCTTTAATTCACAAACCGACTAAGACCAGATCTAAAATACTTTGTTAAATCAGACTGTTCCAAGTGGATCAGTATAATTTGAAACACACTGAACTTTCATACAGAGGGTTCTGAGAGCTGGAAACATATTATGTTTAAAGAGACAGTCTTGGATAATGCCCCTGAAAGGTAAAAATAACTAACAAAGGATAGAATTGTGGTTCTGTTTGTGCTTCTAGTCTCCTGGGCTATTATTTAATAAAACCTTTCTTGGTCAGTTGGCTAGCACTGGAAATCTCTTTTGGGCCTAGCACCTGGTGGATGAAACGTATGAAATACAGACTTTTGAAAATGTACATACATTTTTCTACTTTCATTCATTTATTCAACAAATGTTTATTTCATGTCCATGTATCTTACATCGTGGTAATTGCCATCTCTCACTTCAAGAAAACTTGACTCAATTTTCAGTGTGCTGTTTTAATACTTGTGTTTTTGTTCACCATGGAAGAGGTTGCTATTAATGTAAATTAAACTTAAATGGTCATTTCTGGTTTTGGTGAGTTTTGTCTAATTTTTAAGAGTCACGAGTTACTAATTTCTGGCAAGATGAAGTCACATTTTAGCACTAGACATATATACATATAAAACTTAAGATACAGTTGCACATTCTATTTACTTTCTTGTGTTATATATGCAGAGATAATGGATGGTATCAATGCACAGTGATGCTCTCACAGGTTAGTTTCTCCCGGAAGCCAATTCTGAGAAGGAGGTTTGTATGTGGGGAGCTTTTAAGGTCAACGCCTACGAAGGAGTAAGAAACTAAAATAACCTTTCAGAGTTGTCCCGAATTGAGACCAGGTGCCAGACCTTTAAACCCCTGCATCATCCAGTTACTGGATATGTGCTGTCCCCAGGGAGGGGATGCGACTTTGGGTGAGGGGCTCTCTTCAGCTAAGGGCAATGCCTGGGAAGGTAAATCAGTTGAGGGTAGCCAGCAGCCAACTCTCCCAGCTGCTGGAGAAATGGGTGCTTCTGTCTGGAATAGGGGCAGGGCTCTGGGACACTGGGGACACTACGTGGACACATTCATTTACACAAATCTGCATATTCTTTGCATCTGGTGGAAAGTGGTCTTTCCTTTGATGATGGTACCCTTAATAGATACTTAGCTTATGATTTTTCCTGCCTATTTTTAATTCTTCCACTGTTCCTCTCTGGAGTGCCCTGATGTATGTATCTTTTCCTTTAACTGTCTCCAGTTGATGCAACCCGCTACTTGTTTCTGGCCCCCTGGACCAAGCTGCTTGAGGAAAGGATATCATTTGCTATATATTGACATAATTCTTTCTTCTGTATGACTGTGAGTGCCCGAGCCCATTGGCTGTGCCTGCCAAAAGAGGAAGCCACTGTTTCAACCCAATGAGTGTTTCTGGCCTCACCTGCCAATAAGCTGTCATTTGGTATAGACTTACATTGAATCCAAGTCCCTTAACTCATGCCACTCCTTCAAAATGAAAGTAAAAATCAGAGTCCCATTTAAGAACGAAATACCCAAGGACAGAAAGCCGTGCAATTGGCTAGGACCAGCCTACTGCTGGTGCATTACCGGGGAAGCTCTGTTCCCTGGAAAAGACCTTTAGCTCAAAGGCATATGCTTTAGGGCAGGATTCTTGTTAAGCTTAAAGGAACCATTGCATACAATCTGGTGTCCATCCACCTTGCCATGTAGGGAGCGGAAGAGGGGGCAGTGAAGCTCATCAGGTTCCAAAGCTGCCCTTGAGCAACACGTTTGAGTATTTTCAGATCTTACAAGAAAACATTGGCTTCGCTGGGCTTAAATTACCTGGGGTTTGTTTGAATGTTTTGATGCTCTAACTCAAGAGAGATACATTCACAGAAGCATTTGCATTCATGCTGCAATTGTCATTTAATTATAATGAATGAGTTTAGGAGAATTACTTGGTTAACCATTTCCAGTAAGGGTTTTGAGATTCTGTGTTCAGTTTTTAAACTTGTAAATAGATTATCTCTTTCGAACTACGCATGGGGTAGCATAAAGTGGATGACGCATTAACCACCATACAGCCTGCCCACTCAGTTACCATTTGTGTGGACTAGGTTTTCTTTCTAGCTTCATTTTAACTTTCCAAATATCGACGGAGTGCCTACTAAGTAGAAAGCGGTATTCGTCTGATAAGACCCCATCTGGTGACAGGTAGCGAGGCTATGCATTTGGATGGTGCTGACGCCCGGTCATGATGGAGTCGGGAGCCATTGGGGACAGTGCCCCAACTCTGTCTGAGATAATGACACTGTAGTCTAACGCATGTATAGAGAATCGGAAGACAGCCCTGATGAATAACAGTACGATCTGACAGCAAATAATCAACGCGGGAAATTTAGGCCACAGCAGCTTGCTTGCTCTTTACACTGTCATGGTTGATTGGTTATTCTCATCACCCTTTGTTTAAAATCATTTCAGAATTAATTGGCATTCATTAACGAAAGTCTTTGCAGTGGAATTGCAGAAACAGTCATTAATGTAGCTAATAAACATAAAAAAGAAAAAAAGGTCCTATTACTGGGTCCCTACAGGCTGTTAACTAACATTTTGAATAAGAATACATAAACATAAATTAAACATTTTTCAAACTGCTAAGAATGTGGGAATTTCACACGGTGGTCTGTAATAATGCTTTGAACTCATTTGTTCCTTCTTAAAAAGTGTGCTCCAGAGAAAGTAGTTCAGGTTAGGAATCCTCATCTTGGGTGATCTCTCAGAGAAGCCAGGCCAAGGCCAGAGATAAGCCATGCCATCAGCCAGTAGAGTTTACTTAAAAGTAGGCTTCTAATGTAAGACCAGAGCTGAGTCTAACATCACGGCATTATTTGATCACATGGGGGGTTGGGGGACTCCCAAGGTAAGCACCTTCCTGAGATTTGGCAAAAGAATTGTTTCACGAGACACAGAACCAAATCTCTTTTTATAAAGGCATGATGCTTTCTTGACCAGGTACTTGGTTGTGGCGTATCAGTCTTACAAATGCCAAATCTTCAACCACCTCTCATAAGAACAAACTCCAGAAAACATCCACGTTATTTTGGAATGCTGGAATGATGCTGACCTCTGTTTCTGCCCGGGGACCCAGGTACTAGGACTTGTGAATATTTTCAAATGAACTTTTAACCTGCATCCCTGCATATCTTCATATGCACAGATCCATTAACGCCCAAAAGGTACAGCATTTTGGAAGTGATGTGCAGCTAGGCTAGAGAATCCATCAGAATTTCTCTCTCTTTTTTTTTTTCTGTGATGCCGCCAGGCATTTCCAATGCTCTGAATGGAAGTGAAAACAAAATATAGTTTTAAAATATAAAATAGTTTTAAAAATTCAGTGAATTCATTCAATGAAATCATTGAATTCATTTGAATTTACTATTCAAAGGACATTTGTCATATCGCAATGTTGTGTTTTTAAGAACAGTACAAGGCATGGGAATGGGGAGAACCTTTGCTCTAACACCAAATACCATAGCAGCTTCCTTAATTTACCTCCACCCAACTGCGAACCTGGAAGATTCACAATGCTCTCTAAGCCCCGTGGACAATCTCCTGGTTGCGCCTGTGACCTATGTACTGATGGCCGGAGGCAACTTTCAGGCACACCTGAGGCTTTGGTTCCCACCAGTTGAACTGTATGGCTAGCGAGGGTTAATGACAGTTGTATTTAGTATTGTAATCATGTAATTTAACTCAGTATTGTGTAAGCCAAAGAAAAATGAGTGTGAAGAAAAGGAAATTGTTTCTCCTATGACATGAAGTTGAATGTTTTGACAAAACTCAGTTCTGTTAGTTTCCCATTGTTCCCAGAACAAATCACCACAGATTTAGTGGCTTAAAACAAATTTATTATCTTCTGTTTCTAGAAGTTCGAAATCTGAAATGGGAATTGTAGGCAAAAAGTCAATGTGCCTGTGTTCCTTCTGGAGGTTTTAGGAAAAAATTTGGTTCTTGGCTTCTTTAGTTTCTAGAGGCTACTTGCATTCCCTGGCTTATAACCCTTTCTTTCATCTTCAAAGCCAGCAGCATGCCATCTTCAAATCCTGCTCTCTCTGGCTTCCGCTCCCATCCTCACATAGCCTGTTCTGTCCCTGTTTTCAGTGTCACATTGCCCTCTCTGACACTGACTCTGCTGCTTCCCTCTTCCACCTTTGAGGACTCTCATAATTTTGTTGGCCTGGAATAGTCCAAGACAGTCTCCCCATCTCAAGACCCTTAACTTCATCACATCTACAAAATCGTTTTGGCCATGGAAGGTAACATATTCAGAGGCCCTGGGGATTGGGCTATGGTCATCTTTGGGGGAGGCATTCTTTTCTCTACCACAGTCCAATCTCTGGGCCCCGAAAATTCATGTCCATCCCACATGCAAAATAACATTCATCCCATCCCAACATACCCACAAGGTCTCAACCTATTTCATCAGTAAAGTTCAGTTGATTAAAAATGTCATCAAAAGAAGAGTTGATGAGACAACTATTAAAGGTTGTGGAAACAATTATAAAAATCCAAAAGATCCTGCACTCGGATTGCTTCTTAAGTGTCTTAAGTTCCTAGTCCACTTGCAAGAATCTCAAATGGGCAATCCTGGAGGACGCACTAGAGGTGTGGTTCATGCAAGGAGTGTGTTGTGGAAATCCAGTCTGTGATCTGTACTCAAGAGGCTTTGGCCTTGGATTAAAGGATTTATGAATGAATTAACAATTTTATGGGTGAAGTTATAATATACTTTTTAATTTATCAAATGTTGTGATACCCCACTTGAACAAAATCTTTTGATTCAATGACCAACTACGGATTGTACTCAAGTCCAGTTGAAAGAGCTTCTTTAACTATAGAGTGTATTTCTGGGCTGAGTTACTGTCTCAGGTGAATAAACAAAGTCAGGAATTAGGGGTCTTGTGTTTAGGTCTTGCTACTGTATCTTCTTCCGTCGGCAGAGCGGGCCACTCACTGACCCCCAAACTCCTCATGCACATTTCTCGCTGTGCCATTGTTCATACCATTTTCTCTTGCTTGAGGGCCCTCCCCTCTCCTCGTTTTTCTGGTCCCCACCCTCTTCCTGGCCAACAGGAGACATTTATCTTGCCTCTGGTTCTCTTTTAAAAGGAGCCAATTTAGGTAAATTTATAATTCTGAACTTTGCCAATTTGATGAATAGTCTCCATACCTGAGTATCTGAGGTCATTGGGTCCACAAGGACCTGGCGGGGGTGTTGGACATGTGAAGCTCTGGGTGTCTTGTCTACTGGAAATTATTTCAGAGCATCTAGAAATGATGGGACTATATAGCTGCATTTTAGTATGTGTTACAGGTTTAGCCTAGAAAAAAATGTTTTGCTAATGTATTTGAACATAAAAATACCAGGACAGGTAATTTGTAATGGGATGCCCACACACTTTTAATAAATGCCAAGTCTCCTCAGAAGTGCAAATGCTGAATGTATTACAACAAAACCTAATTTTACTGTGGCGGCAAACATACACCCATGTGTCTGGAGTACTCACATAATTGCAGGCCTCATAGTACAGGGGATTTAATATTTAACTCTTAACTACAACTAAAGTCAGTCCTGATGTGATAAAGAAAAATTGTGTTAACCTTTGGTAATTAGAATATAAAACCAGGAAGACTAAAAATTGTTAGTCTAACTTTTGTTTATTGACTAGAACATCTAAATGGCTTTAGGCATCACAAAACAATAAAAAAAATGTGGCTTCCTATTGGGTCTTTGATCCATTTTAATTTATTTTTGATGCTGTGTGCAGTTTCTGAATATCTTTTGTGGCTTGTAATAAAATAGCCGCAGTGCAATTTTGCATGTATGTCAAGCGACGCGTGACCTGCTATGCAAATTTAATACCAAGGTGCCAAAGCTGAATTCATAATGTTTCCCAGCTACAGAGCTGTTTAAGGCAGTTTAGAAATCAATGAATATGTAATATGAAGGTGATAAGACCTAAATAAAAACCCTATTTATCTACTATGAAAAAGTATTTATACACAGAATACTTAGCACAAGCAGAAAATGGACAGAGTTTCCAATTATATGGTTTGCATAAACAAATGTTAAACTGCGTGCTCTGCATAGATAATAACGGAGGCAGTCCCTCTGCATTGTGCTTTCAACTTTGAAAATGTTTACAGATGTGTTCTCCCTCTTAGGATATAAATAAAATGAAATGTGCAGCTGAAGCAGTGAATGTCCTCTGAGTTCTAGTATTTCTTCTGCGTAGTATGTCAGCTTAGATTCTATTACTTGATCTACGACTGAATTTCATTAATACCAAGGTAAACAGATATGTGTCTTACGGTGTCTTACAGTCTGTTTGGCAATCAGAGAGATCAATTGACGGCAATTGATGAGAGTGAGAAAATCTCGTGCCCAGGTTGCTTTAGAATGTGTAATATTATAAGGGTTTCACCTTTTGATATGCCACTATTCAAATCGATGTAATGCTCCTGATGCTGATGGAGTAGCTGTGCTATGATTTGAGGAAACATTTCAGGGGTTTGCCGACTGGTTCCTTATGTAGTAACTGGCTATACCATGGACAGAGATGGATGGGGGTGAAAGAGAGGACTTGATTGATAAGAATCAGTCCTAGCTTTTTATCATGAGAAAAATAGATTTCCCTTTCCCCTTAGAGTTACAAAGTAAGCTAGTGTGTTTGTGTATATGCAGGGTGTGTGCACACATGCATATGTGAGTATGCATATGCATGCAGGCATTTTTGCGTGTGTGTGTGGGTGCACGCGCGCGCGCACCCACACACACACACACACACACACACACACACACACACACACACACAC
>NC_058419.1:5456975-5485641 GCF_002201575.2 Neomonachus schauinslandi | reverse complement strand
CACACACACACACACACACACACACACACACACACACACACACACACTCAATCTGCACTGTTTTATGACACCCCTGCAAGTCAGATTCCAGACACATTTATATCCTTTGGCTTAGAGGAAGCTGCCACAATAATGACTAATAGTGTATAGAGCAGTCAAGGAAAATGTAGGGGTGGGATTTGAAAAAGGCATCCATAATGCCATCTGGGTGGTGCTGATACTCAGAAGAACTGGGGATGCACCGATCTAGAGGCCAAATGCTATCATAACGAAGTCAGAGGAAAGTCCAAGTGATCGGGGACGTCACGACTCTTGGTAGATAGTGATGAACTTTCATACCGGGTCTGTGTTTGGGTCTTTCAGGGGGGAAAAATCAGTTTCTAGAAATGTCGTGCAGTGAAGCCACAACTTGTCCTTAGACAAGTTGCCAGGAGAGATGCTACAGCGAGAAAACTGGTGGGTCTCTGCCTTTGAATTTCCTTTGGAAAGCTGCAGCCTCACTAAAAGGGCTTAAAAATCAGACGGTAATTCTGAGGAAGGACAAAATAAAGACTCAATGTATCCAATGTAATCTTGAGATTTTCATAGCAAATTGTATTTGTATTGGTGTTTGTCAGTGTGTGTTTTCTGTTAAAGCTTAAATACACAGCAATTTATGCATTTCACTGGAAGGTTACATATTGCTTTCTAAACGAGATGTGATGTCAGATACTGTTCATCTTATTTAACAAATGGGGATGCTGTCAGGGTAAGTAATGTGATCCTCCAAAGATTGCTGACATATTTGGGTTGTGGAGACTGGTGAAATGGAGATTTGGCAATTATCTGGGTCATTTCATCAACAGAGACAGCCAAACTTGATAATTCAGATGGAAAATAATCTACCTTGGCCACTTTTATTGAACAGATGAACTGAAAAATTGCCAAATCCCCACTTCCTGATGCTCTGTTCAAACCAGCCTTGTCTGCGACAGAGCCAGGCGAGCAGGCTGACTCCCAGGGTAGGCTCTCGTTCTACTTAGCTTAATTAAATGTACCAGACACCTGAAGTGATGGAGTTACCCACGGGAGTATTTGAGCCCCATATTGAACCAAAGAGAGGTGTGCTGTTGGCGTGGGGAGGTGCCATTTTTAGTGCCCACAGGGTGCTGAAACAAGCCACAGTCTTGACACTTCAGCCCCCTCAGCCTCCACATGTTCTTCCCAGGAAGCTATTCCGACCTTGGCCTGTTGCTGATGCTTTCAGGAAGATGCAGTTCATAAGGCATGTTGTGGAATATAGCTACAGAAAAGCATTAAAAATTGCCGTTGTTGTTTAGAAAGAACATCTGTAGACGCTATTTTTCAAGATTCGAATTTACTGCTCTGCAAACAACAGGCCAAATTACATTATCTGTATTTAGCCCTAGTCTGTTGCTGTACTCCTGAGGATTGAATTGGCAAGCAAATGTCCTGTCAGAACGCTTTCTGGGGCTGGAGATCTTTCTAGCTCTTAAAGATTGTAAGGCTCAAAATTAACTAGAATTCCCCTAATAAAATTTTAGTGTGTCACATAGGGCCTTTGTCCTTTGTATTCTGTGAAAACCTTTCTTTCTGCAGGTACAATGATAGGGAGTGTGAGTGTGTGTGTGCGTGCATGTGTGTGTGTTGTGCCCATGTACGCATGTGCCCACACCATTATGGTAAATTGCCTTGGTGGATTCCGCTCAGCTGTGCAAAAATCTGTAATGCTGGCAGGAGCAATTATATCATGTCCATTATATTAAAATAGACCTCCCAGATTGAGAACGAAGTGGCGTTTGAATGGGCAGACAAAATCGTGCTCTAAGTGATGCACTTGTAAGCATTTTGATGAGCATGAGCTTCTGTTTGGAAAATGTCTGACCTGTCTCTCAGTACCTGGTCAAACACTGGCCGGTTTTAACACTGGACTTGCTCTTTTTTTTTTTTTTTCCATGAGACTTTTAAAAACTGGACAGGACCCTCTATCTCTTCTGATTTCTGCTCCTTTACGGGTAGGAAAAATGTGTTCGTGGTTCTATTATTTATTGCCATGATAAATGACAAAACTTTGAGGGAATTCATATAAAGTCCAAATGATGAAAACGAAGCCAGAGGGACTCTGCATTTAAAATACAACACATTGATCACTTGCAACGATTATCCATGATTTGGGATTTTCAAAAATAGCAACAATGTTTTGAAATTATTTGAATACTCATGCAGAAGAACACTGTTTTCCTGAAGAAGGAGTTTTCTAGACTCATTGCTTTAGAAGGTAGTTTTCAGTGCATCTTATGGAAACATCTTGCGGCATACTCCTCTCGTTTTTAACCCTGAGGAGTAATCTACTTAGCAGTCAAATTGATTTCATTTGCGGTTGTGTGTCTGTACATTAGTCTGTGACTTACTGTGAAATTTGCCATCTTTGCCATGACCAACCCATGAAATTTATCATCTGTCTTTCTGATTTACATAAAACTCCATTTACAATCATCAAACCCAATTCACAAGTGAAAAGTGTTAGACGACAATGCTCAACATGGAAGCATTTTGACTTTGTATTTGGTGTGCAATGAAAAGGTAAATTGTTAGAGTGAACCATGTATAGATATTTTGACATTTATATATTTAGGTTTCATTTGATCTTAAGTGTGCCATCATTATGGATTCATTTGCTATTACTGAAAAAGTACTTAGTATAATGGATTCATTTGGTATCCATATGGATGTCACATGTTCTTTTATACATGTTCTACTATAATTTTATCTCAATTCCACTTTAATTCAGAATTGGTTAATGGACTGTATCATAACTATAGTTCATTTTTAAAAAGCCAAACCTCTCAACTAAATTTTCTCATACTTAAAGCTGTTGAGCTATATGCCTTGGAAATAGCAAAGTTTACTTGGTCCTTGTCAGAACTATGGGCTAACAGCAGCTCCATTAGAACGGTGTGCTTTGTTGACAACTGGGCACTGTGCGAGGTAAACAGAAATGGGAGGGGCGCCTGAGTGGCGCACTCGGTTAAGTGCCCAACTCTTGATTTCTGCTCAGGTTGTGATCTCAGGGTCGTGATCTCAGGGTCGTGAGATCGAGCCCAGCGTGGGACTCCGCACTGGTCGTGGAGCCTGCTTAAGATTCTCTCTCCTTCTCCTTCCACCCCTCCTCCCCTCACTTGTGTGCTCTTGCTCTCTATCTCTTTCTTTCTCTCAAATAAATAAATAAATAAATAAATAAATAAATATTTAAAAAATGGCGTTACAGGTAACATTGGTGAGGGAAAAAACAAACACCATTTGCTAGGCAAATTTTTCTGTACTTGATTTTTTTCCTATTAAATGCTGCCTTATCAATCCATCCTTTGTTCTCCCTGCCTCCCACCCAATCTTAATACTTTCTCTGTCCCTTCAGGGCTTCCATAGGGACACTTCACCTGGTAAAGAAGTGTCACATGTAAGCCCTTCCTGATATCTCCAAACCACACTGATACGTCATTCCCCTGCAGAGGGTTCTTGTAACTCACTTTGACACTTAGCGAAGCCTTAAACAAGTAGAATTACCTATACAGCGCAAACCCACATGATTAACAATGAATCTTCCTAGGGCATTTTAAACAAAAGTGGCTTCATATCCAATTATATTGGAAAGGGCAGACAGTCTGCATCAAAGCCTTGGATTGCTGAGAAACAATAGCATAAGGTCATAATTTTAGCTTGTTTATAGAGCGATAGTGAACTGTTTGCCCACGATTCGATCTAGGGTAAACAAGCCCCTCTAGACTCACTTGGAAAAGCCAGCAAACTCACTGAAGCTCTTTGCCTATTAGGCTCAGGATGAAAACCGAGGCTGAAAGCTGCCAATATTTATATACAGTATTTGATTCGGTTGTTTTATCTTATAGTAAAACCAGCTGGGGGAGACAGAGACTTTGAGGGATCAGAACAAACAAAAGTACCTATAAAAGTATTTAATCAAGGTGTGGTGTCAAAGCATTTAGACCTCTCCATCCTACTGCCTGGGTTTCTTGTTGCCTTTAACAATGTGCCATTTTTCTACTCTAGGATCTACCGCAGTCTTCTAATTCTTTTCCTATCACAGGGCCATGAAGACAAAGGAGTGCCAAGCCTCTACCAGGACATTTCAGATTATGATATATATATATATATATATATATATATATATATTTGGCCCTCGTTCATCACTAAACATGGACTGCTCCTCCAAGTCATGAACAGAAACCATGTGTCATGCCAAATGCTTCCTTCCTTTAAAATCATATCCGGTTCCCATATTGTGGCTGGACGCGTCTCCCAGGGAGAATGGTTCTCATGACTTGCATGTAGCCCCCAAAGCACACTCAACTTGGAAAGGTAAAACAGTATGTTTATTGTAGGTGGGTCATGGATTTTGAAATTTAGTTTTTATTTTGTAGTCCTTCGAGGGTAAATCCCTTGCTTTGTAATGACTGGTCCAGTGGGACAGGCAGTATGTCAGTGGTTGATTCTAGGGTAATGGAATTTCAGAGGCTTTACTATAGGGTTCTCAGCCTTGTCCTGCTCCTTTGCCCTGCCACCCATGCTGATGATACCCAATGTACACCTCCTGTCCACAATCACATTTCCAACTGCACAGTACATTTTTACCTAGATGCTTTGCACTAAAAAACCATACTAAAAAACCAACTCTTTTATTCTTAAGTGTTACACTTATATTAATGAGTTACCATTATTAATGGAACCTTACATAACTCAGAAAGATAGAGCTCCATATTCTTTTACAATGTAATATTTTTCATTTTTGTCTGCTAAAAGACCACCATCCATGCAGGCACCCAGGCTCAAACCCTGCCACCCAAATCCCATCATTTGCTGCCTGTCCGTTTACCACCATGGCTTTGCCCATTGCCATCTTTCTCTTCATCTCCTGTCGGAATGATTTCAGGAGCCTGTCCAACTACTGGTCCTGCTAGCAATTCCTACTTTCTCTCCCATCCAGCTCATTTCCCAGATTCTTTCATTGACTGATTTTTCAAAAAACCTTTCTCACCATTTATTTCTCTGCCTCAAAACTTGGATGGTATGATGTTTCCTGAAGAGTGAAGTCCAAACTCATCCTAACCCTCAGCCCCAAGCCCATCTCCCATTACTTCTCCAGAGCTCCATCCACCCTGTGAGCCTTGTGCTCCAGCCTGTGATGAAGGATGCTTTCACACCTCTGTGCTTTGGCATAGACTGGTTTGGGTTGGAATAATCTTCCTTCCTCTCAAAAGTCTATTCATCCTTTAAAGTCATCCACAAAAGTTCCTCCTTCTGGGACATTTTTAGCGCTCCCATATCTCCGAAGCAGAATTGATGATGCTTTCCTCTTTGGTCATAATATATCTCACATTTTAATTTTTTTTATTAGATCACCTCTGTCTTTCCTTCTAGAATGTGTGTTCCCTGAGTAGGCTTTTTGTTGTATTCATCATGGTATCCTCAATTCCAAACACAGTATTTTCACACAGTAGGTACTTTATAAATGTTCATCAATTAAATCTATTGGAATCAAATGGGATCCACAGCCATGACTTCATGGCAGAGGCACTATGCTTCCTACTGGTTAGCATGGGCTGTCATTTTTTATTGTGGTCAAAACAGCAAAAAGGCTCTTAGTTGGCCAGGAGGAAGTCTAGTGTTTTGAGTGCCACAGTTAAAGGGACCATAAGATGGAATGGATTAGAAGGGAGAGGGGAGGGCTCCAAGCTTTCTCATATGAAGCAGGGGCAGTGAACTTAGGGGAACAGGAGATACATCTCACAATCTGTCGAATGGAAGGAAAGCCGAATTAAGCTTGTCCTATGTGGCTCTGAGAGATGGAATCCCAATCAATCAGGGAGGCCAGTTTTGGCTGAGTGTTGAGGGATGTATGCATCATCCCGAGGCAGAGGAGGCATGAGTTCCCTGTCGCAGAAGGTGTGTGAGGAGAAGCTGCACAGGACAGTCAAGTATCAGATGAGGATTTCAGCTAGATGACCACAACTAAAACGCCCTTCCGACCCTCTAATCCCATGGTTCTGTACATTTGGGAGGGCGCTCCTTCGCATTCCATACAATGTGTATGGACTCAAGTTGTCTGTGTACATTTTAATCCTCTGTCAAGCAACTGGGTTTCTTGAGTCCCTTGACTGGGTTATTTGGTTTATTTATCTAGCTTCTTTTTTAAATATTTTATTTACTTACTTAACAGAGAGAGCACAAGCTGGGGGAGCAGCCAGGGGGAGGGAGAAGCAGACTCTTCGCTGAGCAGGGCGCCCGATGCGGGGCTTGATCCCAGGACCCCAGGATCATGACCCTAGCCGAAGGCAGATGCTTAACCGCCTGAGCCACCCAGGTGCCCCTATTTATCTACTTTCTGATGTCACTTTCCAAGCTTCAGTGCCAGAAGCACCTGTGCTGGCCAGTTAAGTCTGAAACCTTGTTTTTCAGAGCCTTGCACTGCCTTTGCAGTTTCAGAGGTGAGGGCTTCCTGTGGCCGTGCTAGCTGTAGTTCTTCCTAGGAAGCCATATGGGCAGGATGTTGTTTTGGACACTGTCCATCCAGCAAGGAAACAGGTGCTTCACCTTGGCGTATGGAGCAGTGGGGATCGTACCCAGAAGGAACTGTTTGTAGTTTGTGTAAAGGATCTCCCACTGTCGAACCCACTGGCATTACTCTTAGCATAAAAGCCACATGTCACATAAGCTCAGCTATCGGAAACTTTGAGAAAACCCACACGTTAATGGTACACACAAGATGAGAAGAACGCCCAATACTGTAATGCCTGCACTTTGACTGAGTTGTCCCAGATATATTTAATTACCTGTGTGTTTCATTTTCCAGACCAAGGATGTTCAGGTTAGGACCATGGGCTGTGTTGATGTCCCATCTAGCCTGGAGCCCAAGGATGCTCTTTCTTTAAGGTGTAGAAAGATGAAATGGGAGAGCTCTTTTGCAAAGAATATGGCTTTCTGTGTTTCGGTGTTTGCTTCACTGACCATTTACGAGGTTATTCCATAGTCTATGAGTGAAGCTCACTTTTGAGTGTAGTGGGAAAAAAATCATCAGCCATTTTGAATGCTCACTGTCTACAAATGTGTTGTCTGATGTCCACTTAAACAGATGGTTCTTATTTTCGGAGAGAGATCATTCTTTCACCCGTCTGGTTTTAGAACCAAGCTGCCTCTCTCAGTGGTCTGTCATCTCCTTGAGGGCAAAGATTATGTCTTGTCTTCCTTTGTGTCCGCAGAGCCTGTCAGGGCCACCTGCACCCACGGTAATGGCTTTGGAGCCATTTGCTGGAGTGAATGGTATTAATTTAATCTGGGAAGTTTTGATCTGTTCTAGCTTTTAATTCAGTTTTGGCTTCCTAACAATAGGTCTGATGCACAAATTGGAAGAACCTAGACTGTTAGGAGAAATCTCAAAAAGCCATATGAATATACAGAGACACTTTAATTCTCATTTCTAGGGCTAGTAATAAGGTGACCTCTGACATTCCTCTCAATACCCCTCTATGAGGAGTTGAAATGCTCTGCTTGCTATATTTGTACAAGGATATCTTTTATTAAAGTTTGATCTACTCACTGTAGAGACTAGAAATCTGTGCATTGTAATCCTTAACATATTCATCTGTTTTAATTATCCAAAATAGGATCGCTTTGGCACTTCTGTGTTTGGAAATTCTGTCCCAGAATTAGGCAGACTTAGCGCTTTATAAAGAGTATATCCTGTTACAGAATTTAAAATACTATGTTTTTTCCATTTTCTTTTTGGTCATTTGGGGAGAGGAGTAGAAGTTGCATTTAGTGAGTATCTCGTATGTGCCCCAGAAGTGTGATCGGTTTTGGTATGCAGCGTTTTGTTTCATTTCTACAATTCCCAATTCTATGAAGGTTGAAACTGAAGCTATAAGGGATTCAAGTATCTGGCCCAAGGGCACAGAATACAGGAGTTGAACCCAAATCTCTCCAGTTTCAAAACTGATGTTTCTTTATACTACAATATATATTCACTTGGACTTGTGGCCTTGTGGTACAGTGTTTTTTTCTTTAATTTTTTTATTGGGAGGGAGGGGTAGAGGGAGAAGGAGAGAGAGAATCCCAAGCAGACTCCACACCCAGTGCGGAGCCCCATGCAAGGCTCGATCAAGACCTGAGATCATGACCTGAACCAAATCGAGAGTCAGCTGCTCAACCGACCGAGCCACCCAGGTGCTCTGGTATGGTGTCTTATGTTAGAAGCAATTTTAATGTTGATCCCATGTGTGTCACCATTAGAACTTTGTCATGCCTGTCATTTATTCCAAGAATGGCTAAGATAGAAAGAGATGCAGGAAGGATGGTCTCTCAAATTTTAGTGTTGGTGGTGTCAGGCGGCTGGGGTTTCCAGTGGTTGGAAGTATAAAATAAACTCATAAAATAGAAAGGATAAGCCATGTTGTCAGAATACTGTTCAGCTCCCCCCAATCTTTTAAGCTCCATTAACTTATCATTGCATTTGTTGCCTTGCCATTGTTACCATTCTTATATTTCAGTTTTTTTTTTTTAATGCATGTTCACTCATTGTTCTGAAATGCTGTGGTAGTTAGAGCTTTAAAAAAAATCTTCAGTACATTATAGATGAGCTTATCTGTAAATGTGCATGAATTAGAGCCTGAACTGTGTGTTTTAACCACCACACAGAGATATTTACAGCATCCTAGGAAGTTATGCCATGGAATAAAAAGGAGTTAAATCGAAGATTTACATTGCCTCGTGTCACTCTATTAAAGACAACTACCTACATGTACCATTGTAGTCTAGGTGAAAAGTGAGTTTTACAAGTAATAACTTTTTTCTTATTTTCTTTGATCAACTCAACTCAGTTGGAAATGCACAAGCAATAAAGAAACCTCCAGCAGGTTAACTCTTTGCCTTTCATCTACTTCGGTCAGAAAGAGAAGTCTAGTAATGGGGTAATACGATACAAAATGGACCACTTCAGACCAAGATTTCATGGGTCAACATTTACAGTTAAATTGTAGGCTAATCAAATTCTAGAGTAAGTTGAGTGCCTTGGCCAGATGTGCTGGAGTCCTTTAACTGCCTCTTTACCTACTGTTAACTTGAATGTGAAAAGATAGCATTAGAGCCTGGGTGTGATACCCAACTAATGAACCATTGAACACTACATCAAAAACTAATGATGTACTATATGTTGGCTAACCGAACATAATAAAAATAAATAAATAAATAAATAAAAGATAGCATTAGAATGAGTACAATGACAATTTTTAAAACATGTCTTCGTGTGCCCTTGACACCGAGACCAGTGGCTGGCACTCAATAAGTGGTGGGCACTTAATAAATGTGTTTTTTGAATGTATGAATTAGCATCTTTAATGTGAGCCCTTGGGGGGAAATCACAATGTACTATGTACCACCTCTGCAAAATTATAATTACAATTATCTCATAGGGTTGGTATAAGGATAAAATTATATAATCATGTAAAGTCCCTTGAATAGTATGTGGCATATTGTAATCACTTAATAAATATTAGAGTATAAGTTATATAGTAATGGCTTCTTACAGTGACTTTGCTGTTGGAACCAAGTTTGAGACGCATGCGTGTGCACATACATACGCACACACACAGAGTGGCATAATTGAAAACGTCATTACAGGCATGACATTTGACCCCAGGAAAGCATCGTTACCTATCTTGCTTCAATTGTCATGCCTGTGAAATGGGAATTATAATACTTGAACTGCTTTTAAGACAAAGCCTCTCTCGAGGGCTTTTCTACGATATTTAATGGCCACGAGCCAATGATCATCTTAACATAAATTGTGAAAGCCTGATATGAGAAGAGATTTATGATCTATAAATACTTAATCTGAAAATTGTTATTGTGGTGACGATCAGAGACTCTGGAATGGTGATAGATTATTTGAACTGAAAGAATTCTTCACACAACCAATTTGGAAATAGAGTGACATAAATTCGCCAAGGCCAGTCACTGTTACTAAGGAGAAGATTCTCGATTAGAAATTAGGTGTTCAGCTGGTGATGAGCTTGATCAAGTTATTTTTATTGCATCACTGACTTGGATGAAAAAATGACACAACAGAACCGAAGACAAATAAGGCTCTTAAAACATATGCAGTGATAAAATGGATCTCTTTGGAAATGGATGATTCCCTGTCCCCTTCCTCTGTGCCTCCTTTGATAGTGGTGCCCATCCATCATCTAGGCAATATAGATCTGCGAGCAACATGTATAATTTTTTCTAGGGTTCTGTTCCATCTTCCTGCGTAGACAAATGGAAACATTTAAATTCTTATGACTTTATAAATAACATAGCATTTAAATTCTTTTATTGTGGTGGAATATATGGAACACCAGGTTTACCATTTTAACCATTTTTTTTTGATGTATGATTCTGTGGCATTAAATACATTTGCATTGATGTGTAACCAGCGCCGTGATCCATTGCCAAAACTTTCATCATCCAGAAGAGACATAGAGCATTTGGAACCTGAATTAGACCTTGATTTTTGGAAAACGGATGGTGCGTTATCTCCCCGTAGATAAGTGGGGTTTTTTTCATGTGTTTTTCTCCTGTTCAATTCAATTTAAACAATTGGTTTTATCTCTGGGTCTGTGCCATATTCCTATGAGGCAGTCTTCACAATTTTGCATCTGTGGAATCTTAGCAGTTCTATAAGATGGGAGGAGGCATTGGTATTAGGTCAATTGGCTGGCCGACCTATAATTATTATCTCTCTTGAAAATACTGACAGGGCTAATTTTAGTATTCTTCATCCTGATTGCTGTTTTTATATGTTGTTTAATTATTTAGAAACCTTGTTTTGTAATAATGAATTATACCTGATGAAGTTACTAGCGTTAGCATGTGTTTAAGTGTGCCAACTGTAGTCAAACATAATCATGGAAATGCTTGACGTACCAAGTTTAGACTGCACTGTCAAGAGCAACTGAGTGAACAAGGGATGAAGGCGTTGGCTCCGTGTAGACTAGTTTTCGCCTTGCTTGCATATATCATAGTCTAAAATTTTCTAAGAGAGAACGAAGTCTTCAATCCAATTTGGCTCTGGGAAAAAGATCATTTTGTAAAATGGATAAACTGCCATTTTCCATACCCAGTGATTCATCATGTATTTCTAAATTCTGATAAGAATTGTTACAAGTCTTTTCTGTAGCATTATTTGAAAATCTACATTATTATGTATGACAGACATGTCAAAATAATTGTGTGTGGGACTGGTCTGGGTTAAGGGGAATCATATTTGATGTTACTAATTTTCACATTATTTCATCCATAAAAATTCTTCTAGCAGCAAAAGTTTTATTGCACTGTATTTCAGAGTCTCTAATTTATTCATGGGATAAATGTTTCATATAATGAATTTTCAAGTAAATGTATTCTGAAATTCATGCATAACCACGGCTGCTGTAAAACCATAAAAATTTGGTTAAAATTGAGGCATGTCTCCATTCCTCTTGGAAAGTGTAGTGGGGAACCTGGAAGATTTTATGCTAATGAAGACAATATTGTTCGGCTTTCCTTTTATCCAATATAGCCCTTTTATTGAGTTCAAGCCATTATCACAATTAATAACTTTAAATGGAAGCACTTCATCAGTGGTGCTGAGCTACTCCCACTGCTTAAAGGGTAGCCTGTGCTAGGCCCATTTTGTGTCATTTCACACATGCCTCTTGCGAGACAAATGCTCTCTCTTTTGCTTTCTGAATGTCTTGGGTGGTAGTTGATCAAGAGCCCTCTCCCTTTCGGTCTTATAACCTGCCCTTCTCCACTCACTCCTTTTGCGCCCCATCTACAACCGTGGTGGTGGTGGTGATGGCTGAGCTCTACACTGAACGAGCCTCTGTGAGCCTTGCTGAGTGGCATCGCTCTGCCGTGACCCATGTCCAATGAAGAGCTGTGAATAAAAGCAGGGGCTGTAAGCACTGGGTCACACCTGCCTCCATCCTCACCTATAAGAGTGGGATCGGATTACTCCACCCGGGATTTTATTCTAGTTTTCATTCTTTTCAACTCGCAGAAGTAAGAGGTAATCCTAGGATTTGGAAGAATACAACCTGTGTTTATCGTGAAGATCAGGAATCCTTGTGATGTGGGAATGTTGCTGTATGCCAAACCTGTGAAATTACATTTAAAGATTAAGTTCACCAAAATAACTCTGATTTTGAAAGCACACTCTAATAGTGCATTTGAAAAGTTTTTAAGTAGAATTCCCTATTTAAAAAAAAAATCTGGAGTTCATGTGTCTGCAAGACGGTGTTTCCTAGGGACAAGGACAACACAGAAGTTAAAAGATTACATGGCACATGAAAAGAAGAAAAAAAGATGAACAACGATCAGAATGGAATGGGCAACCCCCTGCTCAGAAAACCAGAAAAGAAAGAAAATGGACTATCAAGTATGGTTTTTTAATGAGTAGAATCAGAAATTCAGGATATAGTTATTTGTCTCATTTGAAGAGAGAGGAACTGTTGCGCATTCATACCTGTCCATTCATTCATTCAACAGTATCTATTGTGTACCTACTATGGGCCTGTCACTTTTCTAGGCACCAGGGACATAATAATAAGCCAAGTCCCTGCCTTCATTCACCTTCTGTTCCACAGAGGGGTGGGGGATGGGAGACAGAGAATACACAGGGACTCAGATTTTAGAAGAGTGGTTAAGAGAGGCCCCATTGAGAAGATGACATTTGGGAACAGACTTCAAGGAGGTGAGGGAGTGAGCCATGAGGTTCTGGGGCGGGGGTGGGGGGAGGGGAGAACCTTCCAGACAAGAGCAATAGCAAATGCAAAAGTGTGTCTGAGAAATACGAAGCAAGCCACTGAGGCTGGAGCAGAGCTTTCGAGAGCGAGAAAGGTCGGAGGTGGGCCCTGGAGAAGGAGGTTGGATTTGTGCTGAGTAGACAGCAGGTCAGGGAGCATCTAGCAGGCCATTTGTAAGGGCCCTGGATTTTCCTCTAAGAAACATGGAGACTTTTGAGCGGTGTGAGCTAGGCACCCTTGCATGGCATTTTGGTCAAAAAAAAAAAAATTTAGTCCTTTTCCTTGGTATGTGACATAAGCTTTGGTAAGAGGATGTGGTAAAACCTACGTCTCCGAGGACAAGCACCTTCGGGGGGGGGGGGGTGCAGTCTGCCCTGAGCTTATATAATGAGCAATAGATTTCACAGGAAATGCCTCTAGTATAGAATTTCCAGAGCTCCCTATTCCACCCAACAGGCAAAATTTCCGACAATAAATTCCATTCCCAAACCACTAGCAGTCAGCCTAATTACAGGCATCTAAACAATCCCCTCTCTCCATTGGCAGAAATAAACTTGAAAAGTCGGCCCGGTTATTGACTTTGAATCCCAAAATCAATGTGAGGTAGTCAGTTCTCAAATAGAAGAAGCTGAAGAGAATGTAGGAAGAGGCTTGAAAAATTAGCCTCTTCAGAAATGCAGGAAGAGGATGTTTGCCATCTTTGGGTTGGGGGGGGCATTCTTCCTAGCAGCCTGTCTTGGAGGGGCCCGATGGAGGTAAATGAGTTCATTTTAGTCTGCTCAGGAAGTTCTGTTCTAATGGCTCTTTCAGGGGATGAAAATGCAAAGTGAATCTCTGGATGACCAGATGCATGGAAACAGGTTTTAAATGACTACAGTGTAATTGATCTATGCTGCCATCAGTTGTGACCCAGGTAATAGTGGAATAAAACAATTTCAAGTGGGTCAAGACATCCCTGGAGTACTTGCTGCCGTGAGAGAGAAATCTCCCAGCCATGTGTCTTAAGTCCTGTAAATCACGTTAGACTTAATGAAACCTTCTGCAGTTGTTGACATGTTGTATCTGGATTGAAGAAACATGGAAACTTTTGATTAATTGCTGTGGTCCTAGGAAGATAAAATATACAGATCCCTCACTTTTTTTCAAGTGAGATTCCGAGCGTTCGTCTTTATGTATAATTACTCCCTAATTATTTCAAACACGCTCCCTTAGACTTTGTCCTCCGCTCAGACTAATATTTGCATGTCTGCTTTGTGGGTTTAGTTTATGATGTTTATTTTTTTTCAAACAGAAACCTCTGAAACTCAAGTCTGATCTGGGGTGTGGTCAGCATGTTTAGTTTCATTGCTTGGGCACAATCGAGTTTGATTGAAAAATACTGCCGGTTTAGTCCAGTTCTAAAGATGGATTCAACTGGAATGCCTGCTCTGTGCAACACTGTGTTTAGGGAACGTCTTCACAGGGAACCCGTAGAGACCACAGCCCCAACACAAGAAGGTTACTGAGAACCAGATTTTAAAGCAACCTGTGTGCATCATTTCCTGTCTCTTGCTCTCTCTCCCTCCCTCCCTCCCTCCCTCCCTTCTACCAGTCCTCTCTCCCTCCACGTATACAAACATACATTTAATCTTTTGCCTGTAAATTGTGTCCATTCTCTCTTGCTTTTTTCTTTCCCTGCTCTGGGGCTTCATGAGTATCTATGGCCAATGTTCCGTAACTGTTCATTGTGAGTCACAGTCATATGGTGGTGGAAAGAGCAACACATGGGTGTTCCTTGGTGCTTCTGAGCTCATGTTCCAGATGAAACATGAATGTTGCCATCAATTACTCCCCAAAAGATGGTGGGAGCATGTTTGTTAGTAATATTTTGATAATAACTATATAAACATATTTGTCATGCTATTCTGTCTCCTACATCTTCATTCACAGAAGAACATTTTATTTACATTGTCAAGTAAGAGGGTGGCAGTTTAACCAAGACTTGTAATTTATCACTCGCTTTGCTTTCCAAGGCAGATCCTGGAAGTTGCTCCCCACCCCCCACCCCCGGAAATGGATCTGTGATCATTCTTTCGAAATGTATGTTTTCTGTTATGCTCAGAAGGGAAAAACAGATATCTGTATCTATATATTCATATTTATATCTATATCCATATCGACCCTCTCTCTGCATCCCGAGGTGATTACAGTCCACTGGGGTTTACATGTCTGACTGCCCCTTGGCCTTCCAGGCTTAAAACCTAGGCATGGAGGGCGCCTGGGTGGCTCAGTTGGTTAAGCAACTGCCTTCGGCTCAGGTCATGATCCCAGGGTCCTGGGATCGAGTCCCACATCAGGCTTCCTGCTCCGCGGGAAACCTGCTTCTCCCTCTCCCTCCGCCTGCCACTCCCCCTGCTTGTGCTCACTCTCATTGTCAAATAAATAAATCAAATCTTTAAAAAAAACAAAAAAAACCCTAGGCATGGAGAATTCATCTCACTTGGTGGAAGGCAACTTTCTTTTGAGTATATATTTTGCAATCAAAGCAAGACCGTCCACAGTGTGAAGGAAGCTTTTACGCTCAAGAGGTAGCATGAATCTGAGCAAAATTAGGCAAGGCTAAAAAAAACTTCCACGTGGACAAAGGGAAACTTGAACATGGCAGTGAAGGGCACATGGCTCAACCACTTATTTGCTCTGTGACATTGGGGAAAGTCCCTCAGGGCCACTGTGCTCACGTGTAAAATGTGGGTAATAGACCCTGCCCCGTGACGTCATTGTTAGGCCCAGATGAAACAAATGCATTGGAAATCACTTGTGAGGATAACACGAGATAAGGCTTATCAAGCAGTGATCACGTGGAATCATTGAATAGACGAGAGCAGTTATTATCGTCAGAGCAGACGGATTGCCTGTCTCAGCCCCTCGTTAGGATGGCCATGCACCCAGGGCCAGCAGTGGCGGGCAGGGAGGGATTGTGGGTTGATGATTGTTCTCTGACTTTTAGAGACAGATCATTTCAGGCTTGAGGAGACAGGGTAAGCTTCATGGAGGAGCCATGATTTTATTTGATTGTTGCGCTTCACAAGTGTATCAGTTCGCCAGGGCTGCTGTAAAAATACCCTAAACCAGGTGGCGTAAAGAGCAGAAATGTATCGTCGCACAGTTCTGAAGGCTAGAAATCCCAAACCAAGGTGATGGCAGAGCCACGATCACTGCGAAGGCTTCAGGGGAGGATCCTTCCTTATGTCTCCCAGCTTCTGGTGGCCCCAGATGTTCCTTGGCCCTGCACTTCAATCTCTACCTCCCTCGTCACATGGTCTGCTCTGTGTGCACGTCCCTGTCCAGATTTCTCTCTTCCTGTGAAGACATCAGTCATTTGGATTAAAGGCCCACCTTCCTGTAGTATGACTTCATTTAACCTCATGAATTACATCTGAAACGCCCCACTCCCAAACAAGGTCCATCATGTTCATAGGCACCGGGGGGGCGGGGAGGGAGTTCAACATATCTTTTTGGGAGGACATAGCTCAGCCTATAACAGCAGGTATGTACTAAGGTTCTGCTCCGTGCTGGGTGCCGGTCTTAATTCGGAAGGACAGGCAGGTGGGGCAGAGGGAAGGAGGGCTTGTAAGTGAGGGATATCACGTGACTTGAGGTTCTGGAGAAGAAAAGCACAATTTTGTCCAGGAAATAACATGCTGATGTGCTTGTCCGAGTGGACATTTCCCCATGAGCATGGCGGAGGAGTTTCAGGGAAGGTGGGCCATGTCACATATGACCAGGACTTCTGATGTTTGGAAGCACACTGGTCCCCTTGGCCTTGTTGCCCAACTTGGGGACTGGCCCTTGCCTCCACTCAGTCTTGCGAGAAGCAAACCTACAAGATGTCCGAGACTTCCTCCCTCTTCTCACCTCCCCATGCCCCTCTTTGTTCAGTCATTACGGGCCGTCAGGCTGACCTCTCCCTATACCCTTACTGCCTGGGACATGGCTATGTTTCTTTCTGACTTGTTCCCCTGCCCCCAGGTCTTCTGCCTAGTTGATCTAACATACCGCTGCAGATCTCATCACCCCAAGCCCCTGTTGGAAACCCCTTCAGTGGTTCTCCAACACTGATGTGATGAAAGTCAGACTCCTTGCTTTATCACAGAGGCTGACCTACCCCTTCACGACTGCACTCCATTTCCCCATAAGGACTCTTCATTCCCATCACACTGAACCCCCACCCGTGGAGTGCCTCAGCTACCCCACGCAGTGTCATGTGCAGTGCCTTCTTGACATCCCGTTATGCTGAGCAGTGCCTTCTTCCTTTCAACCTGTTCACGGTCTCAAGTAACCTCTCTTCCAGGAAGCCTTTCCTGACCCCCTTTCTGGTCTTCAACAGGTGCTCTTTCTTCTCATGCTTCTTGATCATAGAGCTGTTGTCTCTTCTGTGCCCAGTCTTGTGGCACCATGTACCACGGGCACCGATGGATGGCCTTGGCTTTTCACTCCGCCACACAGGAGGGCTTGAGAAGGGCCCATGGCTCATGCCTGTGTAGTCCCCATGCCTAATGCTGGGCCTGGCCCAGGGAAGGCTGCTGGGAGAAGTTCACGAGCTGGAGACCGGAAGGGCGGAGGCAGGCCCACGTCCTGTGATGACTGTCCCGCTAATGTCTTCTGGCAAAAATGCAGGTAGAAGCATCCTCTCCACCCCCTACAGACACTGTACTTGAAGAGGAATTTAATGCAACTGAGAGATAAGGGGAGAAACTTTCTAATTATATAGCCCACGGGCCCCGTCATTTGGCAGGGACCATATTGCAGCGCTCACTTTTCTCTGTCTTAATCCACCATTTCCCAAAGTCTAATTATTGAGAGAACATTAGGCAGAAGGTGGGGAGTGAGGAAAAAACTTCAGTAGACAATCACCTTGTAAACATCTTGCGATGGGGATGGCTATTAAATAGGAACGCTCAGTACCAACTGAAGCTCGGGCAAGTTTAGCCAAGCAAATCAATGCAAGTTAATCTTTCAGTGTCAGCTGGCTGAGTTTTGGACGAGTGATGAATGCCTTGACTGGAAAGATGGAATGCCGGAATGCCAGCCAGTGTTCTGACAGCCACAGATGGTGCCGATTACTGCTAGTGGAGCCTGTCCTGCTGTGAGCCCAGGATGTCTGATTTGTGGCCACAGGAAAATGAAAAAGAGGCCTTCCAGCTGGGCCTGTCACCTGTCCTTTATTGTTCTGTAACCGAAATTGTATTCAGGTGTGAAGACCTTTTTGGTGATGGTGGCCGGGGGGCGGTGCTGAGCATGGGGAGGGGACAGCATGCTTCATGTTAATTACACAGCCGTGCTAATTGCCGAACATATGCCCGAGAAGGGTGGGGCAAGTCACTACCAAGGTTGGCCACTTCTTCCCACCCCGTTCCCAGCAAACAAAAGACTAACTAACTGTAATCGTCCTGGAGTAAGGACAAAGGGAAATGAAAATATCCCACATACTTGTCATTTCCATGGGGCCTTGGACACAGGTGCCACTCTCACTGGATGAGAGCTCCTCATGCACTTTACCTACATTATTCTTAATCTTCCCAACAGCCTCACCTGCAAGATATTATTACCCCACTTGAAAATGAAGGGACTTGGCCACAGAGGCTGAATGGCTTTCTCAAGAGCTCAAAATTACTGGGTGATGCCACCTAGATTTGAGTACAGTTCTCTAAATCTCAAGAATAAGTATGGCCAAGAACAGAAAAGAAGACTGTGGGTTTCCATGGCATGTAGTTGAAGACAAGGGCTTGGCCAGTGTCGCCAGGAGCAGTTAAGGTGCTGACACGGGGCTGGGGAGTAGGAGTGGAATAGCAATGAGGTGGGGAGGCAAGCAGCGGTACTAAAGAATATGTCATTTACATTTTTACTATTATTTGTAGCCACGTTTTCTCTCCAGTGGGTCACCGCTAAATCTTACGGTTCTGGCCTTAGATAATAGTTAGGCACTGGGGTGGGTTGTCCTGAAGCAAGTAAGGTGGTAGGGACAGCTGGTGCCCAATAGCTCGAGTCAAGAGGAAACACCAGCCTATTTCCAGTTGCTGAGCCTTGGAGGGGCATTGGACTCTTCTAGAATACCTGAACGAAGCTACTCCAGCCACACTCATCAAGACTGCCATCATCCCTTGGGAGCCCCATAGATGCAGAGTGAGGAGTGGAAAAGGTGGCTGTGATGCCCTCCCCCCAGGGACCCCAGGGACAGTGTCATGCCCCCAGGGCCTAGTCTTCACGCCCACACACCCCAGCCCTGTCCACCCAGATGTGGTCCTCCAACCCTGGAGGTAGAGATGTAGTGGGTGTCCACTTGGGTTCTCTTCTCAGGATTTGGGAGTACAGGTCCTGGGTCTGGAATATTATCTATTAGAAGACTCCCCCCTTCAATAAAACATGAAACAAAATCAGGCTTCAGTGACCTCTGGGAAAGCCGTAAAGACTTAACACAGTGTCTTAGAAGACATTCCCTCCAAGTGTGTGGGCAAGTAGAAATGGAGCTTGGGTCCTAAGGAAACTTGGCTCACCAAGAGGCGGCTGGTACCTTTAGACCACTTTTCTGACATAATGCTCATCTTTGGTAAACTTTCAGTACATTTCTCCCTTTCCTACTTTGTTCTTTTGTACATTTTTTTCTGATTCAACACAAATTACTATTGACTGCACTTCCACATTTCTCTCTCTTTGTGATATTTAATAGAATGAGTCTAGACATCTGTGATCTGTAATTGATTTTTTCCCCAAAAGACAATTAGTTATAAGAACTTAAGCAACTCAGACTTACTTTACTTGGAATATTGTAACCTTTGTGGACAGAATATCTGGGTCACTTTGGTTTTCCTTCCTGACTTTTCAAGGTGGCCAAGGGTATCCCCTAGACTGTGTTGAGCAAATGTATTTTTGGAGGGATTTTAGGTAAAATTAATATGGTATCTGAAGGGTGACAGTCCAGTTGTCCTCAGTAATGGCCACATGGCGATCGTTTCAGGGGTTCTCAGGATCACCCAGGGTTAATTGATTTGCTAGAAGGCTCATAGGACTGAATGTACGGTCTCACTCATGGCTCAGATTTATTATAGAGACAACAGCAAGGATCAGTACAGGAAAAGATCCATCAGGAAGAGTCTGGAGGAACCCATGTGCAGGCTTCTAATGCTCTCTCCCTCCCACCAGAGGCCACACTGAATACTCTATCCCCAGTAGCAAAATGTAGCAACATGTGTGAGTTGTTTCTGCCCAGGGTATCCCATTTGAGACTCAGTGTCCAAGATTTTTCCTGGGGTCTGGTCACATAGGCCCCCCTGCCTAGCAACTACCAAATTTTCAGATTCCCGGAATCTGAGGGTCGTCAGTGCCCCAGGCAGGTAAAATAGCCTTATGCTTAGGGAAAGGTCCCTATCAGTGAAGGGAGTCACAACAGTGTGTCTTAGGCCAGGTGGCTTCCTTCTAATATTTCCCCATAAACCTTTGTAACCTGGCCTGGGGCATCAGGCCACTCTGGCAGCAAGTTGGAGCTGACCTGAAAACCTTCCAGGGCCGAGGTGCTGTCATGATAGGGCACACACACCAAGTATGATACCCGCAGATAGAGTTTATGATCCTGAGGCGCCCCAGGTGCTATAGGCTAACAGAGCCCCCAGTGTATCTGACCTCCTTCCAACTGCAAGCGGAGGCGGTGGGTGTAAAAGGTGGGAGTCATGCTTTACAGTCAAATTTAGATGTTTGCTGATCTATTTACTTGTTTATGTAAAATTAGTAATGATCTACTGATTGACTCAAATTAAGCGTAATAACGTGGAGATCTGCTTTCTTTCTCCGTGGAATTATCAGGCTGGAATTACCTAACTGCTAGTAGTTTGTAAATTGAGATGGAGAAAGAAGCATTTTGTCCTCATTTTATTAAATGTGACCTATAGGAATTGAGCTATTTTGCCCTCAACCTCAAACACAAACATTTCGCAGATTTCAGGATCCAGTTAACAGTAGAAGTATATGAGATAAATGGCCCTATAAAAATGACCCTCTAAGCACGTGGGAATCAGGTCGGAGGTTCCAGATAAGCTTTTGTTTGCCAGTTGCGTACATTCTGTTTCCAACCGTAACACTTTGGAGAATTGGTGGCTTTTGCTCCAAATGACTACAAATAGCTAAATCGCAGTCTCTTAAGTGGGAAAGTGGTTTTCACGTTACATTTGGAAGCGAAGGTGAATAGAGAACGTGACACAGGGGTCAATAAGGACCCAGCACTTTATAGTTTACAAAATATTGTCCCATCAATTCTCACAACTACCCTCTGCGGTTGGCATTTTCGTTCCCACTTTAGAGGTCAAGAAAAATGGAGGTGGGCACATGCTGAAAATCACAGTGAACAAACAGATAGCAAAGCGGGGATCCACACACGGCCATCCTGCCCCCCACCGCCCACCTCTCCACTTCTGTACCCTTTGCTGTCACCGTGAGGCTCGGAACCATCGGGCCTCACCTGGCTTCAGCAAGGAAATGGCTTACAGTAGAGAAAACATTCTTTGTAGCCTCCTAGCGCCTCAAGACTGATGTTGCTCTCGCAAACATTCCTCGCTTTTTCCATTCAAGGATTCACAAAGTGCCTATAGAAAGAGGTTGCATTTTGTGTGTTTTGATGTTTTGGGCAGATCAGTGCTGCAGAAGGGCCGTCGGGCCAGGGAAGACGTCGGGAGACACAAACCTGAGAAGACTTACCGAACATTATACGACATAACCTCTGGGTGTCATGGGGGCTGGAGAGGCTCTTGGCTGGTGAACACTCCTGCCTCAGAGGTGATCACCTGCAAGGCTCTGGGGGTTGTTGGCCGTACCAATCAGACCTGCTGCTGCAGAACTAAGTCATCAGCACCCTGTCTCAGCGGTTTGTGCAGAGTGAGCTGAGGATGGAAGCCTAATGCAAGTCTCCTTTGGCACAAAGCTGCTCGCGTAGCCCCACCAGGCTTACTGTCCACTGTCCTTTGTCGTAGACCATTGCACAGCCAGTCTCCAGGCTCTCGCCTTCCCCGGGCCTGGCTGCTCGCTAAAGGAATCTCTGCCAGCTCCTGAACCCATTTTCATTTCCTGCCGGCAAGAAGAGAAGGGGTAAAGCTGTCGCAATCCACAGGCCATAGGCCCCAAGTGGACAGTTTTCTGTGGAGCTGGAGAGGACGATGGGCAGGTTTATGTAACATTAAACCCAGGCGGGCACTTACCCGCTTCGCCTCGGTGCAATTCAGCTAGGACTTGGCACAAATGAGTGTGTTTGCATTTCATTCCACTTGGCCCCTGGCCAGCAGGGATACTCTATTTTCATTTTGAAATTCCACTTGGCAGATCCTTAAAAGTCACCAGAGAACTTTTCCTGAGTAATAAAAAGCAACTTTTATTGAAAACTAATTATTTTTTCCGATGACTATGCCAGCTTTCTGTAAATGTTCTGGTCACGTTAAAGCCTATTTTAGTAGTGTGCTTACAAATGCAGATTCAATTGTGAAACCCTTTTTGACAGTAACTTATAAGCACTTTATTCCAACGTGCCTTGAAGCCCTAGTTCCATGCAGGTCCAGAAATCTGATAAATGGGAAAAATATCCACTAGTGGAATAAATCAATGATTTGGGGAATGGGCAAATATTGTAAAATTCAATATATAACTTGGAACATGTCTTTCCTTTGAGCTAAGACTGACAAAATAAATACAGACTTCATCCATTGAGCAGTTTTAAGCTTTTAGAAGGCAGTAGGATCTCATGACTCAGGAAGGTTTGTGTTATGCTGGGTATACTTGGTGTTGGGTTTCATTATTGGGGTTACCTCTTCTGGTGGGTTTCCTGGGTTCTAGGCTCCATAGCAGCCATGGGGATGTGTGTGAAATGCTCAACTGAATTAGATACTATCTTTGCCTGCCAGGAATTTACAGGCCCGTGGGGTGGATCAGAAGTGGGGTGAGAACAGACATGTAAACAAGCGAGCTTGACATGGGTGTAAAATCGAGGTTTAAGGGGTGTCTTGAGCAAGCCCAGAGCCTGGTGTACATTCTGACCGAAGGGACTGAAGGAGAGCCTGAGAGAAGAGGGACCATTTGAGCAAAGCCTTAAAGGACGAGGATGTTATTGGTAAGTGGACCACGGAGAAAAGCCATTTCTCATGGAAGGAGCAATCACAGAGGCACAAAGGAGTGGAAGGGCATGGTCTCTAAGGGAGACTGACTGTGGAAGGGGATGAGGCTGGAGGGAGCAGATGATGAAAGGTCTAAATGTCAAAGCACAGAGGTTATTCTCTTTTCTGCAGAGGTTTTGTGAGATGGGGGCTCACATGCTCAGGCTTCATTTTAATTCCGGTGGAGAATGGATCGGAGGGGCAGGAGACAGGACGGGGAGGCTGACCAGTTAGGAGCCATTGCAGTAGCTCAGGGGAGGGTTGCTGAGGGTTTGAAAGAGGCATTAAAACAATTATCCAGTGAATTTAACCAATGCAGAGTGTGATCTGGCTAATCTGGGGGTGGGGGTGGGTGGACGGAGGCACTTTACTCTCAGTCACTTGTTTTTATTGGCTTGACTTGGCCAGATAGTTGTCTCAACTCTCCACTTTGCTTTGCCTTTGTCAGCCATTGTATACTTTGGACAAATTGCTCGGTATCTCTAGGTTTCCTTTTCGCCAGCTGTAGAATAGGGATAATAATTCTTGCCACCAGTGGTAATGGCCTCATAGGAATGCTCTACGCATTTGTGTGAGGGCTAGCATATTCTTGGCATGAAATGATCATTAGTAACATTTCTAATACCTCTGCTAATGTGCTTTGAGATCTTCCAAAAAGGCAACATCCCCAAATATGAAATATTTTAAATATGAGAAAACATTTGGGAATAATAAAAGGGGGGCACCATTTCATTAAACAGTAATTCCTGATGGTTTCCCTTTCATTTGCAAATCCTTTCTGATCCATTTTCATTTAATTCACAGAACTTCATTTTGTAGAACAAATGCAACATCCAAAGTTGTCTGGAGAACCGTTCTAGGGTTTTCTCCACAGATTGGAGGCTCCCTTCCACCAGCTCAGAGGATGCTCCAAACTCCTAGAGTTTGCCTGTCTGTCTATAGGTGAGAGTTGAAGTTCGGTGGTTGTCTCAGAGTCTGGCAGAGTCATTTGCCTGTGGCCATAAGGCCCAGGGACTGAATGATGTTTTTTTAGTTTTCAAAACGGTGATGATAACTTTAAGGGAAAAAGCAAATGCCTTTGCTAACTGACCTCAGGCTATTGTAGAGTGGTAAGGAAATAAATTGGCTGAATTAAGGGGCAGATTTAGATGACATTTTCTTTCAGGAAGCCAGCCTACCCCCCGCCCCGCCCCAACACACACAAGGCAAAAATGCACATTCATGAGATGCACGTCTGTTGTGATGCGTTGACATGGTCAGAATTACATTTTTCAAAACGTCCGGGGTTGGTTGGCCAGGATTAGCAGTGCTTAAAACAAAATAAAACAAAACACAAAATAAAAACACACAAAGCCAACAACGCATGTCAGTTCTACCACCAGCAAACAAAGAGGGAAACTATTCCCGGGGCTTAAAACCAGTTTACTAGGACATGCAGGCAAGTGACAGCTGAGTTCCCCATTGCCAGGCAATGCGGCTTTCTGATGGTGCTGTGGCCTCCGGAAGCCAAGCTGCAGAAGAGAGAAGATTCGTTTCGGCCGTTAACAACCCATATGATGTGGAAGCACCTTACTCCTGGATGGGAAGTTTAGCAACCGAGAGGACTCTAAGCACACATAATGGGCAAGATCCCAGAGGCCACTCTCAGAGAGCAGCTCGTACTGACACGTCATTTCAGTGAGACAGCCACTTCAAGGAATGGCATCCAGTTCCTTAAGTGGCCTAAATCCCCTTGCTGCTCCTCTCCCTCCCCCGCTAACCTTAACCTTAACTGTAGATCCTGTTAACCTTAAAAAATAGAACTGTCAGTTATTTTACCCACAAAAATATGTTTATTTGGGCATAGCAAAGAATTGCAATTCAGGACATGCGAGCTACAGCAAAACCTTAGGCAAATCTGGAGAACAAAGGAGAAGAAGGCTCCTTTATAGAGGAGAGAGGGAGTTGGGAGGGGCTGCGACAAACAAAAAGCCCATTGGGGTAAACTGGGAATTTGAAGTTTAGTGGCTTCTCATTGGCTGAGGTTCGACAGTCTCTCGTTGGCTGGGCTGTTGCCAGGCAGGGAGAAAATCTTCCTTCCTCCTGCTGGTGTCATAAAGTAGTAGCCTCTTCCTGTTGGGAATGCAAGGTACATCTGTTTCTGGTGGGGTCTGCAGTCGGTAGGGCATGAGAGCCCTTTTAGCTTCCTGACTCCATTTGAAATGAGGTTTCCTTTTAGTAATGTTCACATTTCTGAGGGAGTCCCCTCTGTGCTGCTCTGGGTGACTTAGACCAGCTTCTAGAGAAGTGTTCCTTTTCATATGTGCACTCTTCGGGACTTGGCAGTATAGAACCAAGCTACGTGGCCTTTCCTAGCTGGTTTTGGTGAAGGGCCGGTCGCAAAGAACTGCATCCGAGGTGGCAACATTTGAATCCATCTGAATGGGTTGCTTTATAGTAATGGGAAGATTTAGCCTGCAGGACGGTAAGGCTGGCCCTGACTTGATACCAGACTACCGACTCACTTTTATACCACACTCCCAAGCATCTCCGAAGAAGCATTTTCCTTCAGAGTGCAACCTTTACCTTGTCTTAGAAGTAACAGAGGAAAGGAAGCATTTGGGACAGAGCATTTACTTTTGAACAAGATAGAGAGCCCTGTTTATTTTTAGAAAGGAAGAGTTTAAAAACCATTGGATACAGATTCAAAAGGCCTGAGGTGCAAGGAGAAATTCTGCTGATGGTTTTATTACTGTGATTTGGGGTAAGTCACCATCTGTCTCTTCTCATATCTAGGGGAATATCTAGTACCTGCTCTGCTAGCCTCTCAGCCAAAGAAGATGCTCCCTATACTCATTCTTTGAAAACAATCAAGGGGTGTTTATTTGGAGGTTTCTGTTTGGGTGAGAAATGTATTATGAGCAAATGGCCTGTGATTGTCCACATTAATTACCTGTCAATAGAGGCAGGAAGAATCCAATAACCCAGCAGACCACTCATATTCAAACAATACTGAATGACATGTTTGTGGCTTCCTTTTTCCTTGTATGGAAATAGCACTGGCTTAGAAGTGATTTGATCTTTGGTCAAGAGGTTATCACCGACTCTGATTTAGAGATGCAGTTAACTTTCCATCAATGGCTGTGGTTGACCTCAAACAATTATAATAATTATTCTTTTCCCAGCAAGGTTTTGGCTGGAGGTGGGGTTAACTATTTGTTCCCATCGATGAACTGGTGAGAATAAAGTAATCAAATATTAGTTTATTTTGGCCACTCATGCCACATATTGCCCACAAGTTTTAGGTTATCTCTTAAGGACATTTGATTATGGATGAGTGATATTGTCATGCGTTTAGTCATTAAAATATTTGTGACACTCATATCTCTAGCACTGTCACCTTAGGTACTAAACAATGTAGGATTTTTTTTGGCCATAAACCATTGTGTCTTTTAAGCCTAGTATACTTTTCTGTCTTTTGTGTGTTCATTCATCTACTTGATAAATTTCAAAATGAACCCTAATTCTTTCTATGGAACCCTGCTGGTACTCCAGAGGTGGGGTTCAGTAGGCTTATCTATGATCGCTGACATGGAGGAGTCTCTAAAGTGATTTTTATGAAAATGAAAAAAATTAAACACAGCTGATGAGCAAAACTATCATTTTACTAAAGCAAAAGCCACACTTCCCTAAACTCCATGATTTGTGTTTTTCTGCCTCTATGGTTTTTTTTTTCTCCTTTGGAGTGCTGCTGTTGGGTTCACGTATCAGTAGGTGCACAGCTCACCAGCATATATCATTAATGCTTGGAAATTGTGGCTTTCAGCCTTACCAAGCACAGGAAAATGTCACCATTTGACAGTGGGCCCACCCAAATGCTAATTGTTCAGGGAGGAAAAAAAAAAACTAGCCAGTTAGGTAGCTATGTGTATATGGTCTGTAATCTAAAGAGAAGGAGATCAAAATCTACTCAGCTATTTCCACGTGATGGCCTCACTTCCAACAATAGTATCATTCTCAGTAACACTATTAAATATCCTCACAAGGCATCATCTTATGTCAGTATAGTGGTGTGGGACCAGGAGCCTGGGGACAGAACATGTGTGCACTGGCTCTCTGTCCCCCCAGGGGAGATCTCCAGGACCATATTAACCTCACACAGGGAGGGTGGTGGTGAAGTGTTTGCTCTGTATGTTCTCTGCCTCCAGTTCTGGTCTGTGGATTCCTTTCCCATAAGAGGCCCTTTTTGGCTCTTGATCTTGAGGTCTTGTCTGATCTCAGCTCAAGAGTTTGGTCCAAGTTTGGAGGAGAGGACCATGGGGATGGCAGTGCTATGAGACTAGCCATGGAAAAAGGAAGAGTAAAGGATTAAAGTTATTAGGTATATACTGTGTGCTTGGGACTCTGCTGGGCCTTTATACACGTCATCTTATTTGAACGTCCCAACATCCTTGGGAATAGGAGCTAATATTGTATCCCCACTAGTGACCAGCCAGCCTTTCCAAAGCCATGTAGTATGTATGGAGTCAGGATTCAAACCCAAGTTCACGTAGACTCCCCATGTTGTGCTCTTTTCCCTACACCACACTGACTCCCTCTCCATCTTTCCTTGTTGAATCTGGAAATGACAAATGATAGTCACTGAAGGCAGGCCATTTTCTTGGGTGGCTTAAGCTGACCAATGTCATCATTTTGAAGATGTTCACTAAAACCACTTTAGGACTTTAGAAGATTCAAAAAATCTAGCTCCAGGTTTCCCAGTGGGAGGCCCCCATCCCCACCACTTCCACCAAATGATGGGGGCAGTGAAACCCATCCACGAAAATAGTCCCTCGTAAACCTGGTTTTCCTTATATTTTGTGCCTTATTATTTTTTGTGTGCTTTCAGTTTGTATATGTACGGAGAAACAGGTGTGAGAACTGAAAGTACCCTCCATGATCATCTGGCATGTTTGACAGATGACTAAACTTGAATCCAGAGGAGACTCTTCTTTCTTCCAAAGTCACACAGCAAAAGCAAGTGGCCACAGTAGAATGTAACCCTGAAGAAACTGTTACAGTGTGCCTATAGCTATAAGTTAGATCACCCAAACTCATTAGGCAGCAGTTCAGATAAGAATAAACTCTTGGGCTTTGTAGTGCCTTGACAGGTATGTACAAGTGGCTTGCGTGGAAATCACATACATTTGAGGCACTAAAGCAAGAGATAGCATGCTATCTTTGATGATAGAAACATTGGAGACCTAGTAAAATCATTATTCATTGGAGAATGGGTACAAAAACACTCTCTCAAATTTTTCTGATGCACAGTTCTCTTTGAAGATCTATGTATACTTACATACATACCCACCCTTTCTCTACTTATTCTTTCAATCCTACATTTAGCTCTTTGGAATTTAAGCATAGTCTATGTTTTTTGTTTTGTTTTGTTTTGCATTTTGTTAGGGCACATTAAAGACTGCACTGGAGGGACGCCTGGGTGGCTCAGTCGGTTAAGCGTCTGCCTTCAGCTCAGGTCATGATCCCAGGGTCCTGGGATCGAGTCCCGCATCGGGCTCCCTGCTCCGCGGGGAGCCTGCTTCTCCCTCTGCCTCTCTCTCTCTCTCTCTCTCATGAATAAATAAATAAATAATCTTTAAAAAAAAATAAAAAAAATAAAGACTGCACTGGAGGGGCGCCTGGGTG
>NC_058419.1:5296379-5456965 GCF_002201575.2 Neomonachus schauinslandi | reverse complement strand
GGCTCCCCGCGGAGCAGGGAGCCTGCTTCTCCTTCTGCCTCTCTCTCTCTCTATCTCTCATGAATAAATAAATAAAAAATCTTTAAAAAAAAATAAAAAAAATAAAGACTGCACTGGAGGGGCGCCTGGGTGGCTCAGTCGTTAAGCGTCTGCCTTCGGCTCAGGTCATGATCCCAGGGTCCTGGGATCGAGCCCCGCATCGGGCTCCCTGCTCGGCAGGAGGCCTGCTTCTCCCTCTCCACTCCCCCTGCTTGTGTTCCCTCTCTCGCTGTATCTCTCTCTGTCAAATAAATAAATAAAATCTTTAAAAAAAAAAAAAAAGACTGCACTGGAGGTGGAACATGGCTGAAGAGTGGTTCTACCATATAGTTTATAATTTTTAAACAGGTCAGTAGATGGATATATATTAGAATATTAAAATTTGCTTTTCCAGTACGTTCACCTTTTTCCTGCTTATTTAAAGAAATAAATGCAAGTCATTGGAGTCTCTTTGGTTGAGCAGTGCAAATAAATTTCTCTTGATGCACATGAGTTAAAATCAAGATGGTAGCTCTGTACATGTCAGTCTATTAACTTTAAGACTTCTGTTTCAAGTCTTTTACAGGTCAAAATACAAATTAATGTTCAGCAGTGTTTACTAGACAGCTTTCTGCAACAAATCTATATTAGTTTCTGGATAAAGAATGTGCTTGATTCACCATGTCCCCTCAAAACTTGGACTTAACGTTTTTATAATGGGGAAGGAGAGAGTAAAACTCTTGGTTTAATAATTCCATTTTGTATGAGTTTGTAGGAAGTGTTAGAAATTATCAGTTTCAAGTTTAAAAAGTATAATTAAAAGCTCTGAAGTTAATGTAAGCTTTTCATTTTCAGTTTGCTGAGACCTATCTATACCATGTGATAGTGGAGTTACTGCAGCAGAGTCAGAATGCATTGGACATCTGTTTTTCTGTCTTTAAAGTAAAAATGGAACTTAAATTATCTTTGAGGTTCCTAAAATTCTAACATCATGTGCTTGGTGAACTTGCATCTACTTTGCAGGTAGGGAAATTAAGAACTCTGTTTGTCATAAAACAAAATGTGTTTTGAGTATGATTTTACCACATGAATAGGATAATTGGATCGTAATGTTAATCTTCAAAATAGGACTGCCTGGGGGCACCTGGGTGGCTCAGTTGGATAAGCATCCAACTCTTAATTTCAGCTCAGGTCATGATCTCAGGGTCATGAGATCAAGCCCCGTGTCCAGCTCCATGCTAGGCGTGGAGTCTGCTTAAGGTACTCTCCCTGCCTCTGCCCCTCCCTCCTCCCCCCTCTCAAATAAGTAAATAAATAAATTTTTGTGTGTATGTATGTATGTTATTTTACCAGCAAAAATGGGTTTATACAGGAATAGCAGATAATTGCATTTTGGGACTTATAAGCTATGGCAAAACCATGGACAAGTTCTGAGAACGAGGGAGGAGAAAGCTCTTTGATGGAGGTAGATGGAGAGTTGTGAGGGGCTATGATAAACAAATAGTCCATTGGAGTAAACTGGGAGCTGGTAGTGTAGTGGCTTCTCATTAGCTGAGTTGTGACAGTCTCTCATTGGCCAGGGTGTTGCTGGGCAAGGAAAAAAATCTTCCTCCTGCTGGAGTAGTCAAGTAGTAGCTAAAGTAGTATAGACTTGGAAGGTGGGCTCTTCCTGTTTGGTCTGCCATTTTTGACTGGTAGGGCCTAAGAGATCCCCCCCCCCCACCCGCCACTGGCCTTCCAATTCCATTTTGAATGAGATTTCCTTTTATTAATTTTCACACTGAACACTAGTGGTTCATATTCTCTGTTCTGGACTTCCCATTTCCTTCATGAACTCGTATCACTCCATCTTCCTGGCAGCACTCAAAAAGTCTGTAAGTTTTCTAGACTTTTTCTCTTTGCTTCAGAAATTTTATTTGGATTCTGTTCTAGCCTCTATTTTCTTGATTTATCCAAAATTTGCTTCTTTTTATACTGTTGCTTTTCTCTTTTGTTGATTTGCTCCTATTTTGTGTTTATTGGCAGGGATAAATCAGATACTGTTCATTAGTTTGCAACTTTATTTCTAGCTGCCTGCTCCTGCCCTAACATACCCTTTCTCTACTCTGGCCTTGAAATTTTCACTTTCTTTTCAGTTTACAGTTGATTTTTCCCATAAAGCTTTTGTGATACTACGGTCTTATGGACCTGAGATATAATGGCATGGTATTATAGTGATCTCATGCAATCAACTATTGTGGGAATGAAGGGTTTTTCAATGAATAACAGTATTTCTCAAGCATGTGTTACTCCATTTTGAATAATGGAAGGCATTTGGTGTCCTTCAATAGTAACAATAGATGAAAGTGAAGATTTTACTGATCTAAGTTTATATGTTTTTTTAATGAATCCGAAAATAGCAGTTGTTGCAAGTGTTTAAATATAACAAAGGAATTCCTTTGTAGAAACACACAGACACACAAATACTCTTCCTGTGTATGGATATTTTGTTCTTCATGTCTCGCTAAACAATAAAAACTAACTGTTCAGTAACGAACCTTTGAATTCTGGGTGAAGAGTGGGTATATTTGGTATATTTGTCAGTGTGTGCATGTGTCTATATGATGGAGGGTGGCGGGGAGTGTGGGTGTACAGAATGAATCTATTTTCTACCCCTTTCTACTCTTTTCATTTTACTGGAGGGCCCTGAATTCTTTATTCTCTGAACCACGACTACTCACCCAACCACAAACACTGAAGAGGTACATGGAATAGAAAAGGCCAGAGCTCTAATGTGATCTCTAAAAAGGACTCTGTTTCAGGATCATCAGAGTAAGGCCTACTGGTTATTTGATTAAAAATGAAGTCCTCAATGGTTTCTGTCATAAATAGGTACCTACGTGATTACAGGGTGTGGGTGGCATACTGGCAAAGAGTGGAAAAAACTGCCAACCACAGAATGGATTTCTTTGAATGGCTTTTACAAGAGGGTTTAGAGGCATAAATAAATGCATGTATAAGAAATATATAGAGGGGCGCCTGAGTGGCTCAGTCAGTTCAGCATCTGACTTTGGCTCGGGTCACAACCTCAGGGTCCTGGGATGGAGTCCCCTGTCGGGCTCCCCGCTCAGCGGGGCGTCTGTTTCTCCCTCTGCCCCCTTTCCCCACTCGTGCTTGCGTGTGCGCACTCTCTCAAATAAATAAATAAATCTTTAAAAAAAAGAAATATATAGAAAGAAATGTGTAAATGTGTGCTTATATTATATTGGGATTTCTCTATAGAAACAGCAAGGGAATCCTATTCCTAGTTGTTTACATCTTACGTGTCCAAAGAAAGGAGTAAGTCCTGGTGCTAAGAGCCCAAGAAGATTACCTTACACTTTTTAAATTGCAACATTCTATCTCCTGTCTTTCAGTGCTCAAAACAGCTGTGTGCAGGAGGAGCCCCTATGAGGACAGTTAATTTGGGGCTCAGCAAGGTTAAGTTACAGTCTGCCCTGGAGTACCCTGCCAGTAAATGGGGGGGCTGGGGCTCAAACCTGACTTATAACCAAGCGTGTTGTCTATTTTTCCATGATCTAATTGTATTATTGTATAACCTCAAGAGTTGTGCATGTATGTGAAAATATGAAGAAGAAAACAAAGTCAAGGCATAATATCATCACGCAGAAATATCATCTCTGTTGATTTATGTATGTGTGTATGTGCACATAGACAAGAATTCAGATCATCATGACAGTCCAGGTTTTGCACCTTGTTTTACTCCTCTTAATGTTATGTCATGAGCATTTTCCCACGTCATTACATAGTATGCACGATTGAAATTTTCAACTCTCAGCACCTTTCTCCTGGCTTATGCTGCCCCTTTTCAAGGTGACAGTACCCAAAATGGAAACAGGATACATGCTGATGTTCTAAGAGCCCTCGAATATTTGTGATGGCATTGTTGTATGGAAGCATCACATTAGTGTTTTGTTTTGTTTTTCTCTGTGTTTTTTATTTTGTTTTGTTTTGTTTTGTTTTGTTTTGTGTCAGTTCCAAAGAGGGGAGGGAGGGGCCTCTGCAGCTAGCTGTCAGGTTTTTAAGCTGAACTTGCTTCCCTTTATACCCCTCTGGTTGTCATGATCCCTCTTTTATTTCTTATCTATAAAGTAGGCATGCCCCTCACCAGTGAGGGGAGGATTCAGTGAAGATTCAGGATCCCTTAACATGTAGGACTGTGGCTAAGGAAATAAAAGATAGGCTGGGATATCTCAAGATGTCTCTACCGTGGCACGGTGGATGGTGACGTTTGTGCCTGGCTCCCTGCTTTCCTTACCTAGAGGGACCTGTCAGGGGATTATTGCTCTTATAAATATCCCCTTGTCAGTATCCTTTTGTGAATCAACTGGTCATCATCACTGCTAGGTTTCCGTGTTGTCTTTTTCTAATTGCTGTGTGGCCCCTAGCCAGCCATTTCCTGTCTGTGTCTTCATCTCTAAAGTGTTGGACCCTCAGAAGATTGGACTAGCTGATCTCCGCATGCCTACCAGTTCTAGACTTGGTATGTGACTTTCATCTTCTGGACAGTGAATGGCTAACCAAACAGGAGCTCTCTGATGCAGCTCCGCAGGCAGGGACATACATTTTCTAATTTCCATTAATCCCTTCCCCCAGATGCCCCCACTTCAGGATTTCTTTGAGAATGCAAGTGTTTCTTGGCTTCTTGCAAAACAATGTTTTGATGTGTTAATTTAAGATGGATCAGCAACATATGGACTCTATTTTACTTGAAATATCCATTGGTTTAAAAATGAAACAAACAAAAAGGACTTTGGCAAATGTTTTTAAAAGTATTTTGAAACACAACCCAGACTTCCTGTGCCTATGCCTTTCTATGAACGTGATGATTATTGTTCTCCTTTCTTTAAATCCCAAGGCCTGCAGTGTCCATTACAATTCTATGTGCACTAAGGAACCAGTAGGTATAAACTGACGATCAGACTGTATTATTGGAAGCATGCACCATGTGGCTTGTCAATTTAAAAAAAAAAACAAAACAAACAAAAAAACATAGCCAAAGCTAAACCAAGGAAATATCAGTCGAAATGGCTCCTTTATTAGTGGTGTGTGATGATGCTATAGGCCGACAAGGAGCAATAGTCTTCTACTTATGTGTATTCTTTTTTTTTTTTTTTTTGAGATTTTATTTTTAAGTAATCTCCACACCCAACATGGGGCTCAAACTCACAACCCCAAGATCAAGAGTCACACGCTCCACCGACCGAGCTAGCCAGGCACCCCTACATCTGTCTATTCTTAATTAATCTTGAATCCCTGACGGGCTTTTCATTGAAAATTCTGCTTTTGGCCTTTGGATATCGGCCCTTGTTTGTAAGAGGCTACTTAGTTTTCTCCTAGCTACAGCCTAACCTTTTCTGTCTGAAGCCTTTAGAAAATGAATTATTTCATAGCATCATTTGCCTTCCTTTATAGCCAGAGTGTTTGGGAAACTCCGATGAAGAGAACACAGGTTGCAAAGCCGGGCAGAATCCCTCCTCTTACTTTTATTGTTATCAATCAGAGTGTTGATTTCTCTAAAGGGATCAATGCCGTTTATCTGTTGGAGCACATTAAACCGCTGACTAAAGGATTTAGGCTAGTGTTTTCCCTTCTAGAAAGGAATTAACCACAGCCATACAAATCAGCGGAGTTAAGAGGTTAAAGAAATTTTATCAATTGACTCATTCATTCATTCATTCATTCGTTCATTTATTCTGCATTATCTGCTGCCTTCTGTCTTGAGCGGGAGACAAAGCAAATGAGCAGTGGCCGCCATACCATGCCCTCTAGTAGAGAAGTGCTCAGGATGCTGGGAAGTCGAGCAAAGAGGGACCCCATGCCATCAGGGAAGGCTTCTCAGAGTGGATTTACTCTTTGAAATCTGAGGGCACACTCGCTGGTAGGAATCCGTTGGGAACGGCATCCCAGCCGGTAGAAACAGATTGCACCAAAGCACAGCAATGTGGAAGGGTCCAGGCTGACTTTGGAAAGAAGGGAATTTCGGCCCGTGGAGCCGTTGGCTTGGTGGCAGAGATGCAGATGGTCTGGGGACGGGGTTCCCAGACACAAGAGATGCATTAGGCATTTGATTATTTCTCTCAGAAAAATACAAATCTTGTTCACATACATGTTTCACTGTGACCCTCTGACTTTTGCGTGGAGCTTTCCTGACTCACCCATGTAGAGACACAGGTGTCAGTAAAAGTTACTGTTGGCGGTCACATACACCGTCACAAACTCCTACTCACCCTTGAAGACCTAGCTGGAATGGCTCTCATGCAAGCAAGTCTCTCTTGATCCCTGCCTGCTGGCACACTCACATGGCGCTTATCACACGTGACAGGTCTTCCTTTTTAAAATTGCCTGTCTTCTGCACCAGTCCAGCCTGTGTGTCTGGCTCACTGCTGCGTCTCAGGGCCCAACAACAGTGCCCAGTCCCTAGGAGGAGCTCAATAAATAAGTTTTGAATGTATGAAAGAATCTGCACGAAGCCCACTAAAATTCTATGAAGGATACAGGCACACCCCTGAGCGTATGTGCAAAAAAAGTAAAAATCTTTTGGCGTAAAGAGCACATGGAAGTAACACAGTCTGAGGCTTCCTTGTAAGACACGACGTCTAAGGTGCCAAGTGGAAGGTATTTGGTTTCCCCGGGGTCATTTCCCAGATAGTCCTGCCTGGGACTATTTTGTGGTCTACAGGTTTATTCTTTTTCCCCTTGCTGTTATTTTCGCCAACAACAGATACTTCAATGGGATGCTAAAGTGAGCTATATTAGATCAGCTAGAAATCTTTTAGGCTCTCAAAGCATGGGTATTACATATTCAAAACAGGACCTAATGTTTCAGAGCTTCATATTCTACTATAATTATATGGTTCAATGCAAGTGATTATATCTCTTCTTCAGTAACGGGCTGAAAAGTTTTGGTTTGCTGGTTCCCTCATAATTTACTGCCTAGGTATAATAGGCCAGTCTTGCGGAAAAAAAGATGATAAATGATGCTGGCTAGGATTCATAGATTTATTAAATTTCTATCAAACAGTGCAACAAAAAAAAATCTGCTTAAGTTAGAAATGGGCTCAAATTTTTTAATCAAAATTCATGAGTCCTGATGCTTGGTTCAGTAGGTCCAAGGAAGGCTTGAATTGAAGACTGATTAAAGAAAATAAAAGGCTTATTTGAAGTAATTTTTCAATGACGGCTTTTAATTGGATGTTAAATCAAATTCTTATCTGCCTTTCTGCAGATAGCACATTATATAAAATACAGTTCGTGGTACTACCACTGTAACGGATACACTGAATAACAATTGACTTCTCACTTTCCACCGAGAGGGGAGAAGGGTTGCGGTTGTCAGGCTGTCAGAAATTAAGTATGTAAATTAATGCTTAAGTGTATGAATATGAATATGATTTACAAGAGGCTGGGAGTGTTGTTGGGGGAAAATACGGAGGTTTTTCGTTCCCCTTCAAGGTTAACAAGTGCTCGGTGACCTTTTCCAGGCGGCATGCGGGTGTAGGTGCGTCAGTGCCGGGGGGGGGGATGGGGGCGGTGGGCCCACATGTGCATTTTGCCACCGAGCTCTGGCCGGGTGCTGGAACACTCCCGAAGAGCAAATACTGGACTCATTTTCTCATGTCCCTTTCTGCCATCCATGAATGTCAGCCCATAAAGACAATTTCATTAGCATTTCCTCATTTTCCAATATAAGCCGTTGGTGTGGCCGAATCTTGGGCCCTTATCCAGCCTCTGCGGAGCACGGGCGCTGGGCCTTGGGGATGGAGGGGGCTGCCGGTGGGGGGTGGGGGTTGGTGCTCAGAACAAATGGCCTCTTTCACAGCTGACTTAGGTGGTGGTGGTTTGCAAGAGTTAATGGAACTTTCTCGCAAATGCTGAGTTAACTCCCAGGATAGCGTTTATGGATTGAGGGAATGGAGTTTGCATAGACTGGTTTTCTCATATACATTTTTAATGGTAGATCTTTAGTAGACAGCTCATTAATTTCATGGTCCTTTATTGCCAAGAATAATATCCTGTAGGCTTGGGAAAAGTTTCTCCCGTTTTTGTTCTGATTTTCGGAGGAACTGTAAAAGCTGTGCTTCACAGAATTTTAACAGGGGAAACCCTAGTACATAGCTCGGATCCAAATACATCTTCGTTTTCCTGTTACCCTAAATAGAATTGCATCTGTATTGGCTTTCCGTGTTTGAAATTACACACAATGTAGTCATTTTGCTGCTTGAAAATTATTCAACCTAGTGCAATTTATGTTGCCCAACTAGATAGTCTTTTTTTTTTTTATTTTACTGTGTGTTTTGTTGACCTTTTTAAAGAGTAGACTTTAGTTTAATTGCCTGATTCTGAATTTTGTTAATACTTACATCTGCTACGTATTGAGCACCTACTTTGGCCAGGCCAGTCACTTTATTTCTTTATTTTTAAAGATTTTATTTATTTATTTGAGAGAGAGAGGGCACAAACCAGAGGGGGAGAGGCAAAGGGAGAGGGAGAGGCAGACTCCGCACTGAGCAGGGAGCCCCATGCGGGGCCTGAGCCGAAAGCAGATGCTTAACCGACTGAGCCACCCAGGTGCCCCCAGGCCGGTCACTTTAGATTGCTGGTCACAATAACCGGAGGTCCATGCTGGGGCCCCCAAGGAATGGCCCCAGGCCACTAGCCAGAGCTAGAAGTGACCAAGCCGGGCACCGCAGCCCTGCATGGACCGACCCTGGATCCGAAGTGCTGCTGCACAAGGCGGCATGCATTTCTCCCTCAAATCTTCACAGCCCCGCCAAGGTAGCTGGCCTGATGCCCATTTTACAGATGAAGAGGCTGAGGCTTGGGAAGGTGAAGTTATTAAGAGCGCGGCAATGAAGGGGCTGATGTACAATTTGAGTCAAGGTCTCTCCATTTCCTCCCTTCGGCCCTTCCTCCTGCCCCCCCCCCCTTGTGCTGCAGGTACTTTCTCCACCCTGAGGCTAAACGCCAAAGCCCTGATACTCATCCAGAGCCTCCTAAGCAGTGACCCTTCCACAGACCTCATCTTTCTTGAGTTTACTTTTTGAAGGGGTGAGCATGTACCACGGTTCCCCATCTTCTCTCAAAAACTCTTCCTGTGACATTGTATTCTACTGGTTCTCAGCACCTGCCACCCGACCCCCCATCTGTCATCTGACGTCTCTCCCTTCCATGCTCCAGCCTGGGGGGTCATTCCCCTGTTTTGATCTTGAGCAAACTCAGTCATCAGATTTATTCACTCCCAGAGCTTCTGTTCTCTCAACCACATATTCCTACCTGTGCTTTCTTTCCCAAGATTCCCTTGCCATGCTTCTGGCTGTCCGCTGCTTACACCAGATTTGGATTTAAATCTAGATCCTCCAAAGTGCTTGCCGTGTAACCTCTGGAAAGTCAATGAACATTTGTAAGCCTAGTTTTCTCAATTGTCACCTGGGAATAGTAATAGTGCCCCACAGAGTTTTTGCCAGGATTTAAACCGAAGTAAGGAAGGCAGAGGACTGAGCACAGTGCCTGGCACGTGACATGCCCTTAGCCAATGGGAGCTGTTGTTACTGGTATCAGCCCTCCTCTTTGTCACCTATCACAACCGGCCTTGCATTGTCATTTTTAATGGCTGTGTCTTGCCTCCCCGAGAGACCACGAGCAACTTGGAACTGTAGGTATCTCTCAGTATAGCTCAATAAAAAGGCAGACCCTTGACTCCTCTTTTGGTGGCCAGCATTTACAGTAGTTCATTTTCATTCTATGAGCGAGTAGAACAATTTATGCTCATTTCCAAATTCTCCAGTGTTTACAGACTGTAATTGAAACCACATAAGGATACCACGGTTAGAACACAGAGCTGATAATTCTGTGCAATAGATAATATTGTCTAATATTTTAAGGAAAGAGCCAGCTGGAGTAGAGAAATTGCTAATTTCACCAACATTTATGACAAAGTTACTGACTTGGTTTGTTCAACTGCAGCCAGGTCACGATGCTGGATTGGAACCACTGTAGACAGCGGAAGAAGACCCACAGCGTTAGGCAATGAGTTCATTAGCCTCATTCAGATGTACGACATGAGCGCTAGATCATTCACTCTGGGTGTTGTGCTGCTCTCCAAAAGAGGGAGTTGCCTTGGGAATGAGGGGGGCGTGGTACTTCCAGAGCATTTAGGGATTCCTAGATTCATAAAGCAGTTACGCATACCTCTTAGATGTCCTACTCTGGAGGACAGAGCACGTGTTCTGGGCAGGTCTGCCGTGTGTGTGTGTGTGTGTGTGCACGTGTGTGTCCACGCGTGCGTCTGTGCGTGTGTGTGTGTGTACACACACACCAGTGGAGGCCGGGAGCTGATGAATGCAGAATCCATCTTGTCTTGGGTGGCCCAATGTCAGGTATTTAAATTACTATGGTATTGACACCTGCCTCTTGGATTCTGCGGCTTTCCCTGACACGACTTGTTTGTCCTCCATGCCTTTTTTTTTTTTTAAGACTTACTATTTAAGTAATCTCTACACCTAGCGTGGGGCTTGAACCCACAACCCTGAGATCAAGAGTCACATGTTCTTCTGACGGAGCCAGTCAGCCGCTCCTGTCCTCCATGCCTTTTAAAAAAATTTTATTTTTTTTCAGGGGAGTGGGGCAGAAGGAGAGAGAGAGAGAGAATCTCAAGCAGGCTTCACACCCGGCTCCGGGGCAGATTCAGGGTTTGATCTCACGACCCTGAGATCATGACCTGAGCTGAGATCAAGAGTGGGATGCTCAACCGACTGAGCCAGCCAGGCGCCCCTGTCTTTTAAGTGTGCTATTCCCACTGCTAGGAATGCCATCCTCCCTCTTCTCTGCTAATTCATAACCATCCCCACTTTCCAAATACAATGGAGCCAACAAATGACTACGTGAACTTTGTGCATCCTTGTCTGTTTTCTGTTGCTAGGCTGTCCATCTACCCCTGTATGTCCAGTATTCAACACATTGTCTTGAACCTAGGCTGAGCTCTCTGAATGTTTACAGATGGAAGGAAGGGAGAGAGTTGGGGAGGCAGGGAGAGGGAGTGGGAGATAAGCAGAAGGGGGGCAATTTAGTCAAACCATTGGGGAATCCAGCAACTCATTAATAATCCAACTATGGAGTTTGTGCATCTAGTTTTATTCCTGAATAGCATCCCAATTAAAAAAAATTGGATTTCAAGTGAGAGAATGTCATGGTCACATTAGTACTGAACGAGCCAGAGCACGTCCCTGATTTAATTATGTTATGTGAAAATCTAAGTAGTGATGTAAGAACATATCCCTTTTGGGGCATTTGCTGTTTTTTAATTTAACCTTTGTGGCAGCTGAAACCATCTCCTCAATAAAGCAGTATTATCTGGTGAAGACCCTAATGAACATTGGCTGAAATTCATGTTTTTCTTTTAACTGCATGGAAGAAAAACAGTATGTTACTTGTGCAGATATGTTTCTAATTATAGCCTTTGCATTATACTGTTTTAATTGTCTTCTTAAATGCAGTGTTTGACATTCTGCCAAGAACTGCTTAGTGATTTCTTCATTGAGCAGAGGATTTTTAGACATCGACTCCACTTCTTAAAACTGTACATTTTAACAACATTAAAATCTCCTCTTTCCTCCTACAGTCACTTTGCAGCCTATACTCCTCCTTTCCCAGGGCACCGCGTCCCCTGGGCCTGAATGCTAAGGTGAAAGTCAGGGGATCCTGAGCATTTGTAAGGCTCCCATCTCCTTTTTCAGCTCCGAGACCTTGGGGATGTTGTGAGGATATAGCTGTTTGTGGGGGAGGAAATAGGATTAAATGAAATGAAACCATACCAGAATCACTCAACTCCACATTTTTATAGTATGCATAATCTGCTTTTTTTTTTCTTCCTGGAAGTCATGAAAGATGTTCTTTATTTCTTGCTTTACAAAAATAGCTGCCCCCGGGTGTTGATAATGCTAGTTTAAATTCTTCAAAAGAATCCGTGAATTGTAACTGCTCTGATAGTTCTGCAGCTATTTTTAAGTTTGTGTCTTTTGCTTAGAAAATTATACACTGTGGGGTGAATTTTATGTGCAATTATATATTGCCAGAGGAAACTTTTGAGGCAAGAGCAGAAATGGACTTAGGAGACCGCCCGATAATCTGGCCCAGCCGATTTCGTGACACGTGCATCTAGTCCCACGAGCTTTGGCACACCTTCATATATCTCACTAAGCCAATTCTGACCCATTTTTCATGTAATAGCTTTTCTGTGGTTGGCAAAACATCAACATTGTGTTCTTTGAGGGAAGATACTACCAGCTCTGCTTGGGTCTCCTGGAGCTCTGACGTGTATCTTGCATTTTATGGAGTGGCAGAAGGGCCACCTGTCCTTGCTGCTTAGGACTGGGATGACTTGTGGACACTGAGATTCCAGCCAGTGCCCTGAACTGGCAGTTTCCCACAGACCACTGATAGAAGAGGCCATGTGGAGTCCACGTTGTTCCCACGTGGCTCCACATTCCAGGGCATCCACCACCGCCTGGTCTGCCAAAACTCTCTCCCACTCCTTCTGGATAAATCTTACCTCCCAGTCCTCTGCAAGCATCTAGCTAAGATGTACGTAATAAACTCCACAACGTCCCTAGATTGAAGGCAAGCTCTTCTTTTGCCCATGAAGGGACAGTGTGATAGCAGGCCTTTTGTTTCTGATCAAGAGCTCCCCATCCAGTTCATCAGGGCTACGATCAAGAGTGGACCAGGAAAGCAGAAAACACAACTGGAAGCCTCCAAAATCTCTGAACCTAGCAAAATTATGTCCCAAATCCTATTAAAAGGGCACTAGTGTACAACACACATCAATTATACAAGAGACCTCATTATGCCACATATAATATGCAACACACATGAGCAACCGTACTATTAAGACTTTTTATCTCTATTAATCTAACAAGCTAACTCTAATAAGCATTAATACAACATTTAATTACCAATAATTGTGTTTGGCTTCTTAGAATTCTAAGGAACTTTTGGTGATTGATTTGGTTTTCCACATCACTTAAAAGTCTTTTTCTGGGAAATGTGAGCTGGTATCTTTTGTTTCCTCTTTAATGAATTTCCCTGTAGGAAAGACCATCAGTAGCAATGCCTTGACCTTAGAACCTCTGTAATGTATGTACCCAGGCTCCGGAAATAGCCATTGTTGTACTGAAACCTCTAGAGGCCTCACAAGGAATTCCATGATAAAAACCTGGGGACCAGAATCCTCTTGGTTCTCTTATTGTCTCAGTTTTGTGCCTCTCTGCAAAAAACAAAGAAACAAATTAAAAAAACCCACCTCTTTCTCAAAAAAAAAAAAAAAATCAGGTATATTTCTGAAGCAACCAGAAATCACAAAATGTCACAGGGTGGTGGCAGAAGAAGGTACGAAACAGGAAGAAGATTTCTTTTTTGCCCTGAGGATGCAAGGACTGTTTATGGGCTCCCTGTGTGGATCTAAACATCTGACCTTAATGCCACTAATGAAATTAGCCACCATTGACCTCTTCTTCCTGCTTGCCCCTCCTTCCATTTCCTTTCCTGCACCAGCAAGACAGAGAGCCCTGCTAGAGAATCCATTCAGCCTTTGGGTATCGATTCTGCATTTTTGGAGGGACAGTTGGCCACTGTTGACGGGGAGTGTGTCAAGTGCTGAAAAGTGGTGACTCTTCTTTCCCGTTGAGAGACTGTTCCATTTAAATGCACTGTTAAGGAATAATATGGAATACCATGCATTCGCTGCCCTCCAGAAGCTCATCGTCTATTAGGAGGGTTAAGAGAAATTTACAGAGAAGTGTAATGACATCAGTAACAGGGCTCTCCCCCTTAGCATCTTTCTGGACTGTGTACGAATCAGATGATGGCATGAACAGGCTGATGGCATTCACCGTCTCGTAGATGGGGATTTTCATGTTGGTTGTAGTGGTGATTACGTTTTTGCAATTGTCCGAGCGAGTTTGGGACTTAAGGGGATAGATTAATATTTGAAACTTCCTGTTTGCTTTCCATCTCGGCATCAGGTTATCGCTTTACCTGCGCTCACACCAAAAACTCCCATGTTCAGTCAGTTCTTCCCATACTATATTTTGAGCCCTATCTTGATCATGCCTGAAACTGCTTTTGTCACTTTTGTTTTCAAATCATGGTGATGCTGAGGCAGTTCAATGCTTTGTCTGTGCTTAATTATGGTATTTAGTTACAGAAAAATGTTTCTGTTTTTTTCCGGCCTACCTTAATCAAAGCCTTTGGTCTTGACCTCCTAGCTCTGGATCGTGTTGTATTTGCTCTGCAACAAAATAGCAGAGGGGTTCCTGCTCGGGTTACACTAAATCGCAAACTGATGAGGGGTGACAGGTCCTGCAGTAAGGTGGAATCGCCTGTTGTTTGATTTTTGCCTCTGTGGGCCAAATTTCAACACACAGACAAAAAGACACAGGAGGTCACTGCACATGTGCGGATAGTCTGAAATGAGATCACAGCATCTTAGTCTTCAGGTAAGGAAAGCCTATTGAATTTTCCAACAACAAAACCCAAAATACCCAAACATCACTAAAGCTATTATACCGTAAAGTACCTATGTGTATAGATTTATATTTGCGCATATGTCATATATTATTAAATACATACATATTTTTTTAATAAAGATATAATACCTTTGTACATAATCTGTCTGCTTCTGTCTACCACGCCGTCTTATGAGATGTTTCCTAAATTTTGCTTGGAACTCCTGAATACCTGCTCAGAAACAAACATGCTGTTAGTCATCTAAGCCCTTTGCTCCTTCAAAAAAAAAATTGTTGAAGCAGAACAGCTGACGTTGAAACATTGGCAAGTTTTAATGTTTGTGATTAGTGATGATTTACAAGTTTGGTGGACTGAGCTTGACCAGCAAAGTATGTAAAGAGAGTGGGCCTGTATCCGTGAGGAGCTGTGAAGGATAGGGGATTAGCGTAGACCAGGCTGTATTACATGACAGAGCCTGCATTTACTCCCAGGATCTATTTCATACTAGTGTAGGCAACATTGCGAACTGCCCCGAGTCTTATTTTCATTATCTATAAAATGCGGATAATAATAGTGCTTACCTTAGAGGGTCAGTAAGGATCACGTGGAATAGAGCACGTGAAGTGCTTCGCACAAAAGGTTAGCTATATTGTATATGTGCGCAAGAACAGAGCTGGCTAGGGTTGGCAGAAGGCAAGAACAGTTAGCGGTTGAATAGAGTAATACAGGCGCTTTGCAGACCTTGAACTGGCATGATCTCATATGAAAGAGTTCACTATGCTTTCCTCTTTGCCAGTCAAGTATGAGAATTCTGAATTTTATGCCTTTGAGATGTGAACATTTCATTTGAGAGTGGTTATTCGCATCCTGTGTAATTCATAAACAGTCACCTTATTTATTTGGCAGAAAAAAGGCATTTCAAGAATTGACTGATTTCTCTGTTATCCCGATACTGGTAAATCGGAGTCTTCATTCACTGTGTCTGAACAGAACTGAAACTTGCCCAGGCACAATAAATGAAAGTATAGTTTTGAATTTTAAAAATAAAATAAATAAAACCAATGCTTTGCACTGAAAGCTTCCTCACTCTCTGGATCATTAGATAGATAGATAGATAGATAGATAGATAGATAGATAGATAGATGATAGATAGATAGATAGATTGATTTTATTTTTAAGTAATCTACACCCAACATGGGGCTTGAACTCACAACCCCGAGATCAAGAGTCATATGCTCCAGAGACTGAGCCAGCCAGGCGCCCCTCTGGATGATTGGATTTAGATGGTGCAGAATGAATATTTCGAGGGCTCACGTGGCAACTTAGCGCAGTGTGTGTTCTTGGAAGTGATGTTTTGGAAAGCAACTAGCACATAAAACGGAGACACATAAATGTGAGCAGTGAATGATAAGCGGCTAACTCTTGGTTTGTCAAGTCATTACATGTGACCTGTTGACCCCTGGTCCGGGTGGGTGTTCAGGGAGTGACCACGTGACATGAGTACATGGAATCAACAAAAGGGACAGAAGACCTGAATTCTTGTCCTCCAAAGGGGGAAATCACATGAGGAAGTTGAGCTGTAAAAGCCTGTCCAAGTAAGTTTCATTGTGATATATTTAGGAAATTTTGTCCTCTAACAGTCTTGCCTCCGGGTAGAACTTTCTGGTTGTGGCCAGTACTTTATCACAGGGGTTTACAAACTACAAACACCTCTTTTTGCAAATAAAGTTTTATCAGCACACAAGCATGCCCATTTGTTTACTCTTATCTGTGATTGCTTTTGTTGGTTACCTTAGGTGCCCAATAAATGAGACTTATTCATAGATTCTTAAGGAATAGGGGCACTCCTCAAGTATTTGATAGACATTTTTGTGGTTTTGGTTTGGTTTTAGGGGTGATTCTTTAGCAGACATTTCCAATAACTTGTTTTAATAAAAATAATAGAAGTTGATTGTGAAGAAGTGGGAAATTGCAGGGAAGTGTAAAGAATAGAATGAAAATTACCCATAATCTCACCAACTAGCAATGACCACTATAGACATCTCAGCGATCTCTCTCTCTCTTCATTTGGTTATTTATCTCCTCCAAACAGAATCATACTGTGTATGCAATTTTCTGTCGTGCTTTTTTGAGCATTCTCCCTTATCATTAATTTTTAAAACTTTATTTTAGGGGCTGATAATATAATATTATGGAACATGATTACATGATTACATCGTATTTGATTTAACCGTTCCCCCTTCATTGAACATTTAGACTTTCCATTCTTTGGCACAGTAAATAGAACTCCAATAAATAGTATTATGCATGAGTCATTTCATGCATGTCAGGCTTTTTTCCCTTAGGAGAAAATCCCAGAAGTGGAATTATTGGATCAGAGGGTATGAACATTTTTAAGGCTGTTGATATTTGTTGCTGAATGTCCTCCAGCGGGATGAGAGAATGCCAGTATCCCCTACCCCTCCTTGATTCATAGTGCTAGGTGGTATCACTTTGAAAGTTTTGCTGTTTTGAAAGTTCAGGCATTTGGAGATGTTCTGACATGTAAGGCTGAGTCTTTGCTGTTCAGGCAATGATTCAGGTCTTGCTGCCAGGGAAAGAGTATGTTCTAGGTAGGAAGACCAGCTGTCCTGCACTTCTTTTTTTTTTTTCTTTTAGAGAGAGAGCGCGCGCGAGAGAGCACACAAGCAGCAGGGCAGGGGCAGAGGGAGAGGGAAAGAGAGAATCTTAAGCAGACTCCATGCTCAACACTGAGTCCAACTCGGGGCTCGATCTCACAACCCAGAGATCATGACCTGAGCTGAAATCAAGAGTCAGATGCTTAACTGACTGAGCCACCCAGATGTGCATACACCCCCCCCCCCCGCGCCCCCATTCTGCACTTTCAGTGGTCAACTGGGCAGTCCTGGGCAAGCCAAGACAGTTGCTCACTCTGTTTTGCTTGGTGTCACCTGGACATGGGACTTGAATCCTGGAAATGTTAGGGGATTTGAAATGTGAGGGAGTCCTTACAGAAAGCTACGTTTCTGTGAAGGAGTCTTTCCTTTGGCTTGCATGATCCTTGAAGATATTTACAAAATTGTAAGCCATTCTGCTTTTGAAGCTTTGAAAAGTTTGAGTACTGGACTTAATTATCTGCATGACTTTACGGGTTCTGGGGCATATCTTATTTCTTTTGAACTATGGGAAAAAACCACATTTAAACCCAAACCAGAAAGAATGAAGGGTTTTGCTCCTCAAGAAATATTGTGAAATGAGTTCAAGGATTGTTACTGAGATAAGGAGGTCTGAATACAGCGTACAGCGTGACAGTGAGGGCACAATGTATTCAGAGAAGCAAAGTGGTTCTGAAAATGACATTTTCTGACATAGTTCTCAACTGACATTATTGTAACTACAGAATGCGCTGTGTGCAGATGGTGTTGATTCCAAGTCACAGTAGGGGAAATAGAGGGTGGAGACGTTTTTCATTATCTTTTGAGGATGGAAGGATCATTATGTTATCCCAGGGATAGTTTTGTTAATGGAAATGCCTCCAATCTTCCCTATATCCATCATAAATAGACTCCCATAGCTTCAAGGACACTGATCCTGCCTCCCACTCCATTTCACCTGGGTACCGTGATTATGAGAACGTGTGAGAAACCCAAGTCACACTCAGGCTGGGATGAGAATCATTGTCCTGCCAAGCGAATCCAGTAGTTTCATCAACTTCTCAGGCATGTTATGTGTGGGGGGAACAAAAACCACGAAGAGCTTTTCTTGACACGGTTTTGAGCCACAGGTGGAGACCATAGAGGGGAAAATTCGCCTGAACAAGTGTACTCATTTTTCTAGGAACCTTATCTGCCCCAAAGCCAGTTTTACTCTTGTCATAATAATAAATAACATTTTAAAGTTAAAAACAAAACCCTGAAATAAAGCCATTTGTTATTTTCTTTGTTCCAATGTGTCATAGTTGGAATTTTGACCAGATTAGAAACACCCCTCACTCCCGAGCTAAGGCCTGTTATGTCAGGTTTACAAACCAGAGCCCCCCACCCAGCCAAACCAGGATTTAGAACAGAAACAGCGGCAGAGCTCTTGGCTTCTGTGAAGCAGCGTTGGCCAGAGCTGCGTAAAAAGCCCAAGTGGAATTTTCTATGGGTTTCCTTTCAAAGGATTCCAGTTCCTGCCTGTACTACCTGATTACAGAAAGCAGTGTAAAGGAGGAATGAGAGACGTCCCCTTTCTTCCTTCCTTTCTGACAGAATTCACAAAAATGTCCTCGGGCTTTCAGCAGTGTCTAGGTGGTTCCTCAGGAGGGGAGGTGGCCCTCAGGCCTTGTCGAGAGTCTCTGCAGGGAGGGAGGCACTCGCACCCGGGCTGACTCTCCGGATTCCCAGACAGCGGAAGGGCCAGCTGTTGGTTGCTGAGAAGAAGCAGAACCACTGAGAATAAATGGGAAATTTTCCGTGTGTAAAAGAGTGAAATACTCTGAAACATAGAAGTGCACACCTAGACTTTATAGCCTTCATCTTCTGGAACACTTAGAGCATTTTCAAAGTGCCTTAAGCAAGGCATTGTTGGTTGGATGGTTTGTCAACACAGTAAAATAGAGGCATCTGTAACTCTTACGGAAGTTTGAAGCCATTTCTTCAGAACATAAATGTGCAGGATTTTAAGATGTGCCTGTGTTAACCTGACATTCAGTCCCAAGCCTGCAATGATGACACCTCAGCGCCTCCATTTGCCAACAGAGGATTTTAAGTGGAACTTGTCTGCTTCTGGCTCTTTCCATGTTACCTCATGCATCCGTGTGTAGCATTAGGAGGGAACCGGAAAGCATAGTCTTAAATTGCAGTAACACTGTTCCTAGGTGTTCTGGCCTCAGTTTCCTTATATGTAAAGTGAGCCTTACGTCTTCCGACCGCTTGGTGCATTTGTGGGGGCAATCAAGAGCGGTTGTGTGTTGAATGGGCCGAAGTGCTGGGAGTTGGAACTCCAACTGCAGTTGAAATATTCAGCTATTTGGAGACTTTTAGAGATTGTAGTATTTTTTTTTATCATTTTCATCTATTCTTTCTAAATATTTTTGGATATTTTACAGTTTGAGGAAACAAGTCATTGTACTTATAGCTTAGTCCTCTGTGTATATGTGGGGGGAAGGGAGATATCAAATCACAGAATGATAGAGAAAGGGAACAATCCTGATGGCATATTACTCATCTGAAAGTGTCCACTGTCCAGTCTATTGCTACTTCCTGTCCAGTTCAAGCCCTGACCGTTACGTCAACTCCCTCCAATTCACAAGGCTCTGCAGACTGCAGACTCATTCACTGAAAGTGAGTGCTACGGTTTTCTGCAGGTTTAGACTTTGTGAGCTCCACGCACCTTTCTCTGCCGACTATGACTCACACCATAGGACTTATAATCAGGGTGCTACTTGGTCATGGCCCATTGTGTCATTTAGTGTCTTATTAGGAGGATCCGGAAGAGCAAGTTATCTCAGATCTCCATCCAAGGAGAGGGCTCTTCCTTAGCATCTAGTCGGCCCCTTCTAATTTTATGTGCCCTCTCCCTCTCCTAACCTCTCAGGGACCCCTGTTCTCTCTGACTGCCAGGAACCGGCTCCTCCTTTTTGACCCACCTGCAGTAAGTATCCAGGCTTTCATAGGAAGCATTTGGGCTACTAAATCTTGCCCTAATCCCACTGTCCTTATTCCTTCCATTTTTATATCATTGTATTAGGTTTATCTCCAGAGGCCACCTCACACCTGTTTTGTTGCAGGCCAGGATTGAACTTGGAAAGGATAAAATAAAAGTGCACAGGGGGGTACAAGGTCACTGACGTTCACAGCCTAGGCTGATGAGGCTTTCTCTGGATAACTTACTTCTGGATCTCTGGATGTGCTGTGCTGAATTACTTTATATTTTCAAATACATGTACCATGGCTCTTCTCAGAACAACAAACATTGACCTTAAAAAACAAACAAACAAACAAAAAACCATTTCTTAGGATTGAGAACCTTAAAGCATTTTGTAGGCTAAGGACATCTAGTCTTCACCGTATGCTCCTGGTAAAAACTTTTCTAGTACATGGTATTGTGCTGGACACTCAAAACATATTTACTGAATTGAATTATGCTGCACATTTTACCTAAGGAGTAAAAACCAAAACCCGAAATCTTGGTCCCTAAGATATGTGTTAAACCTCAGCCTGGCTTTTAGCAGTGGATTCTGGAATCCGTATTTGATGACGCCATACCCTAGACACTCACTACAGGGTTGATTAGCTATTTTCCACTTCTCGTCACCTGATTATTTTTGTGAAATAGCAAGGTAGGAAATTAGTAAGAGAAACTGAAGATGAATGCAGGGATGCTAAGTTATGGACCTCCAGATAGACAGGTCTGAATCCCAAGTGATCAATTTTTATCTTTACCACTGCCTTTATAGTGGTTCCAGTTGGAAGCATAGCATGTAAGGTGTCACCCAATAAAGGAATTTGCTCAGGGAATAAACTAACAACCATAAGGTTTTCCTGGGAGCAGAGGGAGTAATTAGAGCAATAACTTTTAGATACTTGGTTTTAGAAAAGTTCATGCTTTAATATTTGAATAATAATTACATTAATCTCTAGATTAGTCAGCTGAAATTTTAAATGCTTTGGCACAAGTTTAATGAGAATTGTCCTAACGGTGCCAAAAAGAAATCTTATGGTCGCCTTTTAAATACCAAAGAAATTCCCCATTGTTGTGATAAAATACAGATGTGGCTTAGAAAGGAACATGCATAGTGAGCAGAAATAGAATATATAATTAGAACAAAGAGGGCTTAAATCAAATTAATCTTCATCTGACAGGAACAGTTACATTTACATCATTGAGTGCAAAGTCATAGCCAAAATTGAAATTAGAAACAGATAATTATGATAAGAGAGGACACTTATGCTGACTTTTCTCGTGCATAATTGGAAAGCATACAAAATGCAATGCTTGTTCTAATTAGAATTAGCATTAAAAGATGCCAGTTTTGATGAATTCTGGGTTTTGCTATAAAGTAAGTTGTTTAAATAATTGGACTGTGGACATGCAAATTTATTGGCTGGTTTGTTCAAGATCAGAACAGGAAGCTAGTTTAAGAATACAACTTTAATAGTAGGAGCGATATGAGTTACGCTAATTTCTTTTGTCAATGGCATATTGTAATTTTGTTGGCTTCGTTTTGTTTGGTTTTTGAGAACCTGATTTTATTCTTAAAACCTGCCTTTTGTTTCCTTTCGCAAAGCCCTTTTTGCCAGTGTACCTACATATACGCATGCCTTATAAAAACAGAAGACCCACTTGTTCACTTGGCACGCACGGAGTTCGTGACATGAAACTGTGACGTTTCCCAAATGCAGATGTGAAAAGACTTTGTGATACAGTCCCATTATTTCATCTTGAAGTTGAAATTTGCTGCTTCTGAATGATTGCACTCAAAGGGAAAATTTGCTTCTCATTGACAGATCCTTCTGAATCACTTGTTCCTGAATTCCTTACTAGAATCAATCTCTTTGGCTGGGGGACATGGGCAGTGATCCTGGCAGTTGAGAGAGGCAGGGTAAGGTGGTGGCCCACATTCTGGGGCTTCAAACTGGGCCCCAGGAAGTCATTACTCTATGGTACATGCTTTACCACTCTGTATTCTCCGCCTTTCCTGATCTCTTGCCCTGTTTCTCCTTACTTCTTTCCTTTTTCTTCTTCCGAGGTGAAGCTTCTGGTTTCTTCAGTAGCAGCAGTAGGCCGAGCTATCTAACTAAGCCTCCAGGGCACCCTTGGGGGTGATTACATTCTTTCCATTAGACCCCTTCTATCATATGGTGACGCACATTACTGTCATATGATGCCATCTTTATCAGTAACGTATGGGCTCCTGGTGAGAAAGACCGAAACACACCAATGGAGTTTGATTTTAAAGCCCCTTACTTCTTGACAGTGGGTAGAGTTTTATCTACGCATAAACAAAGTATACCTTAGCTGCTTTCTGCAAGTAGATGGATTAAGGTTTATGGAACGCCTTTTTGCGTAGCATACAGGATTTCTGTTTAGGGCAACATTGAATGCCTTACCATCTAAATGACGTTGTGGATTTCCTTCCTAAGAAGGTCTTTATAAGCAAGGCTTCTGATCTGTCAGGGATGATTTAGGGTGATGCTGCCTGAAGTGTCTCAAATTCTACAATCCTGATCATTGTCAGTTTTCTTGGCTTAGTGTTGTCTCAGAATTTCCTAGCGCTCAGAAATGCTAGAAGAAATACTGAAGTGTGGATTCTCCCTTGATTATGAATAGCGGCATCTTTCTCTGGCCTTCGCATTTCTGTTCGGATTGTGTTTTTGTTTGTTAGGTTTTGGTCTAAGGGCAAAGGAGAAGGTAGCTAGTATCCAGTTTGGGGGAGCACAATCATATGATATGCAAAATGCCACCTGAATAGAACTTCTCAGATTGTTGTCCCAGACTGTGGTACAGGTGATTCAATCCTTGCCAACACGAATTATAGAAATGATTCCTGTATTGTACGTTGTGTTAAAGAAAGACACTTGGAAAGGAAAGAGGATTTTCAGTGTTAAAATAAAACATGATAATTTATCATTAGGTTCTGTTTGTGTTATTAATGTAGTGAGATGATGTAGGTCAAATGATCACAGTGGATTAAAAGATGGTTGTAAGAGCTAAGCATGAATGACTTCTTAAATGAAAGGTCTTTTTTTAAAGATTGTATTTATTTGACGAGAGAGAGACAGAGCACAAGCAGGGGGCGTGGGAGAGGGAAAAGCAGACTCCCCGCTGAGCAGGGAGCCTGAGATCATGACCTGAGCCGAAGGCAGACGCTTCACCGACTGAGCCACCCAGGCGTCCCTGAATGAAAGGTCTTTATCTGAGAAAATGACGACATGGAAGGAAGCGTGACTGGGATGCAACAAATGGCAAGCAGAACTCCTCCGGTGACGGACGCAGAAGAGAGGTTTCACTTGAGAGATGGAGACACACAGGCCGACCGAAGGCAGGGTCCACTAATGAAGGCCTCCCGCAACCTAGAGCACAGTCTTATGAGAGTGATTTCAGAGTATCCTTGCAACCACTTGCTGAACGAACTAATTTGCTAAGAACTTAAAAGGGCTGACAGACAAACTGCAGCCATCTTGAAAGAGGGTGATTATTGGCATTACTGACTCAGTTGGTTATTCTTAATGAAATAAGACAGCTTTATTTTCACAACTGGGCTTGTAATGTAGGTGAAGGATATTTACTGTTTTCTTAATGAGCCATACTACACAGTATGAGAAGGGACGACGGTACAGTGTGGCTCCCATATGATGGATGAGACTTGACAACGGAATCAGAACGCTTAGATGCTAATGTCCAGGGCCCCTGGGAGGCTGGCTCTGAATGTGGCTGGCTGATGCCTACCGCAGCCCACATGCCTCCTCTGTGCTCTTCCTTCTGCCTGGAATATCGGGCTCTCTCCACGTTGCCTGCCCACCAGACTCTTACTCATCCCACGAGAGCCTCCCCTGATCTCTCTTCTGACAGGTGCTCTGCTCTCTTTGCGGCCCCACCCCCAGCTGGTGGTGTCCATCTTCCCTGGTCCCACCCCAGTTTTTTCTAGGCTATGAGAGTGTCCTTCCATCTGACTCCAGTGACCTCATCACATATGCTTCCCGGACAAGTCTTGTGAATGCCTGTGGCCCCTGCATCTGAGACACAGGTCCCGGTGACTTGCAGCTGGCCCTTCTCAGGAGCTGAGATGAAGAGGCCTTAATTAAATGCAGTTCACACCTCCTTCCAGACCTGCACATCCGGGTCTTTAGAGGTGCAAACCTGCTGTTACCACCCTGCTGCCCTGCCTGGCAATGTTATAGAGTGTCTTTGGGATTCTCTTTCAAAATGGAACAAAAATGTGCATGCACTTATGTGTGTGTGCAAGCACACACACATTTGTAAGCCACTCTGCAGGACCCTTCAGTTTGGGGGCACTAATGGGTTAGGCTACAGATGAGACTTTCCTACAGACAGCACATGGAGAATACATTCAAAAGAGAAGTTACCTTCTTGGGTAGAGATTGCAGGGGAGGGAAGCAGCATTTTGGGTTCACTGACCAAAATGTTCTCAGTTTGGCAGAAAGTTGTGGGATATGATTTTGTGTGTTGATTTGTTCACTGTACAACCTGTCTGTGAGGGGCCTGTTGTTCCTGCCTGGCTACGTGGACTTAGGAATCAGATCTTGCATCATCTCACTTCTTTTTTTTTAACCCAACCTTTGCCATTGAATTCCCCTCCGCAGCCCTTGGAAATAGGTGCTGTTCACTTCCGGATGAGAAGGTGGAGATTCAGAGAGGCCCGGGAGCTTGATGAAACTGCTGCTTCTCATCTCACCCAGCGAAATGGTGTGGGGACCCTGCTTGGGAGGAACTTGATAGGTGAAAAACCACATTACAAAAGAGAGAAATGTGAACTTTTATTGTAAAAAGGCTTACTAGAAAAATCTTTACAATTGGACTTGCTTTCTGCAAAGCCAGACGCACCTTCCTCCCGAAGGGGCTGTTCTGAATACACTGGAGAAAAGGCAGTTAGAGCGGCGTGAAAGCTGCCAGCAAGCGGGAAGCATGAGTGGTTTTCACTAATGGCAAGAATACAAACCCATAGCAGAAGAGACTAAGGTGACAGGGTAGCAGGCCGTGCTGACGAGGATGTATTTTTGGTCCCTGTTAAACAGTTTTTAAATACATTGTGCTTCATGTCCAAGTGTGTCCCTGGCTACCTCGGTCAGAATTCTAGAGCCATTTCCGGGTATGTAGGGGACAAAGACTTCAGTCCTGCCCCTCCATGCTCCTGTCTCCCTGTGGCTCCTGTCTCCCTGTGGCTCCTGTCTCCCTGTGGGGGCTGTGGTTTCATTGGGAGTCCAGAATAGACGTTCCGAGTGATTTGGGAGCAAGCCAAAGTTGTTGGAGTCATGTGGAAAATGCTGCTCCTCGGACTCAGGACTCCAAATTAATTGAACAGATTCCAAGCCCAGACCCCTTCTCATTGCCCTGATATTAAATTTTGGGCTGTTTTCCAGGAAAGATCTGCAGATTTCCAGCTGTCCAAATGGGAAATTCATTTCAAAGAAGTACATTTTGCATTCAAGTAAAAACGGTTCTATAGCATTGTGATTCCTGCTGCTGCAGGCAGAGCTTTCTTTGTGAACACGTGCCTTCTTTACAAGTCCAGTTATCAGCAAAATTCATATGGGCCAAGTCAAAGCCTTTCCAGATTATTCCATCATCCACCCACCGGACATACATTTGTTCAGTGCCTACTAGGTGCAAGTACTGTTAGACATTAGCGGTGTGTGATGGGGAACGACTGCAGGGTACAGAAATTTATCGGGATTGGACTGGCCCCTGCCTTCATTGCAGCTTGCAGCTAGAAGGGGGAGTCAGGACAGGATACGCACACGAATAACCATGGTTCAAGGTGGAAGCTACCGTGAGAGGTACAGAGAAAGTCCAGGCAGGGTCACCGGGGAAGGCTTCAGAAGCAGGAGAGGACATTTGCTCTGAACCTTGAAATTTCAGTGGGATTTGTCATTGCGGAGTTGGGGGTAGGTGTGTGGTTTCAAGGGCGGGAGGCAGAACAAGTGGAGGAAGTCGATGTGGACAAAGGGGTGGGATCTCATGCAAATTTAAGTGATATCACCAGGGACTCCCTGATCCTTTGAGAAATTAAAGGGACGGCCATGGCCTCTGAAGAACCTGAATGGGGAAAACCTCTCATTCCTTCATGAGGATTGATTGGAGAACATATTTTAATGCAGAGCCTCCCCCGACCTGCTTATGATGACTTTTCAGTGTTCAGTTGCACGCTGGCATTACTCGTGGTTTCCAGTAGTGTAAGCGCATTTCGCTGCAAGTGTATTTGTGCGGTACCAACACCATAATCTTCAGAAGAGTCTGCTTGCAAGGTTGGCCCTTGGCTGGTGTCTGGGAACTTGGCTTCGGAAACATTCCCTAACTGTAAAAGCTGGCTCACTGTGCCGAGACTCTTCCTACAAGCCACGTGGTCCACGCTGAATGCCTGCTTTCCTTCTGAGAGTCTGGAGTTTGGGTACATGCTAGGTAGAGAGTGCCCATGTGGCCAGCCCCAGATGCTGGTGTGCTGAGGCTAGAACAGGCTTCCCTGGGCAGAAGCATCACGTGCATGTGACTGCATGTTCACTGTTGGGGTGGAAGACACTCTGTGTGGCCCTTCAGGGCAGGGAGGGAACATAAGGAAGCCTCCAGACACCACCTGTGTCTTTTTCCTTTATGGTATTGTCATGCATCTTTTCACTGTCGGCAACCTTAGCTGTGACTCTATCTGCTGACTCCCATGAGTTCCCCGAACACCGCAGAACAGGATTACGGTGTACCTAGGACTAAATGGCTCCTCTGTGTCATCTAAGGGAAGAGACCATCCGCTTTCAGATACAGCAGTTGCCACAAATAGACCCGAGACCTGCATTTGGTCCTTATCACCATTTCCTCCTTCTCTTTTCCGACATTGCAAGAAGGTGGCCCCTGATTTCCATATTGTACTGCCTGGTAATGAACATTCCCTCCACCCTATTTCATTCCTAGAATAGAAGCCACCTTTTAGCCCCATCACCATCTTGTCTGTGTTGTGACTGGCAGTAATCCAAGTAAAGACAGTAGTAAATATTTTTTCTCCTCTCACACCAGGTGATCCTCAGTCGATCTGATTGCTGACTCATTTGTTTGCTCCCTCGCTGTAACAGATGTTGCATTTGGAGATGGAAATCAATGTTACAAAGTATTAACAGGAGGAGAACTTACAGGAAAGTGAACCCAAATGACTCCCTGCTTATTTAATACAGCATGATCTTGGCCTGTTGTTATGTCAGGTTTTGCCAGTAGATTTCAAGGGACATAATTTTAAGTAGGCAGTTAGTTCTGTGAAGTGCATACATGCATCCCAGATAGCCAAAGGTAGGCGGACAAGACCCCAATTTGAAATGAAAGGACAGATCGAAAGTTTACTTGCAAAAGACACCTGCAGAATTCACGCAAGACTGGATGTAAAGGCAGGAGACCGTTGGCCCTACAAATGTGTTTTTTGACCCATAATAGGTTACAGCCTGATTTAATAGGTCACATTTCACTGCCTTTATGGGCATCCTTACATCTTCTTTTCAGGGTAATTATCTCAACACACATCTGATGTGGCAATGTAATTGACTCTTGCTTTGGTACAGTTATAGGTTAATGAACCAGACTGACTTTTTTTAAACTAAATCACTCATGTTTTGTTTTTTTGAAATGAAATAGAAATGTATTTAGAAGGCGATGTTTGATACATTAAAAATTCTCAGATGGCTGACAACTTTGATTTCTCATCCTTTATGCATCTCAGTGTGTAGCCATGAAGAAAGGATTATAGAGGCATCTGAAAGCAGCTCGGATGTTTCAAATTTGGAATCCAAGAGGAAAGAATGGCAAAATGATGCTTTTTATGAGTTTAACATGGGATGTATAAAATACCATGTGATGATTATAGAAGAGTGGTTTACACTTTCAAGGGTTTGGTTTTATTTTTTCCACCCCTATGAATTTCAGGTACACTCACTCTTTGGTTGCATTAAAATTCCTCTCAAAAACCTTTCCAAAAGTCTGTTTGGAATGTAATCGTTTTATCTTCTAATGAAAGCTGTGTGATGATTTCTTTATTAGGAATCTCCGGATAATTAAAAGCAATGAAGAAATCAGGGATATTTGGGCTTAGAAGTAGGAGTGAGAAAACAGATGCCTGATGCATTTTATTTTACATTTTTTTATTTGTCGTGGAGTTACAGTTACTGTGGAAACAAAACTAGCATAAGAATACGAAGTATAATGGTAGCAAATCATTTATCCACTGATCAAGAAGCAACTGGTTATGTATAATATAATCTATTTTGTTTCTTAAAGAAGCTTATGCGTGTAAAAAAGAACAAAACACTAGAAGACCATGCACCGAGATGGTCTGTCTAGCAATTTCTAGGTGGGGGGAGTCTTTAGAGTCTTTTTCATTAACTGTATTGCCTAAATTTTATTTAGATACCATGCCCTTTTCTGTTATAGGTAACATTTATGTATCCTAGGGGGCTCCTGGGTGGCTCAGTCAGTTGTGTCTGCCTTCGGCTCAGGCCATGATCCCAGCGTCCTGGGATCGAGTCCCGCATCAGGCTCCCTGCTCAGTGGGGAGTCTGCTTCTCTCTATGCCGCTCCCCCTGCTCCTACACTCCCTCTTAAATAAATAAATAAAATCTTTAAAAAATTATGTATCTGCATCAAAAACTGGTGATGTATGGTGACTAACATAACATAATAAAATGAAATTTAAAAAATATTATGTATCTTTTTAAAAAGAAGTAATTAGTGTGGGCAGTTATGAAAGTAATAGTGACTATACATTTGAACGTGGTTACTTTTTTTTTTTTTTCAAATCTTTAAGAGGAGAAAGTACCCCTCCAACGAAGGCTGTTTCTAGCTCTTATTAACCAGCCTCTTATAACCAGATTGAAGGCCAGGGCAATTTTACAAGCACTCCTGAAGAGGGTAGCCTCCTGAGTAGTAAATGAGATTCATCCTGGAAATATGCAAAATTGGGGAGAGAATTAATCAGAATGACAAATGGAAATGATGAGTATGCTATAGAGATGTAAAGCTACTGTTGGAAAAAACATTGTCAAAGGTTTGGTGAAATTAGCTCTCACTTCAGGAGCCCTTAAAGCAGGGAGATTTTATGGGGAGAAAATAGGACAGAAGGTAGTTTTTCTTTTTGTCCTGGATGGAAACCATCTCGGGAAGTACGTTGGCTCTGCAGAGTCCCTCAGTATTAGAAAGATAGAACAAGGATGAAGAGGCCCTTAAATGTACAGGAAAGTAGGTCTCTCCCAGGAAATCAGAGTGAGAAGTCGTTCATTTTTGCAAGGAGTTAAAATATGAGATATGTGTGACCACCAGGCTCCAATCAGTTATTTCACGTAGACAGTCTTGAGCTTTTGGGAGAAAACCTCCATTTCCAAGAGTTTCCTCTTCGAATGAAGACGTAGGGCTCGTCTTCCCTTATTGCAGATACAACCAGCAGCACATACTGGTCGGAAATGGCAAGGTGGGATGACTGCTTCTATCCTGGCATTTTTTAACTCGCTCACCATTATTGGTTTATGGCCCAGTTCCCCCCCAAAATGAATCAAGGTGGTCAAAAACTTAAAATGAATATTGGCAAAGGCGATTCAAATAATGCTTAAAAGTGATTAAAACATTATTTAGGAGAAGGAGGAGGAAACATACCAGAAACCTTACATACAGTCATCATCCACAACTGAGCGCTTATTTTAGCTCTGATAATGACCTTTTTAGCATGAGATAGATGTCCTCTTCTCCGACATGGAAGGAAACAAAAGAGCCTGGAGACAGGTGCCTAACACCCTGTTTACCCAGACCACTTAATGACAAGCTCTTTCACCATCTTCTCTTTTCCCCTCCTTTTCCCTCTTCCTTCCCACTCTGCTGACTTCATATCCTACCTCCCTCCCTCATTCGTCAGCCTTTCTTGTGTTTCCTGCCAGATTTAGATCTCTCTGCTATAGAGTTGGCCACTGCGGTCATAATCTTGATGGCCACTGAAAAAACATCAGACAGCTCAAGAGCAACCCGTGCATTTTTAGAATCTACCCCCCTTCCTTCTCCCTCCTGTTTATGGGAACTTATTGGTTTTGCTTGGGGGGAAATTTCATTTCTTTGGCCTCAAGACCAGTAGGTTGGGAGTGAAGTCTACAAGTAGCTGGATAGGCCGCTCTCTGCAGAGGAATTGCCCATTGCTGTTCCTTGTTTGTAGGCCACATGGCAGAAAAAAATAAAAATCAGTTAAGTGTTTCATCATGTAATGAACTTTGGGGGCCTTTTGCATGATCAGAAAGAGCTGGTTGGACTTTATTGGACTGGAACCTGCAGAGTAATTTTTATGGATTGGGTAGTTCAGCTCTTTTGCTTGATTCATTGTAATTATGCACAATCAGCATATCCTTATGTTGAATGATTATTCATGCAAATGGATCCACCCTTAGTGAAAAGTTCTACAGCATAGTGTAGCCCTCTTCATTCATTTTCATATGGCTGATATCAGTGCTGGCGTGCACTTGGCCTTCCTCAATAGCACGAACATGGGGGTTAAGAGTGCCGATCCCCCATGCAGTTGAAAACCTGTGTATAACTTTTGACTCCACCAGAACTTAACTACTAATAGCCTGTTGTTGACCAGAAGCCTTACTGAGAATGGTCAACACATCTTTTTATGTTACATGTATTCGATACCATCTTCCTACAATAAAGTAAGCTAGAGAAAAGAAAATGTTGTTAAGAAATCATAGGGAAGAGAAAATATTTAACCAAGACAATCCACATATAAGTGGACCCGCGCAGTTCAAACCTATGTTATTCAAGGGTTAACTACTTGTTCTTAAGTCTGTCATGTAGAATCTGTGAGGTAGACTTTTCTTATGGTTGCTGTAGCGAGTTAATGCAAACTGAGTGGCCTAAAGCAACCGAAATGGATTCTCCAGTAGTTCTAGGGGCTAGCAGTCCAAATTGAAGGTGTATGCAGGACCTTTTGGAAGCCCTAGGGGAGAATCCTTCCTTGCGTCTTTCAGCTTTTCCATATGCTAAGGACTGCTAGCAGCTACCCCAGTCTCTGTTTCTGTCTTCACATCAACTTCTCTGTGTGTTTATGTGCCTTCCGCTGTTCTGTGTCTATCTCAAAAACTCTTCCTTACATAAGGATACATGTGCTTGTATTCAGGGCCCACCCAGATGATCCTGGATAAATTCCTCCTCTGAAGACCCTTATCTTAATCACATCTTTGGTCATAGAAGCTAACATTCACAGATGCCAGGGATTGGACACAGACATATCTTTTTCAAAACCATTTTTTGGTCTTCCCCAAAGGTTATTCAGCCAATAAGGGGCAGACCTGAGACTGACTAAAACCTAGGTATCTTGATACCAAAGCTTGTGTTCTTTCTGATATCATCTTAAACTATACCTCCTCTCTGCTCCAGAATAAATTTGGAGATCACCTTTTAGAGGTTATGAAACTGAGTCCCCCTGAGGAGAAATGTTTTGGAGATTTTCTTAAAGATTATTTATTTATTTATTTGAGGGGGGAGGGGCAGAGGGAGAGGGAGAGAGAATCCTGGAGCAGACTCCCTGCTGAGTGTGGAGCCTGATGCAGGGCTTGATCTCATGTCCCTGAGATCACGACCCGAGCCAAAATTAAGAGTCAGATGCTTAACTGACTGAGCCACCTGGGAGCCCCTTGGAAATATTGTTAAGAAATCAGAATGACAAACATAAAAACAAATCACATCCACGGTTAATACAGACAGAATGTTGTTCTGCCATTTCTCTATAAGGGAGTAAGTGTTTTCCTTGGTATATTTCACACTGAAGACTTTGAGATATTATTTAGACTAAACTAGGCTAAAAAGAATATTTTATTTCATTATGCATTTTAGTGAGCTTATTATCAGTAATATGTTTAGCATAAAATTTATTAGTGACATGCCCTTTAATTTAGCCTAATTGGTGCTAATTTAGTTAGATTGCATTAAATTACACCATTTAATGTAGCTATACGTGGGTCAAGAAATCTATTTCAACAAGTTAGGTAATTTTTCATGCAGCTGAACAGTAAAAAAATATGGCACTGAGGTGGCTGAAAATGCAATATTCCAAAATAATAATTTTCCTGGAGTCTTATTGGAAAGAAGTCAGCACACAGAATTTGTCTTGGGTTTCATCTCATTTTCCCAATCTGTAAAAATTAGGCAAAGTGCAAGTGAGGAAAAGGGGGTTGATACTTTCCAGCATACCAGAATCTTTACAAATGATCCTTGTTCCAGCCTTCCATTTCTGATTCACCATGTTACGGAGCAAATAATGTTGGGGTGGGGGGTGGTTTTCCATCTTTGATCTGTAGGCTTTCCTATCCGAATCTTATCAGCTAGTCAGAAGTTACTGACGTTTCTCCCCTCAATGGTATATGGAAAAAGCGGTTGACGTTCAGAAAACATAGAGACAGAACCAGAACATCAGCCTAAACCATCTCGGTGGTGCGTGGCGCTTAGAGGATGAAGAGCGGGTGCAGGTGGCGCATTGGCAGGTCCCCTGTTGCGCGGTGTCCTGGTCACACCTCCCGTTTCCTTTTACCCCTGCCCTTAAATGACGAGTATCACATATCACCTGTAGATGACTCAGTGGATGCCACAACATGACTGGAGCTCATTCTAGAATGTAAGAACAATCTTCAGGTGTGACTTGTGACTTGTCTCTCTAGAAGGAAGGATTCCCTTGGCCCCTGAGAGATCTACAGGAATTCAGATTAGACCCACAGGTGGCTTTTTCTACTGTTTCTTTTTAGATAGTTCAAATGCGGGGCCCAGCTGCTGAATGATACACAGATTGCACAGAGACCTCCAGCTTTTTCTAATGGGTCTGCAAGATCACTGGAGACTCAAGCCCTGGGTGCCTTGTAAACTGAGCATGGGCACTCTTCCTGGGTTTCCAGCACAATCTAGCTTCTGCCTCTCCTCCTGGGCGTTCCACAGTAATGGGGGCGAATGGCTCACAGCCCAGTTGGCTTGGCCATCGTGCACATCTGAAACTTGAGCCTTCAGTGGATGTACTTTTCAGTCGCAAAAGAGACACTCAGCCTGGAAGTGACAAGAGTACAGAGTAGACTGAAGAGAACTTACTTAATGCCAGAGAAATAGCAAAGTGCACCAACTCTGGCTCTCTGCATCCGACCGTGCGGTCACGATCCCGCCTTTGCCCTGCCCACTGGTGCCTGGCGGCGGGTAGCACCCCGTCACTGCCACCAAGTTTCTGGGCCTCTCTCTTGTGGGACATAGCTGAGGTGATGTTTTGGTTCATCCCCTAGTGCTGAGCTCTTGGCTTGCAGACCCAAGACTTATGAGGGGGCGGGGGCTCTGCAGGAAGCCACTGAATTTGCAGCAGCCTTCTAAAGGAAAGTCAAGAACAAGTTGGGACTCTGGCAGGGGTGCCTCTCTTTGCTGAACCCCCAAGCTGAATACCTTAATGAGATGAACCAGCGCCTGGTACCTAATGCTAGAGTGCTTAAGGATTAGATCGCTCTCGCTGAGTACCATTCCTTCTAATAATAAAATTAATTTGACCATTTGGAACAAGATTTAGTAATGGGCCTCATCCAAGCCTCTAAATATGCATATTCCACTTTGGAACTGTCCATAATCGCTCAATTGCACCTGCAAATCATGTTGTTAGCTCACTAATTATTCAAATAGTGGGGGCAATTCCACAATTGTGTGTGTAATTGTGTTAATTGTTAATGCAGTTAGGTACAGGTGCACCGTGACTAATTACACATGCAGAAGCGCCTCCCGAGCAGCCCACTGTCTCCGTGCATGGGCCGTCCCTCTCGGAGACAGGCATAAGTGGGTGACACACACAAAGCCCCAGGCCATCAGTGGGGGTCGATCTGGCGTGGCTTTCACTTGGGAGCCCCAGCATATACATTTGGGAAACAATTAGGTCTTTGACTGAGTTCCACTGTTTATGCTTTCGCTTCTCTTGCCCCCCCCCCCCCCCCACGCATTAGCAGAGAGAGGCAGAGAGTGCACGCGCACATAGTTACATGCTCAGACCCGGTCACACCGTCACACACAAACTAGTTTGTGGAGCTGGCTCTGCTCATCTTGTCACTGATGGTTCCCTGGCCTGGTGAGATGAGCTTTTAGTCAGGGGTTCTGTTACTCTTTCCCGGTCACCCATATGGTTTCAGGACTCCCATTTGTCTGAACCCAGCATCAGGATATTTATGCCCCTTTCAGGGTAAGATGCAGCCGGGGAGGTGGAATTTCGGTGATTTCTGGGACATCCTGGTGCTTTATGTCTGTGCTACCAAAATAGGGATTCCTGCCACGTTCACGCTTCCCCTTCTCTCCCATCTCTTCACCTGCTTCAGGCTCCGTATCAGGCCCTGGTGCAAGTCCTCCCAGCTATCAGACGAGTCTGATGAATGCCGAGGCTCCTGTGCCTGTGGGCCAGGAGCTGGGTGCACACCTCATGCTGTAGGAGATACACTATAGATGTGCTCTCAATGTTTCAAGACCCCCCCCCCGAATTTCAAATATTCTGCCCAGTCATCCCCATAAACCCAAAGTCTTTTACCCTTTGATGGATCATAGTGTATTTTGAAAGTTTGATTGAAATGTTGGAACCTCTTGCCAGAAAATGCACATAGGCATGCACGCAAAATTTTGCACAGGATTTCAGACCCCCTTAAGCCCCCTTCATGGATCCCAGGTTAAGAACCCATTCCACAAATGCTTTGTGTTTCAGCACCAAGCAAGGTGCCCAATTCATCAAAGAGCTCGATTAAATTAAATACATTATATGATCGAACTCTCTTTTTGTGGGTATATGATAACTGAATGAAGTTGGTAAGAATTACAGTGCAAATATACTTAAGTCTCTCTCACTCTCTCACTCACACACACACACACACACCTGTGAGATGATCAATTCTACTTTTTTATTTGGAAAGATATGGTCAGCATTAGCTATAAGTTTCTGTTATTGTCATGATCATCTATTAGTTTCATAACACAGTTGGTAAATTTAAAAATGAGTATTCACCGCCAAGTTCGCATTTGATGATCTGGAGCTTTTGTGCTCGGGAAGGAAGGAAGGGAGTGTGAGTTAGGGGGTGGTGCGGTGTAGACATGTATGGGCTTGTGTCACCGTAGACCCAGTTGGACACAAAGTGTGGGACTCCTGGGCTGCACATTGCAACTCTGGCCCTTTAGCAATCAACGTCTACTTACTGTGTTGATTTTGTGCTCTAAGGAACTGGCCCTCTTATGAGAATCTTTACATCCCCTCCCTGCTATAAGGAAGGCAGGTCAGCTATAAAACATTACTTGGCACTGGCTTGTGAGCCCAGTGCCAAAAGGGAAATGGACTATATGTAAGACAAATCAGTTCGTGAGCAATACAGGAGAAGCTTTTTAGGGGACATTGAGGATAGGGGCCAGGGGACCCACCTGAGTGTGGGCTTGGTCTGGTAGAAGAGACGCACTCCGCATCACTGCTGCGTGGGGAACAGAATTGACTGACTTCATACCCAAGTTTGTGGCCCAGCAGGCGTCCAGTGGAACATAGGGATAATGCTCGAACTCACCTCCCAGGATTGCTGTGAGGATTGCATGAGATAATCCTTGTGGGGCATTTAGCACAGTGCCTCGCACATATTAAGTACTTAGTAAATGTGGCTATAATTTGTATCATTAATCATTATTCTTATTGCAGTTTTTATTTCTGTTGTCGTCACTTCAATCTATGAATATGGGGAATTACCCCCACAGTGCTATTGCCTTCTCCCCCCTGCCCCAGCAATGAACACCGTCCCCCCACCATTGAACATTGTTCCTACCTTCCTTTTGTCATTTTCTTTTTCTTTCTTTCTTTCTTTCTTTCTTTCTTTCTTTCTTTCTTTCTTTCTTTCTTTCTTTCTTTCTTTCTTTCCTCTCTCTCTCTCTCTCTCTCTCTCTCTCTCTCTTTCTTTCCTGAGGGAGAGAGTGGGGGTGGGGGAAAGGACAGAGGGAGAGAGAGAATCCCAAGCAGGCTCCACGCTGGGAGTAGAGCCCCCAACATGGGGCTCGATCCCAAGATCCTGAGATCACGACGCTCAACTGACAGAGCCACCCGGGCATAGTCCACCTTGTAGCATAGGCATTCCTGTGTTTGTCTTATCCCACCAACTAGGCTATATGACTGAATTAATTTGCTAAGGCTGCCGGAGCAAAGTACCACAAACAAGGTGGTTTAAACAACAGGAATATATGGTCTCACAATCTGAGATCAAGGTGTTGGCAGGGTTGATTTCTTCTGAGGCATGTGAGGGAGGACTGTTCCAAGTTTCTCCTTGGCTTGGAGATGGCTGTCTTATCCCTGTGTCTTCACAGTCTCTTCCCCCTCTGCATGTCTTTGTCCAGATTTTACTTTTATGATCATGCCTCATTTTATTGCCCTTTGCTTTATTGCACTTTGCAGATACTGTGCTTTTTCTGTTTTTGTTTTGTTTTTACAAATTGAAGGATGGTGGCAACACTGTGTCAAGCAAGTCTGTTGGTGCCACTTTTCCAACAGCATTCACTCCCTTTGTGTCTCTGTGTCACATTTTGGTAATTTTCACAGTATCTCAAGCTTTTTCATTGCATTACATCTGTAAAGACCCTATCACCGAATATGGTCAGATGCTGAGGTACTGGGGGTTATGGCCTTAATATGAATTTTGGGGGTATGCAATTTAACCCATAGCAATGAGCATTAACGATCGGGCCTCTGTTTTACATGTCTTTGAAACATTGTCTAGTGCCCTGTCTAGACTAGAGTAGAAAAAGCAATGGGCCTGATATGGTGGGGACCAACGGGCCTGGGTCCTAATCTCATTTCTCTTTATCCACGGGCCGGTTAGCTGGTCCAAGCCTGCTCCCTGTTTAATGTGAGGTCCTGGTTCCTACTTCATGGGCTTTATGAGCATTACAGTTTATATATATGCCAAGCACATGCACATAATAGACTCTTGGTAAAGGGTGGTTATTAGGCACAAATGTTTACTGAAATGAATGCATGAATTAATTAAAAACCTAGGTGTCTAGTCAACCGTTGGCCAGAGTGAGGTTTTTAACTTCTTTGTTAAGGTGGTCTCTCCTTTGTTGCATTTCATGATTTTGGACCCAGTCCTATGTAACGGAAAGGAATTTGTGCAGCGGTATATAATGGTGTGAAAAGTTAGCCAACTTCCTGAATCAGTTTTTTGAACAACAATCAGTGTGTGTGTGTGTGTGTGTGTGTGTGTGTGTGTGTGTGTGAGAGAGAGAGAGAGAGAGAGAACAGTCCAAGCTGCCTCTTTGAGATGTGATGTTTAATTTGTGGATAGGCAAAGCTGTTTCATTATCACTCCAAACTGGAATGTGTCTACTACATTTCAAAAATATGTGTCATTATATAAAAAACCCCAAACCTCCCAATAACAACAATGTATTATAGATGATTGGCCACAACGTCCAGTAGTTAGGAAGCAGAAGAGAGGCACTTGTTATGAGACTAGGAAAATTGAAAGTTCACATTGACGTTGTTCTTCATTATAGTTTCAGTTTGTTAGCATCAGAGTGTCAAAATCAAACTCAGATTTTCTTTTGCCTGCTTGTGTCAACATTGCAACAATGGCTTAATGTGCATTATTTGCAATTTGGTTGAAACAGATCGGAAAATCAGTACACCAAAAAGCCAACCTCATAATCACCGATTTTTAACACCGTGTCAATTGCTGTAAATCACAGAGATATAGATACGTGTAGTTGTCATGTTGAAGGTGATTAAAAGATGCTGAATCTCTAATCACTACAATGAAAGAGATTGTCATCAATAAAGAGACTCCAGAGCTGGGGAATTACATTGATCTGAGCAGAGGAATTTGCAAACTCTCTTTCTCAGTTAATCTCGTCCTTCTAGAACTGTAGCAGACACCTTTAAAGATAGAGTGGCACATTTGGTGGAAGAAGAAAGTCCATATTTTAGTTAAGGGTACTTTGTTCAGTTTCAGCTTCCAGGTTCTAATGTGAGCCTGCTTAGCAGAGGGCTAAATCGTCATTTGTGTGATCTGAGAGTTGATGTATCTCTCCCCACTAAGCACAGCTTCAGTGCCTTTGGCAGCACATTCTGACTGGTTTAGACCTCATGGAGAAATCATTTGGGGCGGGGAGAGGGACTTTAGCGATTGTTTATCTTCCGTCGGAATTATCCACAGGCGGCAGTTGGTTTCATACTCGCTCCAGAGCGGTATAGAATTGTGTGTAAAATGCATACTAAACGGCCTAATGCAATAAAAATGAAGCATGTACTTCCATTAGCTTTTCTGTTTGCAGCAGTTCCACAAAAGCCACATATCAAGAACCGTGTCTGTGTGGATCCCTATTCATATAAAAGCTGTGTGATTGAGGGTCTGAGGGGCCCTGGCAGTTTATAGCAGGGGGCCTCCACCGGTGTGCTCGGTGCAGAGCCGACCCACCTTCCTGCTGTCCTGGCCCTGTTCACGCCACCCTCTTCTGCATGCTTGGGTGGTCAGATTCTGAAATTTCCCCAGGCCTGGTTTGTCATGCAGTCACGTTTCTCATCACATCTGAAGGCTGTTGTGCCTCGCATGGTAATGAGGCCCTCTTTGTTTCGGCTGCTGCACGGCTCCCAGGAACTGCCTTCCGTTCCTGGTCCGCAGTCTGAGGGCTGGGGCTGCCGAGGCAGAGAGCCTTGCGGGGTCTCTCAGAGCCAGCGACGCACCTAGGACTCGGCAGGGTTTTTAAAAACTGAATTCACATCAGTTTCAGGTTTGAAGCTGTTACGTGTACTCTGGTTTGGTTGTGTTTTTTTTGTTTTGTTTTGTTTTTAATGCACTAAAACAATTTATGAGCATCCTATGTGCACATGTGCCCAGATTACTGTGCTCGTGTATACAACTTATTGTATATTTACTAAAGAGGCTGAACTAAGTGACGCCCCCTTGAATGTGTTCTAGGGAGAAATGATACCCCTGGAAGGCATTAATTTCTTTATGAATTTAGGAGCTGTGATGGGATATTTCCCACCAGAACGACTGAAGAATATTATTGTCGGTCATCTCTTGAAATGATTATTTGGTTATAAATTGCTTTCAAGTGTGTCTTAAGAACACACTGCCTTTACAGAGATGTGGTCGGTCAGCTTTCTAAAATAGGTGCCCACGCCTTACCTCAGCCAATGAAGAATCTAGTCCCTCAGTCCTTATCTGGACCCCAGAAATGAGTGACAGCTTGAAGCTCGGAACGGACGGTGGGTTTGCATATTCTACCGTTCTAGTGGGATCTGTGTCCCCTGAGCTGGGATGGAAATACTGGTTATCGCCAAAGGTGATTATTTCACCTTAACACTGCAGGAGGCCCTGGGGATCATAGGGATATAGATGGAGGCTCATATACAGTATAGACCATGGAGAGAATCAGACCCCTTCATTTTATAGCAAGGAGTCTTTGGCTCAGAGAACCGAGTTGATTCACCAAAGACACAAACTTGATGAAAAATGGACCCCAACTATCAGAATAAATAGTGAGGGATGGTTCAGATGATGTAGTCTGAAGCTATCAAATGTTGTCTTGACAAAATGAAGAAGGTATGAGAGTCCAACCCTTACCGAGTGCTCTGGATGAAATAATACCATGACTGAAAGTATGACTGACCTTCCTAACTCAATTCATTTGAGTTAGTCACAGTATTATTTTGGGGAGTTCTGTAAAATCTGGGATACGTGCTCCTCCAGTTTCTTCATTTCCTGGGTGGGAGATCCAGAGAGAAGAGTAGAACCCAGGCTCTTCTGACCTCAGCTGCAAGGTTCTCCCATTGGCCACCCCGTCCTCCCTCGGTAAACCATACGTTTTAGAAATTCCCTCTCTATTGTTGGTAGAATTAGGCAGGCTGATTATGAGGTGTATTTACTGTCCAACCTGGGGCTCAGGAAACAGGGAGATGGAAATACAAGTCTACTGATACTTGACCAGACAGTGGAACTAGTTGTCAGAGGGTCAGCTTGGCCGTGATCAAGGTCAAAGAAGCATTTCAGACATGACTGGACCGCAAAGTTTTTCGTGATAATACAGGAAAGAATAGGTTTCCTCTGATTAGAGCCAAATAGAATAAACAAATTAGTACTGAACTCATTAGAGGGAATTTGTGAGAAATGCAGCCTTTGAAAAACTCGGCATTGAAATTCCCTCAAGGGGGACCCATTTTGCCATTAGATTCTCAGCTGTGGGCCAGTATCTATCTATTCTATATGCACTCATATCCATATTTCACATCTGCAGAGAGAAACACTGAAGTTTCAAATTTGGAAATCCAGAGCAGGTCAATTCATGTTTTTCTTTTTTAAAAAATTTTTACTTCTGAATGACTTGTCTTTATTCAACAGGCTCCACATAATCTTACCTTCTGGTTTGATTTAATTTGTTATGTACAAAGAAAAAATGCCACCAAATCCTCTCATGGCCGTTTTAATCAGCTTCTCTTTGAGATCCTTTGAAATAGCCCATTAAGCTACACATTGTACTTTGTATAGATTAATTTGAAGTGATTGCATTGGCCGTAGTAGTTGTGAATGCAAAGAAATAATCATGATATCTTGTTTATCCTACAGAGCTGGGCATATATAATCTTAGGCTCATCAGAACAGTGGAAAAAAATGGGCTTATTGAACTGCAACTTGTATGTTCACGATATCCTATTATATTGGTACAGCAAAGGAGTTTTGCCAAGTGAAAATAATTAACACAACTTTAATAAGGGCTACTACATACCTTACTTTTTAGGAATATATATTTTTTCTCATACGATGGTTAAAAACACGGGTTTGAAGTCATACAGACATGGTTTTCTGTCTTGGATTTATCACATGTTAACTGTGTGGCCTTGGGCAAATCACTTAACCTCTCTGAACCTTACTTCCATCATTTACAAAATGGGGATAATAATATATATCCTAAGTTTTATGGACATTATAGTTTGTGTTTGTGCAACTTACCATTAACTCAGTATACTGTTAGGCATTCAGCTGTGAAAATTATGGAAGATGCCCTTGCCGGGATGGTCTGCATAGAGCATTCAGTGTCCCTTGGGGGTAGCTGTCACCAAGGGTTCCCTCTAGAGTCTAGATGGACTAGGCCTGGAGGTTGCTCTCAGGCCATAGGTTGGTTATAGGTTTCATGTTAAAATGGTCATGTAAATGCCTATTGTTCACAGAAACGCTTGTGGGGCACTTACCCTGGGCCGGGCTCATCCTTGAGCTTACTTAATCGCCATGACCACACTAGGATGTAGGCATATGAAGGCTCATGTACAGATGTGGGACTTGTATAGCTCTACTCCAATGGATGTTGCTTCAGAAATTAACAAATACTATTATTTTTGCACTAAGTCAAAATTTATAAAATGGCTTTATTCATCTAACCTTCTCTTCTCAATACTTCCCGTTTCCTATCTCTTTGCTTTGATTGACTCAGGTGCTTAGACCAAACATGGTGCTGTGGAGGCCAAGGCAATGACCATGACCACTTATGCCCCTCTAGCCAAAGAATCTAAGCAGGAGCTTTGGCCTATTGCCCAACACACCTGGCTCCAGACAGAGCTGGACTCCGACTTTCCCATGATCCAGCCTCTGGCAGTGCTGGTGGGGGAGGGCACCAGACACGGCTTTCCCAGATGTCTTTTGTCAAAGTCTTAACAATCGCCACGGCGTCACACTATTTAAAATTTAGAAATTTTGAAGAGATACTCCGTTTAGATACCGTTTTCAGGGGTAAGGCAGGCACTTCTCTCCCCCCCGCCCCCCACTGCCCCACCACTTCCCAACGGAATACGAAGGAGACTGTGTAAATAGATCAATTAGATCTTCCGGAAGAAGCTTGAGTAGAGCTACCTTAGTTGTTTACTGGAACTGAAGTGACTTGAGGTGAATCAAAGGGAATCATGAGGTAGTGAGTCCTCCGTCACTGGGATTATGTAAGTTAGTGGTTGTATAATATGATGACAAAAACTTGACCTTTTCTGTCCAATGGCCCAGAGGTTAGCCCCAGTCCTTCCATTCACCTGGCTGTGTGACCTTGGGCCAATTCTTTTACCTCTCTGCACTTCATTGGTTCTTAGCTTTAAAGTGGGCCACATGTTAGAAGGTTGGAGTATATAAACCCAGATCCTTTCCCTGGCAAGAGTATATTGTGAGGTGAATGCATCCATTACTGGACAAGCAACTGAGAAGAATTCCATTGAGAATTAAGCTCGCAGATGACGGATGGCATTTATTACCCGGTCCTTCTTTTCCCTGCCCTCTGGCAGATTTAGTAGATCACAGTCAGTACTTGAATGCTTTGGGCCAAAGGCCTCCACCATACCTGGAATGGCCATCACGGGTGGTCCTTTTTCAGAGTGCCCATCTTATTCTAATGGACCAAATTTCTGAAGATGGAAAGGTTGCCCCTGCCAGCGCTATTTGCCTCCTTCCCCATTCCTTGAATGGAACGATAAAAGGGGGAGGGTGTGTTGTGTTGAGTGAGCAAGTGTCTTTCTTCATTCCAGCTTCGGCCTGGCACCAGTAAGCTCATTTCGCCACATATCCATGACTTCTCAAATCAAGATTGACCGTGACTGTTCATGGGAAGACAGTTTTCATGGCATATCTGGAGAGCCCATGAACCTGTAGGAATTTCCTTCAATTGGCTATAAATGGTCGAGACACAGAAGCCAGAGGAGGAGCAAAGTTAGAGTAGCAAGGTGCTGACCTTGGTGTTGAACCTGAGGCCTCAGTGCTTAGCAACCTGGGGGGCCTGGCTGGAGGAACAGGTTGGTCTACCGGTGACGACAGCAGGTACTCTTCAAAGCAGGGACTCTGATCCGTGATTGTACAGGTGATGTACTTTCAAGATGCTCTTCTTCCTCTCTCAGGTTTTCAACGTGCCGTTCCGTAGGTCTCTCTTTAGACCATCAGTGGTCTTTTGCCCGTTTCTGTTGATGGTTTGGAATTTGTGAGAACATTATTTGCCTTGTCACAGAGATATCCTCTCATCCCAGAGGGGAACCTTCATCGCAGTGCATGAACTTGGCTCCTGAATTCCTGTGGCTTTCATGGGAACTCTGTAAGTCTATGTTTATAGACCAGCAGCATGAAACGATGCCACCAGGGAGCTGTTCTTAGAGTTTTGAATTAAGGGGTTAAGATCTTCACATTAAGGATTTAGGAGATCTCACTTGGGATTAGATTATCCTTTATAGAGAAGAGAAACTGAGAATCTTGAAAATGCTAATTGGAAAGCTTATCGTTACAAAATAGATGTTTGATGCCACTAAAAACCTAGTAGCATCCTGATAAGGTGTCACGCTTGCCTTTGGAGCACAGATTGTAAAACAAAGGCAAAACATTTAGAAATTAACGAAATGTGTTGTATAGGTACCTACATGTGAGGCCAGATAATTTCAAGATTGGCGTGATCACAGTAAATTTTTATTTCGAGTATGGCCTCAGCCCGGGGCCTTTTGGGTACCCAACTAAATGCACACTAAGTATTGGTAATTGTATCGTTTAAGTTGGCGTATTGCTTTCGATTTTAAAAGTCCCTCTTCTTTATGATAATCCATTTGAACGAAGAATGCCCTTAAACTGATTCTAAAGATCGTCAAATAACACTTTATAGTGTAATATATATCGGTGAGTTTATTTATCTTGAGTCGAGAGCTTTTATAGATTCCAGCTATGTGTCTTCGCCACAAATCTTGTTTTTTGTGCTCATGGCATCAGCGAGAATAAATGGAAGTTGTGGAGTCTGTGAAGGCCACTGGAGGGGATTTCCCAGTCTCCTAATATATCAGTGTCTCTTCGTGTCTGTTTCTGATGGGGTCCAACAGTAGGTCAACATCCTTAGGTAAAGAAAGGCTTCCTCAGAGTGAGCAGCAGTCACTGAAAGTAAATTAATGAAAGCCAGTGACTGCTGATCTCTCTGACAAGAAGGAATTCTTGCTGCCAACATTTAGAAACCACTAGAAGTGGTCTCCATTGGAAACCAGGTTTCGACTTTCTGCCCTGGGCTGCCAAAAGTATTGCAGTAGAAAATGCGCAAGTAAGTTGAACTTTGAATTATAATTTCAATGACTGTCTAGTGAAATGGATTCATGCTCCGGCACTGCACCTTTGAGGCTCTGGGTTGATTCGCATAAGATAAAAATCTGTCTGGTCTGACAGTCGAAAAGGTCGCAAGCACACTTGATGTCTGGTGGTCTCAGTACGTTCCCAAATCTTGATTAAAAAAGGAAGATTTAGGAACTATTATGGGATTTTTCACAATAATCTTTTCAAACAGAGCCATTTCTACATGTTTTGGCTTCACGTTTGTTGACTTAGCTAAGTATAGATTATCTTTTCACTACCATTTAGCAATAACCTCTAACTCAATGAGAAGATCTCACATGATTGAGGCACTTTGGCTTTGGGGCCAAGATGTTATTTTTGAAAATGACATCTAATTGTCGTTGTGGTCTCCCTGATAATAAAAATCAAACTGTTCACATTTTAAATGCTTCCACTGAAGTTCTAATGCAGAGTGTCTGTCTGTTTCCATTTTGAAAGTATTTGCTGGAATGGCTTGACATTTTTACTTCTGTAGATCATGCGGGCTCTACACCTTTGAGATTGATAGCTCTTCATTTTAGATTGGAGACTTCTTTTTTTATAATACTGTTTTTTTTTAAATTTTGTTTATTTTAAGTAATCTCTACACCCAGTGTGGGACTTGAACTCACAACCCTGAGATCAAGAGTCACAGGCTCCACTGACCAAGCCAGCCAGGCATCCCACATCTGTCTTTTTTTTTTTTTTTAAAGATTTTATTTATTTATTTGACAGAGAGAGAGACAGCGAGAGAGGGAACACAAGCAGGGGGAGAGGGAGAGGGAGAAGCAGGCTTCCTGCTGAGCAGGGAGCCCGACGCGGGGCTCCATCCCAGGACCCTGGGATCATGACTTGAGCTGAAGGCAGACACTTAATGACTGAGCCACCCAGGCACCCCCCACATCTGTTTTTTTTAAAGCAGGATTGCCACACAGTCTGGGATTTCTAGCATAGTCCTCATGTGAAATAATCACTTTCATTCTTCCCATATTAGATATTCTGGAAGTTTGCATATTTGGTCATCCAAGCCATGCCACCCAAACCAGTTGTCATACTCACTCAAAGAAAAATCCTCCTGCCCGTGTGCCCGGTTCAAAGATCCGAAAATGCATGCTAACTGGCACTGTCATTACCATTTTAGGTATGCAGGTCCTGTACACTCATCTGGAGTAGATGCTCCCTGCGGACATTTAGTCTTTCATCATCTACTGCATTTTACTGAATTTCCCATAATGCTTCGTGCAGTGTACTGTGCAGAGTGGGGATGCAATGTATATTTTATTTGGGATGATTTTCTTAACGCGAACAGAGTTTTTCTAAACTCCAAGTTTGGAAGTACTCCAACACACTGATTCAGGAGTAAGTGTGGTTATCTCACTGAGTGTATTTCATTTGTATCAGTAATGTGTTGTAATTGTACGTGGAATTATAAACACCTGCCAGGTGTCTGTTTATCCTGCAGACTTTGACAGCTGAGAAGTAACCAATCCCAGGTTTTCGTGCAGATGTGAGACAAGTGAAGATCATTGGTGCCGTGCATACGCTGTCCACATTAATTGGCATTAAGCACTAGGCTCCATAAACCATGGTCCCCCGTGCATCACTCCCTCTTTGGTCTTCGGTGTATGATGCAGTGGGCTCAAGATGCACCACAGAGCGGGCCCACACTTAATGCCACAGACCCTTTCTTTATGACGCTGTGTCAAGGGTCTGTGTTTGCAGAGTGATTTTCTGGAAAAGCGCCATGCCCTTCCATGAGCCAAATGTTTCCGAGTGTCCCATAAATGCTGGGAAGATGGGGCCTTGGGGCCATCTCTCAGGCTAACTGGAGATACTAAGTGAGGCCCAGGGGAAGTTTAAGAAACAGGAACTTCTTGTATTTGTTCTCTTGATTTTTCTGCCAACAAAAAAGTGTAACCAGTTGTGGTGTTTTCAAATAAAAACATCAGGAATGAAGTCCGCTTTCAGCGAGCGGTTTCCTGGACAAAAGTGCAGGTGCATTTGGGGGAAGGCTAACAAAGCAGGAGGGGTAAGGGCCAGCACTGCGAGTCATTATTTAACATCAAACAATGGGGTAATTTTGCCAACTCTCTGTTCTCAAATATGAGACCATCTTCCTGGTAATCAAACTATTACTCTGACACAGTTTACTTATCAGGAGACCAATTTGCAATTGTGACCTGAAAATGGAGGTTGTCTTTCAATTCATTTGAATTGCAAACAGGGTAGACAACCTATAGCTACTGTGGCATATTTTTTAAAGCAAAATCAGGCACCTACATTGACCTCCTATTTACATGTCTTTGAGAAGAAAAAAAATCGCATAAAAGCTATCAAGAAACACATTTCACAGCAGGCAAATTAATTGGTTTTACAGTATTTGAATGGAGGGTTTGTCAAATAAAACATGCCGTGACAGTTAATAGTGTCATTTAGAGCCAGAAAATTATTGGCTTATTTGTTATTGGATAAAAGGAAGGCAAACATTTTGTATTAGGAAGTTTTAATGTGTTTAAAATCCTCATTAGGGATTAATGGACATGCTTGCTTAGCATAGCGCCTCATTAATTTGGGGCTAAACAGTTACTTCTGTGTTTCAGTCTCAGTGTTGTTTCTTAACATTTTTTTTTTTTTTTACTTCTCTTTAATTAGATCTTGCATTTGAGTTTGGTCTCTACACCATTGGAGATTAGAATTAATTAATGAGATTTATAAATCTAATGGAAGTGAGTTATTCTTAGCTATCATTTCATTTTAGTGCACACTGAAACCACATGTAAGTGGGCGCAGATCTAAGAGATTTCAGAAGCATAAGAAAAAATGTGAACTTCCCTGAATATATTTAGCAGTGTCACTTGGCATTAATAGATAAGTGTTTTCATTAGAGTTATAAATAATAGGGGAGCTGGTGAGGATTCAGTCCCCCTGCACGCAGCTTGTTCATTGGGATCATCGCAGTCAGAGAAGAGCAACTGTAACTTTTTCTATGGAACCACCATGTCATCCACTGACTGTTAAGACGATCCTAAGTGCAGGGTTTAGAGAGTCAAGAAGGTGCCAAGTTCATTAGAGGTTAGTCTGAAAGAAACTTAAAAAGCCTGTTCCGTTTACATGGCTTTAAGGAAAATTTAGCTAGAAGAAAATCCAACTGAAATCTGGCTTTCTCGTTTTGAAGCAGACATTTAAATCATTAGCTATGTATTTCGAAGAAGACTGAAGTGGCTCCTTTAGGGCGAGAGATTGTGAATGTCAAGGAAAGACCTTCATTTTTTACAGGTTTTTCAAGAACTATGAGCCAAAGATAGTTATTTCAAAGGTTCTTTTATAAATGGGGTTACAGCACTTAATTGAAGACCCCATAAGATGCCTGTGGCAATGTCTTAAGAAGCTACCAGAAAAACCTGAGCTCCTCCTTCATTTTTTTGCCCCAACAAGGAAGTCCTTGTATCTTTAGAAACCATAAATGCTTTTGAAGAACTTGTCAATCCCGGGTGTATTATGAAAGATAATTGTATTTTAAAATATTTCGTGCTAATGATCACGTGATAAATGTTTGCTTAAAGGAGAAATATTTAAATAATTTAAAACAGCTCATCTTTACACAGTTTGGAAACTCCTCCCTTCCAGTGTTGTGTAGGAACGATCTCTCTCAGGAGGCTATGGGTCAATCGAGTTCTCTGCTTCCCTAGAGACAGAGTTGAATTCATTTAGCCCCCCAGAGGAGATCCTCAAGCCCTGTGGCCATATTTGGCCCTGGGCTTAATTTCATCTGGCCTTCTGGGTAATATTATGGGCTTTGCCACTGTGGGGTCCCAGAAAATCATTACTCCTGCTCCTGGGCTCTCTGCTTGTTTCATGCAGAATGAAGCCTCTCACAGATTAGAGCAGTTGGAGAACTGTGAACTGTGGGTAATTAGCTAATCAGTGTTGGAAAGGGCAGAGTGTCACCTCCTTCTAAATCACTGGAGCTACTTGGCCTCCAGCTTTCCCCTTTCCCCTTGCCTCTTCCTTCCTTTATCTCCATACTCGGGGTACGCACAGGGTCCCCTGTGTTTCCCGCGGAGCTAGCTAGCTCTTTCTCTCTCTACCTTCAGTGTTGCCAGAGAGTTCTGTTAAACTTCCCTAGCAAATCCATGTTCCTGTTCTCCAAGACAACTATTTCCCGCCTTTCCTTTCTCTTCGCATTTCCAATAAGCACCCCCCATTCTTAGCTGATGACCTTGCCGCCTACTGCAAGGAGCAGAATAGATACAATCAGACAAGTACCACCACATCTTCCCGTCTTTAATTGCTCCAACCCAACTGCTTATGTGTCTAGACACTCTGCCTTCCCTCCTCTTACAATGGAAGCAGCGTCCAGAAGTGTCCATGCTCCTATTTCAGGCTGTCCTCTCCAATTGTGTCCTGATGCGCTCTCTCCTTCTCAAGGACTTCGCTTTTATAACCATCCCCTCTCTCTTTTGCAACCTTCCCCCCCACCCACCCACTGGTATATAAAATGCCTTAATATCATCCCTCTTAAAAAAACAAAGAAAAAACCTTGACCTGGCCCACATCACAACTTTCTCTCCCCCCATTTGTCTGCTCCCTTTCACAGGAGAAATTGATTATTCACTCTCTCCTCCCATCCTCCCACTCCCTCCTCAACACACTCCAATCAGCTTCGCGCTCACAGTGTGCCACTGAAACAGCTCTGACCAAGGTTGCCCGTGACCTAGACCTTGCCAAACTCAACTGCCAAGTCTGCATCCTTATCTTACTTAATGGCCACTTTCTCTCTGAAGCGCTTTCTTCTCCAGGCTTCTGGAACACCGTGCTACCCGATTTTCCTCCCGTCCCCCCCCCCCGAGCCCCTCCTAAGAATTCATGTTTGGCTTTGGAATACATAGCACGTGATAGATCCCATGCTGTGCTGTAGGGAATGTGGACTCCTAGCAAAAGAGACTGCAGATGGTCTTTTGTAAATGGTCTTCAGGTTCATCTTAGGACGACTAAGGTGGGAGACCGGTTTCGCAGGTAAGGCCCACAGGATGTGTGTGCTGTGTGTTCTATGTGACTTGTTACAGAAGGGTTGCCTCCTTAATTATGTTGGTAGTGTTTGGTCTAGGAATTAGTTTGCCTCTCCCATGCATTTAAACAGCATCAGCAAGGAAAGAGAAAATGTATCTGGGATTTGACAATTAGCATCCGTGTTCCACGGAGAAAATAGTTCATGGATCGGAGATAGAGAATTGAACGTCGAGAAGTCTACTGCTATGTAGAATAAGATGTATGTAATATAACAGAATAAAAGAGAAGGTGAATAAAATTACAAAATCTAAAAGACACCTGAGAGATCATCTCACCTGGCAACTGGTCTAAGATGAAGTTTATTCTGTGGCAAAACGGGAACTATAAGAACAGTGGTATGTGTGAGTGTGTTTGATGTTGGTATAAGTTTGCTGTCATATATTTTGAAGAACCTGTCGTGTATTTGAAGATGGTACCCTTCCTACCTTTTGGATACTGTTTTCGTTATGGCCTTTCATGGCAAACAAAAAAAGTTGGTTATCTTATGTAGATCTCTGATTATTTCTGTAATGCTATGTGAGGTACAAAACATTAGGAACTTGTAATATATTCCCTTGCCTTTGTCATAGAGGCTGGAGAGCGATGAGGTGAATTGTCCCAAACCACACAGCTAATTAGTGGTAGAACTTGGACACGAAACTGTTTCCTATCAGTATGTTTTTCTTTCGCCACTTTATAAGATCATAGCTGAACGCGAGATGGAATTTTGCTGTGGTCGTGGAGTGGATAGGAGTATACGGATGCTCCCAAAACTCTAACATTTATTCTTTAAATGACAAACTTCAAAAGTGAACTTGCTTCGCAGCACGTCTTCTTGATATGTGTGGATCATGCATGTTGGCCTTGTCACCAGCGGCTGTTGACAGAGTTCAGAAGTTGCCTGACGTCACTCCAGTTTGTCCATCTGTAGTCTTACGGTTTCCTCTTTTACTAGAAGACATTCGGGGCCTGCCCACAATCCAGCCATTAACGTGAACGGCAGTGCAACAAGTAGGGATTTAGTGGGATTGAGATTTTAATTTTAAATCATTCTTGGTTGCAGTGCCCTGGCCCCCCAGATAGGTATCCCGCAGGCCCTGAGGGGTCTGACGCATGCCTAAAAATCTCAAAAGGAAGGGACCGGGGCTAGAAGGTCCATGGGTTATAGGGTAGGCTCCAAGAGCCGGCGGAAGGCTAAGAGCACAGGCAGGAAGGGGCAGGCGAGGTGGGCCAGAGACTGGGAGGCTGGCAAAGAGAAGTAGGAGGATACACCTTAAGTGTGAGCAGCACAATTAAGGAATCTAGACGCAAAGCCTTGAGAATGTGTAAGCAGGGAGTCTGGCCCTGGGGCACCTGAGCAGCAGAGATGCAATGACCTCAGTGCCCAGCCCAGGTGACCAGGGGAATGAGGAGCAGGTGGTCAGGCACATCCAGATAGGCTCTTGGTTTCTTAGGGCAATCTTTCTAGATGTGCACCTTATTTTTCTTTAAGATTATAACCCCGCTCCCCATTTATAGCTCACTCTTCTATAGAAACTAGTTATTACACCAAATAAATGAACAGTGAGCTAATGGCTATTCAGAGCCCACTGAATTAAGTACTCTTCACTTGAAATTCCATCTGCCATTAGGTCCTCTCAGCTGATGATGGGCCTTTCTGCATATGCATCCCGCCCTTGCCCATGCCTAATGTAATCAGGGACGAGATGTCCTCATAATGAAGCACATCGCCCACCCTTCCCCACCCCTCCCACCCCGCACTCCCCCTTGTCTCTCTGTTGTCTTACCCCCTCAAGTACCCTCCCCAGCCTCCTTTGTCCTCTTCAGGGAGTGCCACCAGATGGAGCAGCAGCCTGAGACTCCTTATACATTGGGCCCCTCGATAAGCTTTCATAATTAGTGACCTGCAAGGGGATGTCTTGGGGCCAGTTTACAAAGGGACCGAACTGTCTCCTTAGTGGTCCCAAGTCTCAAGGTGCCGATGCCTTGCCGCGGGCCTTAGAGGCAACTTGGGAGAGAAGTCGGGGAGGGGGCTTGCGATGTACATCTCAGCCACGTAACCACCCTAGGAGTGTATTCTGTATTCCCCTCTTACATAGATAGGGAAACAGAGACACAGAGAAGTTCAAGTATCTTGCCCCAGTTCACAAAGCAAATTAAGTATCAAAGCTGGGATTAAAATCCAAGTCGGTCCAGCTTCAAAGAGCGTAGTCTTTCCACTACCCCTTGATGCCCCCAGAAAATATAGTAAATTATCTCATTTATTTGCTCAAATAAATAAAACGTAATTGCACTCACTGCCTTTTTAGTTTTGATGCCATGGAAGATTCTAGACCAAGGGTCATTTTTTTGTAGTCGGCCTGAAATGGCAAGTACATTAAATTCCTTTGATCTTCATGCTCTACTTTTTGTTTCTTCTTTTCTTAGAGGGAACGGTGACTACTAGCTTATTTTACATGGGGTATCTGGACCATGTGATTCTCTTAAAAATGGGCTGGGAGCAGTATTTGAAAGTAAACTCCAAGTCTTTGGACACCCAGGCGTTTAGCTGTATTAAAAAGAAACTGGAAGATGAGCTGGTTGGCTGTACCATTGTGAAATCTTTTTTTGTTTTGATTAAAGTTCTGTTACCTGAGGACTTCTGTTGGCAGCTTATGTAATATTAACTGTTCCCGTTTAATCATGGCCTCATGAATACCAACTAGAATAGGGACAGGTTAAGGTGAGGCAGGAAGCAGGGGACTGACGGATCCTAATGTGAACTGGGTTTGTAGTTTTCCAAACTGGAGACCCGGGACTCCCTGGGTGGGGTGGGGAGATAAAGGGATCCCCAGGCACATGCAAATCAGGACTCCAGAGGCTGCTGCCCCTTGGTTTTTACAAGTGACCAACCATGGGGATTAAAAATTTTAAAAAGCCGGCAAACTCATTTGGTAGTACAAAATCATAACCTGACTTTTCATTCTATTAGTAATGCCGTGTCAGGGGAGCTCCGTGTCCCATAAATCAATCATGGGGATAAATGTGGCAATTTGTTAATGAAAATACAAACGGAATTAGTTCAGAAGCTGCCGTGGGTGTCAGTCATGCATGTTGTTTGACTGGGCCGTTAGCACGGTATTTGGTGTTAGTGGGGTGTCACTCTGTGTCACTTGCACTTGTTAGGGGAACGCATTCGCCGGCAATTAAGCTCGTGATTTTTGAGTTTTACTTTGCGAAGTCTTTGTCAAGGTGGAATATGCCTGGAATCGTGGGCTTTGATTGCCAGATACTGTGGCAACCTCAGGGTGCTTTTAGGGGAAAAAAAAAAAAAAGAATGACCCTTCTCTCGCAGTCCCTTAATAATAATGTAGTGACAGGCATGCACTGAGCTCCCCCACTCCCCGGTTAACCATGTGATGATCATTATTCTTTTAATGTTTTACATTAATCTCTACGTTTTCTATTATGTCTCTCAATGCCACAATCAGGGTATTTTTGATATCTTGTATTACCCTAATCGCCAAGAAGTATGCTCCAAACTGATTAATTCTAGAATGATTAAAACATCCTATGCAATTCATTTATTGTTGCTGCAGTTAACTGAATATTTGATGATTTAAAGGTACCCTCATTATTTCCTAAGATATGTATTTATCGCCAGGCAGATGATCGGTGCGTGGTCTCTCTGTGGCTACATGGGGTGGCAGCCTGCACTGTCACGTGCAGAGAGGGTAGGCACTTGTGAGGGCTCTCAGTCAACTCCCCACCTGCCCGCCATGTGTGCCTGCCTTCCCTGGCCCTCAGAGGACCACATCTGTGCCCAGCCCGAGAGGGTCGTCTGGGGCCGGGCGGGAGAGAACAGGTTCCCCTGTGCGGCGTGCAGCCTGCTCTCTGCTCTAGGAGGAGGGGGCGGAGAGGGGGATGCAAAGGACGCCGCAGCTCTGAGTGGCTAACTTGCGCTTTGTGGACTGTCTGAATGCTTAAGAGTGGATTGAAAGAGAGGAGAAGGTGGCTCGGGAATTAAGCAGCAGCTTGGCAACTCGGCGGGCAGCAGTTCTAATCCCCGTGTCACCACTAGTTCTCTTAGTCTCCTTTCCCACCTGTCCGAGTGACTCCAGAAGTACTGCGAGAAGGGCGTGTGTGTGTGGGGAGGGGGGAGTGCACTGGGCAAAATTCTGGGGCTGAGCCCCCGCCTCGGTGCAGCTGTCTTCAGTGTGCAGAGTGACCCCCCCCCCCCACGGCGTGCAGCTCCTCAGGGGGCTCAGAGACTGAAGTGGCCTCAGGTGGCTCTGCCACTTCTCGGCCATGTCAGATCCTTGGCCTCTCACTCCCATGTGGAGTGAGGACTACAGTGGGGACCTCGGCGGCTGGGAGCTTCTGTCGGACATGGCTCTGTCTGTGAACCCGGTAGGTACCCTCTCTCCACCACCTAATCAGACCTCCTGTTCCCTATTGTCTGTTTCCCGTGTAAATGTTTGTCTTCCCAATTTGCGTGGAGTCTTGAAGCCAGAAATTATGTTGTCTTCAGTGTCTTCAAACCCTCCCCCTTGGCACCATCCTGAGCACAGTGTGAGCTCAATCAGGATTTGTTGTCTAAAGAAATAAATGGGGGAACTGATGAATAGGCGGTCGGGCAGTGAATGCGATCCTATTACCCTTGTCATGACTACCTTACAATGTTTGTCCCAGTGGGTCTCTAATTATTTGTTTTGCCGTCCCATCTAGACATTTAACTCCGAGAGAAAGAGGCCAAGTCTCATAGCTGTTTGTATCACCCACCCCCCACGCCTAACACTATTCTAGGCTCAGAGGAAATGCTCCACTGCTTAATTCAAAAGCACTCGCAGGGGGAGAAGCATTTGCCGCTCAAATGTAGTTGTCTTGTGGTGGAAAGAGCTGTGGGGCAGGGCTAGATGAGTTTGCAGGACTAGTGACTCCATGCCAATGCTGGATTCCGGGATTTTCTTAGAAAGAAAAACAATCTGAACACTCGGTGTGGATGCATACTTATTTGACTGTCCTTGTCTGCAGTCCCTTCCGATCCTGAGTGCTCCCGACCCCCAAGCAGTCATTATTAGATTTGCCGCAAAGCCCCAGAGTTGACAACTCTTTCTATTTTGACAGCAGTTCCCCCATAAGGAAATGGATATTTATAATACCAGGTGTAGGGATGACATTTGCAGTTGGCGAGAGTGAGTCGGGTCTTTCCTGGAAAAGACGAGAAGACTCGACTTAGTAATAAAGCAGTAAGGAGAACAACAGGACAAGGGGTAATAACCTGGCTCATTGTGTGGGGCTTTGCAGGGTACAAAGCATATTCACATTATTTATTTCATTTGCTGCTCACAGAAACCCTGTGAGATTTGAAAGGAGCGGGTATTATTATGATGGCGATTTTATTTTATTCTACTTTATTTTACAGTTGGGAAAACTGGAACTCACAGGGGTAAAGTTACCAAGTCCTGTCCCCAAGTGGTAGGGCCGGAACTCCCACCCAGCTCCTTATAGACCCAGAGGCAAGCGTTCTTGCCGTGTCTGCATATTGCTGATATGTTTTTCTCTGTGGTTGAAAAACTGACATTATGTTTTTGTGTGGGAACAAAAAGAGCAAAGACCTTTTTCTGAGAGCGGGACATACATTTTTTAGCCCAGGCTGCCCACACGGATAGAATGCAACAATGATATTGAAGATTTAATTCTGCTGTAATCATTTTGACCTTTGGCAAAGGTTATTTGTTAGAAGTTCAAGGATTGTCTTAGAAAATACAGTTGCTGGAGCATTGAACAATGGGATGAGATTGTATCTGCTATTAAGACTAATCCGTGTAATCCTGAACTATGTTAGACCAGCATCTCCCAGTGTGTGTTCTGCAAACACTCATTCTGTGTGGAATGGTGGTATATGTCGATTGGGAAAAGAAAATCACAAAAACTAAAAAGCCAAGAATTTAGTGGTCAAGAGAGTTGGCAACGTGTTGCGTTAAACAGTTAGATAGGTGTCTCGGAGCCTTTAATTCACATCATGGATTTCCACGTCGGGGGAGGAGGTGGATTGCAGTATTTCCCATGCTTATTTGGACATGGAAAGATTCCTAGTACCTGTGGGATGGGCTCAGGTAGCACTTAACACAGTTTCAGCCCTACATTAACTATGTGATTCCTCATATCTACCTTCCTCTTGAGTCTACAAACTCCATGAGGGAGGAAGCTGTGTCTCCTTTTGCTTTTCCTTGTATCTGTGCCTAGCAGAAGGCTGGCCCTCAAAAAATTTGTTGAATGAATGAATGTGCTGTCCTGGGCCAAACCCTACCCATAGTTGCCTACTGGGACCCTGCATTTAAGGTCCTCTGGAAAGTTGTGCCTGGCCCTCTTTTGCAGCCTTTCCTTCTCCTGTTCTTTCTACCCAGTACTAGAATATTATTGTGCTGGGAAGGGTGACTGTATAATTTATCATCCAAACTGGGACATTTGTGAGGGGGAAAGGAGACATGCAGGTTTGCGGGAAACTGGGGCCATATTCTATTTTCCATTTCCCCAAATAGAGTTATGCTCAGCCTTCAGTCTATCGGAGGAACTGGGGGCTTATCACCTAACTGCCCCCTCGAGAGGTCTGGACGTACAGCCTCTGTGGCCGTGCTGTCTTTGCAGGACTGACCTTTCGCCTTCTGAGGCAGTGAATTAAAGAGACCAAATGCCCTCCTCGCCAGAACTGGAGGGAAGCAGAAGTGACAGTTCGCAGTCCTGGGGAGGGGGAAGGTGTGAAGGCGAGACGGATGTTTGGGGGATGCCTGTAGCTCACACAGGTGACGTCACGCCCGGCAGACCCTTCTCCGGGTGGTTGTCCCATGCCCGGGCCCCTCGCCGGTCACTGCCTTCGAGCTGGTGCCTCGCTTTGGTGTCTGGCTTCTGGCTTTCACTGATGATAGAGCCCCTGGAGGATAGAGCTTTGTGCTGGACCTGCAGTGAGTCCTCGGGACATTTCTGCGAGTTGCTTGAATTTTGATTGATTAGGAAGATGTCACACTGGGAAAGACGGCTCATGGGACTCACTTTGTATGTTTGTGAGATGCTCTCTAAGTGCAAGGGCATGCCTGCAATTTACACAGTTTGAGCCTTGGTGTTTTGGATAAGAATTGCAGGCATCTGGGGCACCTGGGTGGCTCAGTCGTTAAGCGTCTGCCTTCAGCTCAGGTCATGATCCCAGGGTCCTGGGATCGAGCCCCGCATCGGGCTCCCTGCTCGGTGGGGAGCCTGCTTCTCCCTCTCCCGCTCCCCCTGCTTGTGTTCCCTCTCTCGCTGTGTCTCTCTCTGTCAAATAAATAAATAAAATCTTTAAAAAAAAAGAATTGCAGGCATCTGGTTAGACTCCTAAGTTTAAAAAGAACTTAATTCAATCATAGAAGTATGTCCTATTGGCCTCGTCTTTAAAAAAATCTGTGATTATGAATAGTATATTAAACCCTGGCAGAGGGTCAAATGGGCCTTAAAGATGAGGAAGTCGAGCTCCTTCTTTGGATAGATGAGCAAAGTAAAGCCTGGGTGATGGAAGGGCAGCCCAGTGTCCCACAGAAAATCGGTGACAGAACGTGTCACTCTCTCTCTGCACCTTGCACTGTGGTCTTACTGCTTCATTAAAGCAATGAAAATTGGCCACTAGCAGATACTTTTGGCTTTGTACTTAGCAGGGGAAAACTCTACATTGATAGCTGTATTTCCTTTCTTTACAATTTTTCCTACCATGTAAAGTATTATGCAATAAACTTCTCTGAGAATAGCTAAATGGTGCTTAATTTTTGTTTGTTTATTTTATTTTAGGTAAGCCTTCCCAGTGATCCAAGCTGTGTTGAAGAAATCTTGCGGGTGAGTTTAAACCTTTATTTCTGTGCCTTTTAGTAACGAAGCAATCTATCTGCTTAAGCTCTTTCAAGTAATTACTGTGCTGTTTCTGGGAGTATCCTGATGGGGAATCCTTGCTTCCACTTCAAGACCCTTCTGCTTACACCTCCCGGCTCATTTCTCACCTGTCCTCTCCCCATCCCCAGCCAAGCTAGTCTTGTCATCTCCCTAAGCTTCTGTTTCATCCTTGTGCCTTTCTGGGTCTTTCTTTTGAGACTCCCCACGTTCTTCAGGAAACTCTCCCTCTTTAAGCAGCCTACCCTAAATCTTGGGCTTTCTGCTCTCTGGGATCTCAAGTCTCAACTTCACTGCCACTTCCTGCGCCAGCGTGGGTGGAACAGGGTTGTGGGGGTTGTGGCCTATGACGAGGGGGCAAGATGTGGGAGGGTGGAGGGTGGCAAGGAGGAGAGACTTGAGAGTGAAGGCAAGTTGTAGGACCTGTTACTAATGGGAGGGAATGTGTGCATATGAATGGCATGGAGGCAGCATGAAGTTGCCGAAGGTGGCAGTGACCTCTCCCAAAGTAGATGCTTAAACTCAAAGGCAGCACCAGAGCCCAGCCGGAAAAATGGGTCTCCTGTCTCTGGCTGTTCGCGTCATAAGGCAAGGCAATGTGGTACCTGAAGAATGGAAGTCGTGGCACTGAGTCCCAGGGCCAGCTCTGCTGTTTGTCACTCTGTGGTTTGGACACAGAACTCCAGCTTTCTGAATCTCCATTGTTATCTGTGAAACAGGATAATAATACCTGTCCTAATTCCCTTAGAAGCTGCCAAGAGGTATAGATGCTCATTATTATGATAAATGATGATCAGCGTGGCCATGAGAAAAGCACGCAGGCTTGCCGCCCAGGGAAGAGAACAATCTGTGTACCATTGAGAAGTCTGCACCCCTCCCCCACTTACCAAAGTGAGGAACTCACCCCCACCTCTGCCTGAGACTCCCCGTGGTGCATGCCTTCCAGGCAGCCCAGGGCTCCAAGGGAATCTGTGACAGTGCAGCCCAAGGAATAATAAAGAGGAGAGAGCTGTTTATTGTCAAGTTGACCTGATCACCGATTTCACCTGTTGGGGATATGCATGCCCCGTTTTCAGCCCACGAGTGTTGTTATTGGCTATTAAAGAGATGAGTCCTATTACTCTGATCAGAGACGAGACTATCTGAATTGGGGATATACTGGCTACTTTTTTAAAAAGATTTATTTATTTATTTATTTAGAGAACATGAGAGGGGGGAGGCGCAGAGGAGGAGGGAGAATCTCAAGCAGACTCGCGCCGAGCAAGGAGCCTGACACGGGGCTCGATATCACGACCCTGAGATCAAGACCTGAGCTAAAACCAAGAGTCAGGTACCCAACCGACTGAGTCACCCAGGTGCCCCTATACGGGCTACTTTTGTAAGAGCTCAGGAACCCCTATGTCATCCCTCCTGGGGTCCAAGGGTTGGGGTGGAGGGTGGGCGGCTGTTGAGAAATCCGCCAGTGTGCTGCACCAGGAGACTGCAGGTGTCTGCTCCTTCCATTGGGCGGAGATGGGTCAGATCAACCAGAGACACCAAATCCTTGCTAGTGTGTTGGCTGCCTTCCTTAAAGAAAGGTAACATGGCAAGAAACCTCTTCCTCTCTTCCAAATGAAGTCAGCGGTCTTTTCTTAATTCCCAAAGGAATGTGGGACCCGTTTCAGAATCACCACCTAATTGGTCACAATTGGAATCTCTTCTTACGAGTGGCCTGGCCCTGGGGGAGGGGAGCCGGGTGAGCACCTGGCAGAGGCTGGGGGCCCCAGTCCGCTGGAGGAGCCACTTAGAGAAACAACAGAATGTCACTTCAACATGGAAAGAAAAGAAGCAGGTTGCCTTAATAAGCTCATAAAAGATAGCACCCTTTGAGGAAGTAACAAAAGTCCTTCTGTTCTTGAAAGAGAATCTAGGGAAACGTCTTTTTTTTTGAAGGGCTATAGATTGTATAGAATTCTGGGGTTTTTTTTCAACAGCACCATTAATGAGTGGGCTTTCCTTTATTGAAGACTGACATGTTTCATTTCCCATGCTTAGAATAAAAATAAGCATCCTGAAGTTTGTGTCCTAAATTTTATGCGTAATTCTTAAATTTGTATAGCCCACATTGTGTGGCACAACAGGTTCGTGGTCGTGTTTGTTCGAGGGCTGTGGAGCCCAGCGGATGGGATGGCTCCACAGCCCTCTGTGTGGCCGTGCTCTCCATCTGCCTCTTCCTGGTGGGGGGGTGACCTTTTCCCTTCCTCTTTCTCCCCACCTCTCTCTGACACCCTCAGCGCTTTTCAGACAAGCCAAGAGCAGGGGCATATTCTCCCTCACTGAGGTGTAGCCGTGTGGAAGAAGGGGCTCTAGCCCCACGGTAGAAAGCCTTAGGTCCATCACTCTCTAGCTGTGTGGCTTCTTGATCTCTTCATGTAGCAAACGTGAATAACTCACACAATAACTCACCCTCCACCCCACGACCCACCTGCAATGAGAGAATCTTTAAAGTGTGCACACAGTTTGCATGGGAAACATGGAGATCTCAGTCTGTTTGGTCTCTCAACTTCCCCACCTCACCGATCTCCCCCCTTTTTGCCCTCCACAGCCCAGCAGGCTAAGCATGCAAACCCACTTCATCTCACATGGGGACAGACTTCTTTTATTAACCAACCAACCAACACGACTAGCCTCTCCCCTCTCTCAGCCCCTCAGTCCCCAGGCAATGGAAATACTTTTCCCTAATGCATTTTTATTTTTGCCTCCTTTTCCAAAACACCGTTCCAATACAAACCAGTTAGCTTTCTTTGAAAGCCCCTCTCACCATTTCTGTGATCGTGGCCTCAGCTCTCTTTCAGACTTCTCTTTCTTTGTGCTCCTGCTTCTCATACCGTCCTGTAGCCCACCTCTTCTGGTCTTCCAGGGCTGACTTGACCTGATAGGGTGACCTTATTTTTCTGTGGCACATGACTGCCTTTGAAAACACTTGAACCCCATTATCTTATTTTGGTAATAGAAAACATGGTGTAGTCCCTAATTATTTCAGGAAGTTGAGGCCCAGAGGGGTTATAAATGACCTGCAGCGAGAGTGAACCTAGGATACAGCAGAAGCAGAAATGGAACTTGGTCTGCATTTTACACTACGCCAAACTGTCCACCGCCCTCTCACAGACCTCTGGATTAAAAAAAAAAAAAAAAAATTGCTCCAGATGCTGGCTGACTTAGTCCTAGCCACTTTAAGAATCCCACCAAATCAACGGAATTTGAGCAGGTGTCAGGAATTAATTCTTTCTTCCTACCATTCTGAATATGTTCAAATCTCACCTCAAATAATAAAATAATAACAATGACACATTACTGCCACTGATAAAAAATAACAGCAATGTGCCACTTCCGGGCTTGAGCACTTTAGCATACTACGTCACGTCCCTCTCACGACAATCCTAAAACTCTGTGTCATGAGTCCCATGGTGCAAAACGCGCTACCCATTCTGCTCCTGTTGGTGCACTTGAATCCATTCTGACTTCACAAGCTCCAGTCTCCTTTATGATTAACATTGTGATGGCATCAGCCACCAATTCCTTTCAGCTGCCGTTGCTTCGATGACTCCTACAAATCCAGTTATGCCAAAATAATTTCAAGTAGTCTTTCAAACAGGCCAGAAACCACCAGCCTATAGCACCTCTCCTCCAGCTGCCCTCCTGCTCCAGAACAAGCTGCCTAGCTCCACTCGTCCTCGCTACTTGTCAAGTACGTTGTTGCCTAGTCTACATTTTACACATCAGAAACGTAAAGGCAACGTTTACATCGGCCCAGCCTGCGTACCTGCTTCGGTCAGCAAGCACACCATATTCTCTTTAGATTCAAGCTGCCCTCGATTCCAAACAGAAATGAAAACTAACAATAACTCCGGTGGCGTTTTGCAGTTACAATTCATCTATCAGATGAGGGACTCTGAAGCTGCTCATATGTAATAATATGGGCCACAGCAGCTTCTCTCCTGAGCTCCACGGGGTTTGATGGGTCCTCGAGTAATCACTTCTGGAAGAGTTAAGCCAAGGAGAGCTGCCTGCACTAAATACTACTAGCCGAGGATGGATGTTCAGTGATTATTTGCTTTGCGGTGGTATGATTTATTTGTTCCTTGCAAGAATTTACTTAAAAATATCAACAAACTATCAATTAAGTCCTTTCTTGAGTCAAAAATGCAGATAGAGCGCTTCTCTTAGCCTTGACGCCGAACAGATTGTGTTTCCTAGCAAAGTACCTTCAGTAGTTGATAATTTCATAGTTTAACATCTGTAAGGGTAATTCACTGTTTATGGGGAATGCTGAATTTGCTAGCTAAGATTTAGGGAACTCGATTTGATAAACTCTACCATCTTACAGCTCTCTCCCCACCATATGGATCAGGCTGGTAAACATCGACATGGGCACCTCTTTCAGATTATGGCATGATCTGTGTTTACAGCATTCTAAATTATGGCAATTCCATGTATTAGGTCTGTATTTAAGTGTACAGGTTTAGCATGGAGAGATCTTACCAAATAATTACAGGACGACCGTGCACAGTACTTGCTATTTTTTACTTTGAAAAGGGGAAACAAATGAAGAAACTCATCTTAAGAATGAGAAAGAAATGGATTGGGGAACAAAATTGGTCAATTACATCTGAAAGGAAATTTGATTATATTATCATAACTATGCACCATAATCAAGCACCTTTCAGTAGAATCTCTTTGATAAATTTAACCAATAATTAGGCAATTGATTTTATATCCTGTCAAATTAATGTATAAATAATGTTCAAATTGGAATCATGCAAACGATTTTCTGTAGAGCAGTCTTAAATACTAGTCCTTCCAGAATGTTTCAAAAAGCATCTATCTTATTCTGGTGTGGACTTTTAAAATTATAGTTTCTTGAAATAGTAATGTAGAGTTCCATCCAAGAAAGACAACAATTGCTAAATATAATTTAGACTATAATTAATGTTAACATTGGTGGAGTGAAATAAATAAACTACTGATTGCACCCTCTGCTATTCTGATGACTAGCTCTTACCTAATGACGTTGGGAAATATGTAAATTTGTCAGCAGGTGAAAATGCCCTTGACTGGGTAAATTATGTGGAGTATTACCTTTTCTAAAGCTAATTCAAAGCACTAATGGACTGAATACATAGCATGCATATGTGAGGTGAGCTATTCATGGGAGCCAATTAGCCCATAAGAGATATTAGCCATTATTTGCCTCCCAGTAATCATTTTCTCTTTTCTCAAACACAAACCAACCCAGAAGAAAGATGCTAAATTTAATTATAACAACTATTATGTGAACAATGTAGGTAAGTCATCCAGTGTGCTTCCAAATGCACTTAGAGCCTGTCAAGCAGTTTAAATATTTTCATGTGGAATCTAGGGGTTTGCAGCTAGTGTATGATGTGAATTTTAAATGATTACACAGACGTCATTGGGAAAATGAGTAACGTGAGTAACGAGGTGACTGGCCCAGTGATTCATGGGAACCTGTCAAACGTGGGACATGTCAGGGAAGAGATGATGTCAAATACCAGTAACTTAGCAACACAGCATTTAGCTGTCCAGGGAGTGAGCAAGAGTAGCCCTTTAAAATCATCGAGTCAATATATGAGTCCCTCTATTTCGTAGGTGTGCTATAAAAATAAGTCTGTTTTCTGACAACCTGTTTCTTTCTGTGAATATGGTGATTTATTATTTTCTGTTGAATTGAATGAAAGCAGGTGAGAATTTAAGCCACGTGTAGAATTTACACCTGCTTTCTGTATCTTGGGTGTGCAGAGAGGGTAATGAAACAGTATATTGGTGTGCCAAAAAGCAGTCTAAGCTTATCTGAAAGAAGTAATAGCTTCCAACTGTTGTTTGAGAACCGGCCTCATTGTCCCTCTCCTTCCGCCCCTCCCCCTGCTGTGCTCTCTCTCCCTAAAATAAATAAATAAATCTCAAAAAAAAAAAAAAAAAAAAGGATACGTGGCACACCATGAAAAGCAAAACCAGTATGGGAATGATGGGGCTGGGTGTGAAGGTTTGCAATGGAAGCTTCTGTGGACCAAGTCTAGAACATACAGATCTTGAGAAGTGGGAAAGGCAGGATTGAATGAGAAGTGACATAACTAATCCACATTTGTGGAAAGCACTTTGTTGCTGAGGCAAGGTGGAAGATTGAGATGCTGCTTTATGAGCAGCCTGTAGGCCTGATGTCTCTTGATAAGACAGAAGTAAAGGCCAAAGCACTTGATTGCACACACTGGTGTTGAAAGAGAACTACTGCCACAGAAACATCCTGCAAACAACTCTTGTCAAGGAAGAACTCTTGTCACTAGAATAATTAGTAATAATTAAAAAAGGAACCACAGTAAGAGCTATGCAAAAATACCAAAACAAAAAGAAAAAAGGAAAAAAGAAAAAAATGAATAAAAAAATGTTGCTAGGGAACAAATCAAAGCTATGACACCACAGTGGCAGGAGTTATTAAAGAAATGAAGCAATTTTATCTAAAAAAAAAAGAGAGAGAGAGCGCGCCAAAGCAGTGATACAAGAGCCCAAAGATGCTATTTTAAAAGTAGATAAATCAAGAGCTGCAAAGTAATGAATTATAGACAGAAAATCATTAGAATTAGCACTTTTATGATCTGGTTTTTTTTTTTTCCCCAAGATAAAAGAGTAACAGCAATCGATCATTTGTTAACCTCACCAAGGGGAAAAAAAAAAAAGGAAAAAGCACAAATACATAAAACAAGGAATAATAAAGAGTAATAACTTTTCAGATACAGAGGAAATCAAAATAACTGTTAGTGGCAATTTACTTGCCTCGGCACAAATAAATATAAGCATTTAGATGGGATGGACAAGTTTTCTAGTGAAATATAATTGACTCAGACTGTCTCCAGAAGAGAGAAAATCTAAACAGACTTATCACCATCAGTGAAATGAAGAGAAGTCCCACTCATTCATGAACTCATCAGTCCCAGGTAGGGTTTCATAGGGAAATTAAACCAAACCATGGAGGAATAATACAGCCCAATGGTTTCAGAACATAGAACCAGAAGAAAATATTGCAAAGTATTTTTTTAGAAGAGCCAAATTAGCACATAATATTGATGCCAAAATCTGACAAAAACAGCATACAAAACAGGAAATTACAGAGTAACATCACTTGTGAATATTGACGCAAATTTCCTCAGTGAACTGCTAATGGAAGAAGACAGAACTTTAAAGGATATGCTCCATGACCAAGTGGGTTTTATTCCAGGAAAGTAAAGCTTGTTCAATATTAAGAAATCCATGAATATAATGCTTTTTATGGATAGGATAAGAAAGAAAAAACTACATGATCATCTTCATCGATGCTAAATGATACTTGACAAAACTCAACACTTACTCTAGGTAAAGTAGAAATAGGTAGAAACATCCTTAATATGATAAAATGTATCCATCTCAACCCAAAAGCTAGTGTAACATTTCACAGAGGAATTCTAAAAGCACTCCCATTGTAGTTGAGAATTCAGACTAAATGTTCTTTATCACCATTATTGTTTAATATTGTCCTGGAGGTGAGCCAAGACAATCACAAGCTAAAGAAAGAATAGGTATTAAAATGGGAGAAAATGTGTGAAATGATTATTATTTGTAGATTATATATGTGTGTGTGTGTGTGTATATATACATATATATATGTGTGTATATATATATATGTACTGTTTTCCTGAAATCCCCAAAAGAATTAACCAAAAGCACTGTTACAAACAATACAACAATTCAACACTATTTCAGTTTGCAAAATATATAGAAAGAGTTTTACATGTAAGCAACCAACTGTAAGATATAATGGGGCCAACAAACTCCATTTATATCTTATGAATTCATTTAACAAGAAATGTGCCAGAAGCTATATGAACACACTAAGTCACTAGGAGAGACACAAAGAACATTTAAAAAAATGGAAAGGCGTATTATTCTTGGATAGGAAGGATGATATCACCAACATTTCTGTTCTCCTCAAGTAAATCTTAGGTTCTTACCTCACACCAGGCAACACTATTATTTCCAGATGCATTAAAGATTAAAAACAAAAACATAAAATATTAGAAGTGAACATGGGAGAATTTCAGAATTTTTTATTTCCAGCCCAAGTCTTCTGATGAGCCAGCAGGGGTTGGAGGTAGTCAGGGGAAAGTTTAGAGGTTTGAGGAGATTGGAGAAAGTTTGAAATTGTCATTGACAGGGAGGGAGGGGGCTACCCAAGGAATACTATTAGTAAGATTATAAGGCAGTGTCAGGGTTCCAACCTGTAGATTGTGATTTCCCCAGCAGTGCTTAGCTCATTACCCAGAGACCACTGACTGACGGGCCGAGGGCAGCCCGGAGGCCTCAGAGAGGTTAAATAAATTGTCCCACAGCACATAATTATATAGCTACTAAGGGGACAAAACAGGATTGGAACTCAGGTCGGCCTGAATTGAATGTAGACACAAATAATATTATCAAATAGTTGTATAGCAGTTTTTTGTAGCAAGTGCTATTATCATCCCCACCGCTGCAGATAATGAAATGGAAATACTTTGAGCCTCAACGACTTTCCAAGTTCAACAGCTAGCCAGTGGCAGAACCAAGATCTCAACCCTGGGCATCCATGCTGTTAACCATTATGCATTCTGTCTTTCACCATGAGGATATAGGGCTGAAGAAATAGATTTTAAGTGAGGACTACAGGGCTCATTCCCTGACCCAGTGGGTAACGATGAAGCTAGGCAAGATGGCTAACAATACCATGTGTCGGAATTAGGAAAACAGCTTACGAGACGGACCAAATCTAATAAAATAAGTTCCATAGGAGGATATCTATATGGTAATGCACTTAAGTCCACCAGTGTTCTGAGTAGATAAGAAAAAATTTAGTGGTAGCATGTATTACTGCCCACAGATGTATTCATGCAAGGATCTAGAGCAGGGTTCGGCAAATTTTTCCTGTGAAGGGCTAGATTGTAAATATATTTGACTGTTTAGGCCACATGGTTTCTGTCTCAACAGCTAAATGCTATTGTTTTTAGCATGAAAGCATCCATAGACAGTGTGTAAAACAATGCTTGTGACTGTGTTCCAGTAAAACTTTATTTACAAAACCAGGCAGTGGGCCACAATTAGCCTGTGAGAGGTAGTTTGCTGAACCCCTGCTCTAGAATGCCTAGAACTAAGAAGGGGCTAGATCTGCTCTGCTCTGTTCTACTTGGACCACACTTGGCATGTGGTATTGATTTCTGGCCAGCACATTAAAAAAAAAAAAAGTTCATTCAGTAAAATTTATCTTTTTTTTTTTTTAGTTCCATTCCTGTGAGTTTTAACATATGTATAGATTCCTATAATCACCACCTTTAACAGAAAAACAATGCCAATATTCCAAAGAATTCCCTTATATCACCCTTTTGCGGTCAGACTCTCCTCCCTGCCCCCAACCCCTAGCAACACTGATCTGTTCCCTGTCCCCACGGTGTTGCCTTTTCCAGAACACCACACATAAAAAGAATCATACAGTATGTAATCTTCCCATAGTGATTCTCTCACTCAGCATATGCCTTTCCAATTCATTCAGGTTGTTGTATTTAGAAATAGTTCATTCCTTTCTATTCCTGAGGAACATTCCATTACATGGATGTTCCACAATTTGTTTACCCATTCATCCATTGAAGAATATTTGGGTTGTTTTTAGCTTTTTGGTGATTATAAATAGTGTTGCTGTTAAAAATCACGTACAGCATTTTGTGTGATTATGTTTTTATTTACCTTGGATATATGCCTAGGAGGGGGGTGCTGGGGGTCAAGTGTATGTTTAACCTTATTTTTAAAAAGTGCTGAATTGTTTTCCAGAGTGGCTATACCATTTTGCATTCACACCAGCAACTTACGAAAAACCTACCTCACATCTTTGCTGGCACTTGATCTTATTGTTATTTTTTATTTAAGCCTTTTTAATAAGTATGTAGTGGTATGTCATTGTGCTTTTAAATTACATTTCCCAAATGGCTAATGATGCTGAGCATCTTTTCGTGTGCTCATTTTCATTTTTGTATGTCTTCTTTGATGAACCATGCATTTAAATCCATTGCCCACTTTAAAAACCAGATTGTTTGTTACCTTATTGTTGAATTTTCAAAGTTCTATATATGTGCTGGATATAAGTTTTTGGTCAGATATGTGCGTTACAAATATTTTCTTTCTTTCATTTCCTTGACAGTGGCCTTCTAAGAGCAAAAGTTTTTTGCTGAAGTCGAATTTATCGGTTTTTTTTTTTTTTTCTTTCATGGATCATGATTTTGGTGTCAAGTCTGAGAACTTGTTGTCTAATGCAAGGTCATAAAAATTTTCTCCTGTGCTTTGTTCTAAGAATTTTATGGTTTTATGCCTTACATTTAGGACTTTGACCTGCTTTGAATTAATTTTGGTATATGTTGTGAGGTGTAGGTTGAAGCTCCTTGTTCATTGTGTTCCAGCACCATTTGTTGAAAAGACTATCTTTCTCTATTGGATTGATTTTACATTTTTGTAAAAAGTAGATTGACCTTATTTATGTGGTTCCATTTCTGGATTCTTTAGTCTCTTCCATTGGTCCATGCCCCTGGCCTGTCACCAACACCATGTCTTCAATACTGTAGCTTTATAGCAAGTCTCAAAATTAGGATAATGTGAATCTTCCAACTTTTGTTCTTTTTTCTGAAGTAGTTTGACTATTCTAGTTTCCTTTTCTTTCCATATGAATTGTAAAAACATGTTGTCTGTATTTACAAAGAATCCTGCTTGAATGCTAGTTAGTATTACATTGTATCAATAGATGAATTTACTTGGTATGCCTCTTTAGTTCATGAACGTGGTGTGCCTCTAATCTATCATTCCATTTTGGGGAAACCATGCTATGGGGAAAATTCAAACCCCTAGAAAAACTACGTGAACAAAGTTATTCATTACAAAATTGCTTGTAATTTCCAAAAATGCTACTATATGTCCAACAATATGGGGATAGTTAAGCAAATTCTGATTTATACACTCAGAAAAATAATTGGCCATTAAAAAGATGGATTTGAGGATGATGTAGCGATGTGGGAAAAACAAAAAAAAAACCCTTACAATAAACTGTGAAGTGAAGTAACCAGACTATAACATTTTATGTACTTGCTTTTTATGGCCATGTAAAGATATGAATAAAAAGAAACTAAAGGAAAATACCCTGAAATAATAGTTCTTATTTTGTTAGGGTGACAGGATTATGGGTGAGTTTTTCCTTTTCTAAATTTTCTCAATTTCTAAAATTTTCATAAACAAATTTTAAGAGGTATGCTGCTGAACTGAAATGCATTTAGCAACAAGTAAGCAGGGGATAGTGAGTGGATCCACAATCAGAATGGCGGAAGAGAGAGGCTAGTCATGAGAAGATTGAACTAGAAGAGGGAGAAGGCCACCGCTGCCTGAGGGACTTGTGGTGTGGGAGCGAGCTGAGACTGGACTTAGGCTAGGAGGCCTCAAATGGTGGAACCCAACCCCTGAGGGGCAGTTACAAGGAGATAAGTATCTGAGCAGTAAAAGGAAGAATGTTCTAGGGAGACATCACAGTTAAGAAAGTAGAGCTTGGCTCTTCTCACCCCTGCTGAACATTCTTGGGTGACTTAACCATTTTGGATCTCACTTAAAAAACTGGGGCAATACTGCCTAATTTTCAGGATTAATGGGAGGATCGAATGAGCTAATGTATGTTAGTTATGCCTCTAGAATGTGCTTGGAACACTGGGTAAATATTAGGTCTGCCTGGTAGACTCCCGTTCACACCATGGAAGAGCCAACACTAGGATCGCTTCTTCTCTGAAGCCCTAACTATCCAAATGGAATGAATCTCTCTCTCCTTCTTCTGGGTCCCCTCACCACCTTTTCCACATACGCACTGGTCACCTTCGTGTGGTGGGGAGGGCTACCTCTCGTGGCGTAATGTGACCATTCCTTAGATCAGAGTCTGTGTCACACTCCTCTCTCTGTCCCCTTAGCCTAGCCCAGAAGCCCCTCTACCCGCCCCCCACATGTACACAAAGGTGACAAGTGTAGGTGTATAAGAAATGCAGAGTAGCTGTTTGTTGGGTGACTGAAATTTGTAGAGAAATGGTTAGAGAAAATGGCCTCACAGTGTCATGCCCGCCCTTGGTAAAGTAATAATATGTTTTCCATGGAGCTATTGTAAGTTAATAAGCAGATGATCGTGTTTAGTAAGTGGAATAGTTATACAAATACTAGGCATTATAATGACTCCCATTTCTTATTTCTTCAAATAATATATTTAGCGCTACTTTTTGTGCTAGGTTTTTCCATTGCCAAACATTATTTAATACCTTTGCTCTAACCTATTTTTAATATTGCTCCTCAAAGTACAATAATGTTGGCATTATCACTTTAAACAAGGCATTGATTAAAAGCAAAGGCGGAGGCCCCATATGCTACTATAATTGCAGAGAGCCGATTCAAATCTCTTAAATAAAGTTAAAGGGGCTGATTTGGTACCATTCACTGTGCTTATTATCACTGTGGTCACAAGAAAGATGCTTCTATGACATGTGGTTTTTTTCCTCCAGTGAGAGGTTTCCAGACTTTTTTTGTGGCTGAAAACCTGCATGTTGCTTTATTAGACACTCTCAGCCTCACAGCAAAGGTTGTGTCAAAACAGAGCACTCCCCCCAGATCTCCCATTCCTGGGATGAGCATGCTAACACAAACCAGCTCATCCCGCTCTCCCCTGGCAACATGTAATTAGAAATTGCCAGATCACAAAATACAGAGCGCAGGCCCCTCAAAAGCTAAGGCAGACAAAAGCATCCCGGCTGTCTGGGCCTCTGGTGGTTTTCTCTTCAATCCCTTCCAACTTCTCAGACCTGCTGGGACTGGAGAAAACCCAAGGAGCTTGTCCACCCTCAAATTTTGCAGCCTTTTTCCTGCTCTTCAACCCAACAGCCCCCTATAGGGCACAGCCTCATGCACCCAGCACTTTTGATACCAAAGTGAATGGTGGTCTGTGTCACCCAGCCAAGACCACAGAGCCCCTGCCTTTGGAAGAACTGGGATTCAGAGGAAGGCACTGGACTGGGCATCAGGAGACCTCAAAGCTAGGCCTGACCCATCCACGACCTTCTTTTGCAACCCTTGGCTCATCTCTGGAGCATGATGGGCTTTAGGTTTTCCATCTGTAAAACTGAAGTGTTGACTAGTCTGCTCTGTCCAGGACAGTAACGGTAGCCGCGTGTGGCTGGTTAGTGAAGTTTAAATGTGTTAAATTATAATAAAAGTTCAGTTCCTCAGTCCATGAGGCACATCGTAAGCACTCGAGAGCCACAAGTGGCCAGTGGCTATCATTGGACAGTACAAAATAACAGTATTTCCATCATGGCTGAAAATTCTAGTGAAGTGAACTGCCCCTAGCTTATCTCTTAAGATCTGCTCCGGGTCTTCATTCTGAGTCTGATCATTAAAGAAAACCAAATCTAGTTTTACTTTTTGACTACATACCCTTGACCATGTTTAGAGTTTATCTGAATAATTTATTTCCATCCTGAGGCTTATGTAGAATCTGTTGGTCAAATTCTACTCTAGTTCTGAGTAATACTCCTACTATATAAAAAAGGACCAAAAATCAGGCTAAGGAGAAGGAGATAAAGTGAACGTTCCACAAAAGAGAGAAGAGGAGAGAAATTGAAGGCAGTGCAGGGGAGTGCCCACCTACACTCCAGGTCTCGGGCAAGTTCCTTCCCCTGTGTTCCATAGGAGTGATCATGCCTTCATCCCCAGGCTCTGGGAGGCAAAGGGTACGTGAGACCCTGGCAGGGCCCCTTCCAGAAGAATGGTACTGTAAAAACCCAGCACCTGATTCATATGCACCCCTCCCTCCTTCTCTTCCCTCTCTTTCACTCCCCCCTTTCTTTTTTTTTTTTTTTAAGATTTTATTTATTTATTTGACACACAGAGAGAGAGCGCAAGCAGGCAGAGCGGCAGGGAGAGGGAGAAGCAGGATCTCAGCAGAGCTGGGAGCCTGATGCGGGGCTCGATCCCAGGACCCTGGGATCATGACCTGAGCTGAAGGCAGTCGCTTAACCCATTGAGCCACCCAGGCGCCCCTCACTCCCCCCTTTCCTACCCTCTCCAGCTTGTTCATCTCGTGAGATATTCACCTAAGGTACAACATTAAAGGAAGGACCACAGGCAACACTTGGACAGTTCTGGAGACTTTAGATGACCTGTTACTTCGCAGGGGAAGTTGCTCACTTACACCATGATCTAGTACTATCACAGGGACCCTAGATCTGGATTATTAACCTTGACATGGCCTAAGTCCTGTCAACAGCCACTCATTAGATTCTATGTTCATGGCAAGTTCATTTAATAAATTGAGGCTCCTCCTTCCTTAGAGGTGGACTTACTGGCTTTGATTTGCCATCCAGGTTGTGTGGTGCACACACATGACAAATGAATTGAGAAAGTAGCATGAGTAAGGCCAATGCTTTCAAAGCAATTATAAAGTGCCTCCTAAAACCGCCAAAATCTGATTGGCCTACAGAAAGGTGACCACGCCTGCTTCCCGCTGTCTGACGATGTTCCCTTTTAGAGAGCCCATCCTGATGGAGCTCAGTGGTGGTGAAAGCCCAGAGGTCCTTCATCTGCCACACGCTGGCTGCATGACTCTTGTCGCAGAGGTTGCTCTTCACTGGGACTCGGGAATCTGATCTATGAAATGAGAAGTAGGAGAACTACTTGCCTGGATTCTTGAGTGGGTGAAACACGGTAACATAAATGAAACATCGAAACATCCAGGGAATTCTAACCACTAAATACATGCAAACTTCTATTGGATTTAATTGTGACTCTTCTTAATGGTTCAGCAATTCCAAAGATTCTCAAACTGTGACTTTGAATTCCGTGTTTCAACCCTTCACAGGCTCCCAGTCTGCCTTTGCTGAGGAGTGTAAATTGCCCCTGCAATGGTTTTCCTAATTATTAAATATATAAGCTCCTTTCATGTATTTTAATACAGGGCATTTTTTTTTCTTTTTCATTTTTGACCACTCGGTGGTTCATAAGGCACTTTGCAGCTTTTCAAATTGTCACATTTGTTTAATTAGCCCAGAGACCCAGCCACGTCGATTTCTGTCAGCTGTATAACAGTCTCTGTGGGTAGCTTGCAAATCCCTATCCAGGATTGTTTTTAATGATTTTGCACATTTCTTTTTGAAAGCAAATGAAGGACAGACTAGATGAGCAGGAGCCAGTGGTAGGAGAGGGTGGGGTGCTGTTTGTTGCACTGGGGTGAAGCATGTGACTAGAACCCACTAGAAAACCGTGGTCTGAAGCCCAGGGGGAGAGTCCTCCATGTGCATTTATTTACCTCAAGCCCGACGTGACATTTGCTCAGTAGAACTTTTCCACGGAAGGGTTTGACAATGTTCTCTTTGGATCTTCTCTTTGGTGCTTTCCTAAATGTGTAGCAGGGAGTAAACGTATTGATCTGGTTACCCCCAAGAGATGGTATAGGCTGAAAACAGAGGTTTAAAGAGGATTTAGAGACATCCATGGGCAGTGGATTCCCACACAGTCATTAAAGAAAGCTTGGAGGGGTGGGCGGGGTGGGGGGAGGAGTTGGAACATGTCCCTTTCTCATGGTGTGCAAATGCTTTGGGTGCCTCAAAGATGTCAATGGGAAATTCTTAATAAAAAGACTCTGTGATTGTTACCTTTTTATTAAAAAAAAACAAACAAACATGACTAGGTGGTGATGCAAGAATCAGATTGGATTTTTGTTTAGTAAATACTTAGTATATAGTATCTCTGTGTTCTGATTTCCAAAGACGTTATCATGTCAGTAGCTACTTCTAGCTTATGCTGTTCGGCAGGCAGCTGTTTTCACCGAGGCAGAGAGGGGACAAGCCTTCCTGATTTTAACACAGGATTGAAGCTTTATAGCATGCCTATGGGGCAAGGTTTTATGTCCACACTGCCTGGCCCCTAGATTGTTCATATTGAGTTTAGAATGTTCTCTTTCTCCATTAGCCAGACGTCCCTTTAGAAAAAGATATGGCTCTCACTTGTGCTGCTTCTTTGCCAGTCTTAATATGGAATAAAGAAGCTATTTATTTCCCATTATTTGAAGTAATTGCAGAAAGAAAGTAATCTGAAGAGAGGAGTGAATGTCCAGGCATTGAAGAATACTCAGCCTGTTAGGGGCTTGGAATATTCTGAGGAGGCTTTCTGAATCAATTTCACTGAGGCTTAGTCGTGGTGGTAACGTTATTAAATTCAGGCGACAGCAAAGAATTTGATGCCTCTGTTGGCTTATTTTTATTTTTTTACTTTTTAAAAAGATTTCATTTATTTATTTGTTTGTTTATTTATTTATTTACTTGAGAGAGGGAGCACAAGCAGGGAGAGGGGTAGAGGAAGAAGGAGTGGGAGAAGCAGACTCCCCGCTAAGTGGGGAACCTGAAGCGGGGCTCAATCTCAGGACCCCAAGATCATGACCTGAGCCAAAGGCAGGCGCTTAACCCACCGAGCCGCCCAGGTGGCCCTGCTTATTTTTATTTTTACTGGGGGGCAGTGTGTTGATGGGGGAGGAGGTCCTGGTGTTCAATAGCTAGACAAACACCTTATCATCAGTTTGTTAGTTAATTTCATGTGAATGAGGCAAACCGGTTCCCTTTCATCCCCCTGGCGCTGTGATTCTGTGATTCTAAGAGGAGAGACAATTCCATGCAAATCATATTGGCTGGAGTTTCAGCTGTATTAGTGGCCTGACGCCTTATTTTTACTGAGCTCAGAAATAATGAGAGAGCAAAGCTACAGCCAAGTTGTTCACTGGAGGGCTCTTTCCATGAAAATAGATATTACTTCTTTTTTCCTCAGCAATTTAGCCTTTGTTCCTTCTAAAAGCCATTGTCATGAACTCCTCATTACCATTTTTCTTAATGTGATAAGTGTAAACTACAAGAAAGCTATCATGTATGAAAAGCTACAGCAACCCTTAGAAAGGAATACTGACGCCTTGTGTAAGTCTTTAAAAAGGCTCAGACTGGGGATTGCACGAAATGTCTCCTCCTGTCTCCCTTTGCCTGGACTTGCCTTTCACTTACTGTAGAAGCCGTGTCTCTGCACTTGCAGTCTCGATCTGTCTGTCCCGCAATGTGAGTGAGATCAAGCACATCTCTTTGGTGATTTCTGGAACATGATCACAAATTGAATGTGACTCTTTTTTTTTTTTTTTTTTAAAGCCAATCTGACGGGTTTATTTTAGTTCTACTTTTAAACAATAGTAATTATTATCTTATACCCATTCCAATTACAAATACTCTAGTTACCTAGATAGAGCCCATCTGTGCCTCGTGCCTGTATCTGGTCCAGCTACCTGGCTCTTATATACCTTGCCGAGAGTAGACACACAATAAATGTTTTCTTGGATGAATGAAACTAAATGTAGATCATTAAAGATGGTGCTGGGGGAGCAGCCAATGAAGGTGTGTGAATTTTATCAGATTGCTTTGGCTGACCTGGAGCTAAAAGAGCAAATTAGAGGTTAACCATAAAGAATTCTTTCATGTTATGAGGGTATGGTATGTCATTCCTTCCAGTGAAGTTGCTCTGGGAAAAAAAATGGCTATACTATTATATTATATTTTAAATGATGGTCATTTGGATGTAGTTGATGGCAAAATAATTTGAAACATAAAAGCTAGAAACTGAACAGAGAAGTTTAAAAATCACTTTTGAAAACGAGTAACAGTGACAAAATTAGCTTCTGGATGAAAGAAACAAGTCCTGAGTTAGAAAGGGAAGAAATGGCCTTCAGGAAACCTCAGAATCCTCTGATGCCTGGACTGGACCACGGAGCAGAAGCCCTCTACCTAGGTTTCCTCTTTGCTCCTGTTCTCTGCAAAAGCATTTCTCAATGGCCAGTACTTACAGTTCTTACTCTTGAACTTGTGCTAATTTTGCCTTTACCGAAGAAGGCAATTTAGATTGAAATCAATCTAGCAACGTTTCCTAATGGGGTGGCCAGTCTTCTGTACTGATTGGTTCAACTAATGGAGACAGATGTCCTGAGAAGGGTCCAGATTTACAAGGCAATCGTCTATTGGGGTGTCAAACCCCATTAATTAGGTGGGCTGTGGCCTCGGGTTGCCGCTGCCGAAAACACATGCAGACCTCCATGGGTCTGGTTGAATTCTGCCCAGTGTGTCACCATGGTGGTCTGCCCACTTGTTGCTGCCTTTGCAGAGGTTTCTTGGACTCTGAATATGGAGCATCTCACGAGTAACTGCTCATGGCCATACACATCCCCGTTTTATATTTAGTGAATGAAGTGGAGTCCATTGCATCTGGCAATGGCAAGAAGGTGGACTGATTGTCTGAATGAACACCCAGTGAAGCCGCAGGGTCACTGATCACTGTGCTCCCCAACTGTAAATTAGAATTAGGGCCTTTTAAAGTAGAATCCTGGTTGAGGGGTACCAAGATGAAGGCAGCCAGTGTGAGCTGGACCTTTTGCATGTACAGCCCTAGGGCTGATGGAGAAAATTTCCAGATTCCCTGAAACAGCGGCCAGGACTGAAGAGTTTTGAATGAAGCAGTCAGTTATTTATTTGAAGAAAGAAATAGTGCCAGGGTTTTTATACCATGCCAGTGAAATCATAACTTAGAAACTTTTAAAAGAATTCACCTTTTTTTTTTTTTTTTCTGGTGGACTGCATTTTGTGTTGGCCCATTGTTGGGAAGTTAATGTTTAATAGGAGAGTTGATTTGATACTTCTTCCCTACCAGCACTTGCATAGATATCAGGGATGCAGTCTCAGGAGACTGTCTTAAGACCATTCCAAAGAGAAGAATGTTCATTCAATTTCAAGGAACAGCATTGTGACCACCAGAGAGGCTTGGCAGGAGTATTAGTGATCAAGCCCAGAAAAGTCTATGGTTCCACTGTTGTTGGATTTTCCAAGAGCTGAGCAAACAATCAGACAAATGGGGCGGTCAGCTGTCCTCCCCCACCATCCCTGGGAGCGTGATGAATTTCCTTAGCCAATTTGGTCAGCCATGTTTGTATGTCATGTAAAATAAACAACAAACAAACAACAAACCCTGCTGTTTCAGATTCAGTTTTGCATCATAAATATCCTCGACTTTACCGAGATGAAGAATATGATCATAGGCTCATGGAAGGCAGGACAGTTGGTCCTTAACCTCCCTGCCCTCCCTTTCTGGGAATCCCATTAAATCTCCTGTCTTTAGAGATGGGCCCCCATGCCTTCTAAAGCAATAGGCTCCATGTTTGGAAAGCTCACAGGAACAGAAAATCTTTTATAGTTTGAGCTAAAATGGGTCCCCTGGTAACTTCTACCCATACGGCGAGTCTTAACCTCTTGGTCCACAAAGCAGGTCCCAGATTTCTTCCACATGAGAAGCCCTTAGGGTATTTGAAGGCACCTCCCAGACCTTCCCTCTGCTTCCCTCTGCTGTAGACTAAACGTTCTCTTTTAAAGTGCATGTATACATGTGATGAGCTTTCTAAGCTCTTGCAGTTCTCATAGCTGTCCCTAGTAAGAGAGTGCCATATTCCAATGCCCCTGCTGAAATGGGCCATCTGGGCCAGCACTATCTTTCCGATGTGCTCCGTCCCATACAGTGTACCAGTGTGTGCAATCAGCTACCAGCTGACAACCACACTGTGGGTGTTTAAAATCCTTGAGGTTTTAGCCTGTGAATTACAACTAAGTCAGCTCGGCTTCCTCATTCTGCACGTTTGCACTTGGCTTGTGGCACATCACTGTGGTTTTCGTGTACCTCTGCTAAAATTTATCTTCTTGGCTTCAGGCCAGGTTTGCGAGATCTTTCCAAATATTGATTATTCACCATTTAGTGTCACCTACAATTTTGATAAGCAGATATTCTGTATGTTCTTAAGTTATTGATTAAATGAGATAGTGTTTCCGACAGTTATTTCTTACACTCAAAAAACGCAATAAAAAATAAGGCATTATTATCATTAAAACTGGTAAGCAGGGAAGGACCACCAATGACAGAGCCCTAGAGGCAGCCTTCTAGGTTGACCTTCTGTACTCAACAATTTGCGTAAGCGTACTCAGCTGCTCTGTAAATCCACCTTAGTGCTCGATAACGCACCTCACATACCCCCACCCTTAGCTGTAGGAATTCTGTGTGAGGTTTAGTACATGCCTTCCTGATGCCAAGATGTGCTATGGCCATTTCCCAGTCTCCCAACTAGGATCTCATTTCCCGAGTGCTGTCCATGTTCTAGACTGTGGCCTGGCCAGGGTTAAAAAGGCCCAGTAGCTCTTCCCACGCGCCCTGCTTCCTTGCATGGGAACTTCTCCGACCCTGGCCAAAGGCCTCCATCCTCCAGCCCTTGTCCTCCCAGGCTAGGGAGGAGAGCCTGCCAAAAGAAGCAGGCAGGTGCATGTTTCTGCAGGGGCTGCATGCTGGTCGGCCGCACTGGGAGTCGCAGCCTGTGCAGACTACAGTTGGCGTGTGGGTCCTCTCCCAGCTGACTGCTCGGCTCCCTGCCGGGGCCCCACGCCAAGCCTGCTCCAGTGCCCATGGTCCATTTCCTGTTGAACAGCCAGCCCACTGCTGCTGCAGAGAACGGTGCTAATACTCTCAGGGAGAAGCAGAACCTCCTACAGGCCAGTTAGCAATTGATAGCGGATTGAGGACTGAGGAATTCTGAGGCCCGATTCTCCAGGCCGGCCCCACTGGGGACCTCAAGGGCCCTTGCCCCTTACTGCCTAGCAGCCCTCATGCCTCATTCCACCTCACTCCCCATTTCTGGCTCTTCAGCGAACCATCAGGGCCCGTGGATACAAAGGTTCTAAATCATTTATGCAAGCAAATTGGGTTTTCTGGTAAGTTCTTGCCAGCCTCCCACCCCCCACCCACACACACACGACGGGTTTTGTGCTGGAGGAGGGAGGGCCCTTTGGCTAAAGAAGCAGATTGGACTCTAGTGAACACACCTTGCAGAGTCGGGACCCATGGGCTGGACTCCTTGGTTTCAGGTTTTCGTCAGTTTTGAAGAAAAAGGAAGGTGCTGATGTTCCTGCGTCCTTAGGCCCTGGTGGCATGTCAGACTGCGCAGTGTATATATTTACTTTCCTATTCCGCTTCCTGGAACTAAAAACAGGAAGAAAATTATCCCCTCCCCCAGTGGAAGTTGGAGTCCAAGGTCACGTAAGTCCAAGTCTCTGTGAAAATAAACTCCAACCTGATTTTGTGGACTTCTTCTATTCAATCATATTTGTGTTTTAAAACCACTCAGCTGTTCCCATGTACTGTTATTCTTAATCACAAGAATTTGTACTCCCCAAATTGCAGCTATTTTATTCTTAGCATTTCAACAGAGGGAAGGGGCAAGGTGTACAGAGCCCCTCTCGTCTGGAGCCCTGGACAGAGCCTGAGCTGCCTGTCTGCTAGGCTCATGCTGGCAATGCTCGGGCTTTGCTCCCAGGGCTCGTCGCGATGAGTCTTGGGTGTGTTCGACACCGTGCTATCCAGACCCCTTGCCCGTGCAGTAGCTCCCTGTCCCCTATGGCAAGCCTGTGGACGTGGTGGCAGAGGTTAACAGAGTTGACAGCTGGAGAGCCCCCGGAGGCCATCTCAGCCAAAGCCCACGTGCTGTAGGTAGGAACACTGAGGCTCAGAGAGGGCAAGCAACTTGATCGGGGCCACTCAGGTAGCTTTTGACCAAACTGGGACATGAGTTAAGCTCTCCTTACTCTTAGTCCAGGGATCTTTGAGGGATCTTTCTGCCTCTGACAACAGCAATGAAATATGTAAGATATCACCATTGCATTCATTAAGATGGTTATTTGAAAAATTAATCATCTCTTCAGTTAACTTTTCGAGGTAAGGACCTTAATATTTATGTTATGCTGTTTAACCTAAACATACACTGCTTGGACATCTACTATGTGCCATGTAAAATGTTAGCCTCCGGAAGGAATACACAGGCAGACACACACACATATGTGCACACCTGCGGCTCCTCTCGCCTTCACTATGAAGCCTTTCCCAAAAGCCTCACACAGTGGATTCCTTCCAACACGCCTCTGCACATTCCCCTCTCAAGCACATCAAGCAGAGTGAGCTCTTCTCCGGGAGGATCTTGACTTTTCATCCTTTCTAGGTCCCAGTGACTGGTACATAATGACTACTCGGTAGAAGTTAGTAGAACAAAATGCAGGGCATCCACCAAACAGACCCAGTCATTTACTAGTTGTGTGGCCTTGAACAAGTCACTTGACCTCTTTGTGTCTCCAAAGGAGCATGATGGTAAACCCTGCCTCTTTAGTTTGTAGCACACAAAGACTGAGTGTAGAAACTGAGCTCTTGGGGCGCCTGGGTGGCTCAGTTGGTTAAGCGACTGCCTTCCGCTCAGGTCATGATCCTGGAGTCCCGGGATCGAGTCCCGCATCGGGCTCCCTGCTCAGCAGGGAGTCTGCTTCTCCCTCTGACCCTCCTCCCTCTCATGCTCTCTGTCTCTCATTCTCTCTCTCGCAAATAAATAAATAAAATCTTTAAAAAAAAAAAGAAACTGAGCTCTTGGCACACTGTAAGCACTTGGTGAATCTTGATATGATTCTTCTTATTACTATTAATTCAAACACAGAAACTTCAGACACTAATAATAATATCTCATATTCACCAGTTACTACGTGCTAGGCACTGGAGATACAAAGTTGAGTAAAACAAGGATTGGGACAACATCCTAGTTACTACAAAGAAGAGCCAGCCAGACAGCTCTGTGTAAAGAGAGTCCGGAATCCAGACCTTCTTCTGCTCCTCAGCCGGTGGTGCACCCAGCTTGTATGTCCCAAGTCCAGCAAAGTGATTCTCCCCACAAGTTGTTTTGGATTCATTAGAGTCCTAGCCATGAACCACGGTATGGATAATTTGGTGGAGAAGCAATCACTGGTGGAAAATTGGGCCTTATCTGGGGCGCTTGGGTGGCTCAGTCGGTTGAGCGTTCAACTCTTGATTTTTGGCTCAGGTCATGATCTCAAGAGTCAGAAGATTTGAGCCCCCTGTCGGGCTCCACGCTCAGCGGGAGTCGGCTTGAGATTCTCTCCCTCTCCCTCAGCACCCCCTCCACCCCACTCCTCTCAAGTAAGTAAATAAATCTTAAAAAAAAAAAAAGAAAAAGAGGGGTGCCTGGGTGACTCAGTCAGTTCAGTGTCCGACTCTTGGTTTCAGCTCAGGTCATGATCTCAGGGGTGTGGGATCGAGCCCTGCATCAGGCTCTGTGGTCAGCATGGAATCTGTTTGAGATTCTCTCTCTCCCTCTGCCCCTCCCCCCACTCATGCTCTAAATAAATAAGTAAATAAATAAAATCTTAAAAGAAAAAGAAAATTCAGCCTTTTCTGATTTTTCTGGGTCTGACTTTGAAGTCTTCAGCTCACATTAATAAACATCCACGCCGTTGTTAGAGATTACATAGAATGCTCTGTTGCTTGTGAAACCTATCCTCTGTCAAATGCTGAAAGATAACACATCATTACTTACTTAGTCCTTTCTCCATTAACCATGTTTGTCAACTCTACAGTAACAGTCAACCTATCTGGTGTAGCAGAATGTGCACTTTGGAACTGGTTACCAGCATTCGCTTACCACTGCCTAATGGGAAGATGAGCCCCTGCTTTATTTCTCTCTCAGGGAGGATTGAGGGAGCCCAGAGATGAAGGAGTTTCAGACCCATCTCATGCAAGTGCGTGCGTGCATGTGTGCGCATGTCTATGTGTGTGTGAGGTTTTTGTTGTTAATGGAGGGGTGACGCTTGGTGTTCAGCTTGGGCATTCAGCACTGGAGCCTATTGTAAAAGCTTTGGCAACACTGTGCAGCAGGTGCTCATCCTACCTGAAGAATAGGCAAACTTAGTACAGTTGGATACGGGTGCATGGGGGTTCTTATCTTGGGAATAGCGAGAACATAAAAATAGATTAATATCCTTCAAGTGTGAATGAAAAGGATGACAATGGAAAATCTGCTGTGAGCTTTCCACACTTTACAGGTCTAGCTCATTTTGAGAAGTGAAAGAGCTTGCTCCAACGTTCCTTGCTGAAGATAGCCTTTCAGGAAATTATATTCCTTTCAACTGCATCTTCCCTACTTTAATCAAATGCATCGGTGGTAACACAGAATCGGCTTGCCATTTCATGAAATCTCACGTTTCCAGAGAATCAGTTATAATTGAAAATGCAAACGTGGTCACAGTTCTGTGTGGCCTGGCCAGCAGGGTGGTGTGCTTGGATGGTGATTCAAGATAATCCCATTATGCCACAGAGTAAATTTGAGGAGGGAGTTCATCCTTCCAGGTGTCTGAAACACCTTTTCATAAACCCAGAGACACACCTCTAAAGCCAGTGGTAAAAAGGGATGTGACGAAGCCTCTCATTGATGGAGGCGTACTCCCTAGTTGCTGATAAGAGACAACATTTCTTGATCCCAGGCTGGGGCCTTACCGCCCCTTGGTTAGCTCTGGCTAAATAGGACCTGTATGTTTTACATGGGACAGATTTTGGAGAAGACCAGCCTTCATCGGAAAAAGAAAACACCTAACATGTAAAAGAAATCATTCAGTAATTGGAATTGGGCTTCAAACTGTTGTCACAGAGAGTTACTTTGGGCCAGTTTTGATGAATGCCTAAGTAGCATACAAATGTTATCAACTGCATACAAATGCACAACTCAGAAACACTTGAAAACAGTTTCTCTCTTAAGTAGGTTAAGCATCCCCTCTAAATCTTGCATGCATTTTTAATGTCCTTAGCGCCTCCTTTTAAATAGTGCTAGGTAGACTCCAATCTGTGTCAGCCCTTGTCTGAATCATACTTACACATTCTGCTTCAGCACTGCCGCTGTGAATGAATCCGTCAAGTATCTCCCTGCATTACAGCTCTTCATACATCAAAGGCTCTTTTTGAACTGGGTAATTATAGAAGGGGGGAAAAAAACATGTTTTAGTGCTACCTGAGAGTTCTTATTAATATTACCTTTGAAATGACTAATTATGTTACCCATAAAGATTGGGGAAAAGTATTATGTAACTGACTCATTAAGAAAAGGCCTTTCATCAAATTTGATCCTCTCCACTCTTCCCCAAAGCTCGCCTTTTTTTTTTTTTTCCATTATTGCATTGATTTTTATGTTGAATGTTTATACACCAGAATGTCATGAATGCAACATAGGCTGGCCCCCTCCTGCTTCACAAACTTTGTCATCTCTGGTGCTGGGATGTTGAGCCTGTGATTTAATTACCCCTCATCTTCGGGTAAAGCATGTTGGCCACGAGCCCTAAGACTCAGTCAAGATTTGAACAGCAGCTCTTTTCAAACCAAGGGTTTGAAGGGATCGAGAAGGTGCCCCTGCTGATAATGGAGAGTGGGAACCTCAGGGGCTTCTCCTTCCTACGTTGAGACTCGAACTCACGGGAACACCGTGTGTCTGAATGAATGAACAAGCTCCAAAGGTCTCAGAGTAAAGGCAGCACCAGGGGATGGGATTGCTGTCTTCCACCAGCTGAAGGCTTGTCATGTGGCAGAAGAGGAGATGAGATGTGTTCTGTGCTGTTCCAAAGTACGATCCATTGGTAGAAGCTCCTGGGAGACAGGCGTTCAGCTCACAACCAGGAGCAATAGTGTGATCGGGCTGTCTCAACGTGGGACTGGCTGCTTCAAGCATTAGTGAGCTCCCTGTCCCTGGCTCTGTGCGAGTGGATGTCGGATGGCCCCTTGCATTGTAGATAGGCTTCAAGCACCAGGATGGGGCAGGGGAACGGAGGGAATGGATTTAAGTTCCCCTGAAAACAATTAAGGCCAACTGAGTCCGTAAGTATTTATAAAGGGCCCTACTGAATTTAGTGCCAAGAAAGTGTCTGATTTGCTAAATGCCCCAAAATAAAATTGCTTTGTTTTTCCTCACCAGGAGATGACCCATTCCTGGCCTGCTCCTCTCACTGCCATGCATACTTCCGGGAACTCTGAGAAGAACACACTTTCCATCCCAGGACAGGTCAATTCTCTTGCTGCCTCCATTTTCCTTTATCTTGTACCAGTCTTCCAATTGGAGTCTTAAAAATACAAATAGCCTTGGTGTTCTAGTGCCATAAAATCTAGACTCCCGCGGGGCACCTGGGTGGCTGACTCAGTTGAGCGCCTGACTCTTGGTTTCGGCTCAGGTCATGATCTCAGGGTCATGAGATCAAGCCCCGCGTTGGGCTTCATGCTCAGTGCAGAGTCTGCTTGAGATTCTTCCTCCCTACCTCTCCCTCCCCCTCTGTTCCTCTCCCTGCTCACACTCTATTTCTAAAATAAATAGAATCTTTTAAAAAAAATCTGTACTTCCTCCTGCCCCTCAGAATGTTAATATAAATCTCATTTTTCCTGAAGGAGAGTCTTTTTTTTTTTTTAAGATTTTATTTATTTATTTGAGAGAGAGAGAGAGTGAGCAAGTGAGAGAGAGAGAGAACATGAGCAGAGGGAGAGGGAGAAGCAGACTCCCCGCTGAGCAGGGAACCCGATGTGGGTCTTGATCCCAGGATCCCAGGATCAGGACCTGAGCCAAAGGCAGACGCTTAACTGACTGAGGCACCCAGGCGCCTCCCGAAGGAGAGTCTTTAAGAGCATATATGCACAGATGCTGCTGGCCTGTGTATTGTACTACCTAGAGCCCTGCCCCTGTCCAAGTTACTGTGCCCAGAACGATAAATCGGAAGAGTGAGCTCATCCCTTAAGACCAACGAGGTGATGTAACAGGGACATCCAAGATTTTTTTTAATTAAAAAAACCTATACTCTTCCCCCTAATGGGTCAATTTTCAATTTTGCGTATCACCTTCCAGTCCTTGCTCACAAGCACACAGATCTTTACACGCCAGCACATCATATTGATAGATCTTCTTCTTCAGTTCTGTTGTCAAATGTTTAATTTTTTTCCTCACCTGCTCCCAGTAAGAGTTTTTTTCTCACCATCAGGTTTTAAAATGCCTAAATAACCACGGCTATTTTAATAACACGCTCTAAAAGGAAAAGTAATGTCTTTCTCCCTTCCTTCCTTCCATCCAATTAACCATCCATTCATCCATCCATCCATTTATTCAAAAACCATTTTCTGAGGGCATACAATAGACTTAAAGTTGGGGATGAAGAAAAACCCTCCATGGGTTATCAGCTAAATGACAAAACAGTGCAGAAAGTGTCTGCATAGAGAATAGAAGGTTCAGAGAATTATCTGACAGCCCCCGGGTGTTGAGGAAGTGCTCAGAGAGGTTGCAGCATTTGTAGGATGCCTACAACTTTGACAGGTGGAGAAGGGCCCAAGAGAAGAACACTCCATGCAGAAGAACAGGATGGGCCAAGGCACGAAGAGATGAGGGCTCATGATGGCATGATCCATACTGGGGTGGTCTCGAGTGGCTGGTTCAGAGTCTATGTAATGGGAAGTGGAGAGACATCTGAACCCCGGGCAAATGAGTGCATCTCTGTAATTTAGACCTTGAATGTCAGCCGAGGAGTTTAGACTTATTTGTGGAAGGAGAAACCCAGTCATCCTTCAGTTTCTAGGGTCATGAGTTTAACAATAACATTGGCCTAAACTGCATTTAGTGATCCCCGCCCGCCTTTGAAAGGGGTCAGAAGTAAATGAGCAGCAACCCTCTCTGTCTGCGTCCGGTGTGTGTGTCATTCCTTCCTATATGCCCACTGTCCCTCCTTAGGCCACTCTGGGCTTGGGGTCCTCCTCCCTAGCATCCCAGCCAAGGGATCCATCCAGCCTTTTCAGGCGTTGAATCTAACACTGGTTCAGCAATTGCAGTGTTTTCAGCTGTGTTCTCCAATTTCGGAGATAATTTGCGCAAGTTGCAATTTTGACATTTACAAGTGTATACAATAGAACCGGTTGTTTAAATAGGCTTTTGTAGTAACTGCACAATTTGGAATCAGGCACAATTTGCATTTTCTGCCAATTATCTGTGCTCCCATCGACCGCATGATAAAGGTAGAGGCAACTGGCATGAAATGGTGAAACCAGGAAGGATACACACCCACTCTTTTGTTTCACTTGGTTCCTGCCAAAATGTTGGTTTGAGAGAAAAGTACATCAACAACATAATGCCAGGACGTGCCTCGCCTCATTCTATGCACATACTATCTAGTAAATAATTCAATCCTCATTACAACCCAAAGAGATTGGTAATTCGACTCTCCCTAATTCACAGAGGAGGAAACTGAGGCACGGAGTAAAGTCATGTGCTCCGAATCACCCAACTAATAAATCAGGGAACCAGGTGTTTTGGCGATGTGTTTATCACACAGATTTACAGATGCCTCGGTTCCAATTCCATTTTCCAAAACGTCGCCGTGTACGGTTAATACACAGGCCTGGGTGACCCCCCTTTCCTCAGTGTTTGCCCCGGACCTAGGTGACGCCACCCTCTCAGAAAGCATTCATTTCGTACATTTATGTTAGAGCTGGAGCAGCCGAAAGGGTGCTGTCTTAATGGCCTTGGGAGCTGCAGACCTGGCTGCTTTTAATCCTGGCTCTGCCAATCGCTAGCTCGGTGGTCCTGCTCCAGTTCTTCTGAGCCTCAGTTTCCCCATCTGCACTATCTGTGTGTGTGTGTGTGTGTGTGTGTCTGCGCACGCACGCCTGCGGGCACTATATAATCCCAATGGATTTTTCAGGCCAGGTAGTCAGTGAGTCTGCAGACTTACAAAAACAGACACAGTTGAAAATTCCCAACTTACTGAAGTTTACTTATCCATCCCAAATTGAAAATGCTGTGCTTTCTCATAGGGAATGGAAGGGCTCACGAGGAAGGGGGTACGTTGCTAAGCAGAGGTGGGGGAGCTAATAGTGTCCTCAGGGGCAGTTCAGTAAAGCCTTCGTGGAGGTAATCGAACTCCAGAGAGAGGCTGGCAAACTACAGCCTGTGGGCTTTTAGATTTTTAAATGGTTAGGATTTTCAAAAGAAGAAGAATATGAATAGTTATGAATATTATGAGTTACTATGAATGGTATGAAATAACATGAGTGATAAGAAATTGAAATTTCAGTGTCTATAGCTCAAGCTTTCTTGGAATCCAGCCACACTGATTCATTTACGGCTTAGCTGTGGCCACTCTCACTACAGCGGCAAAGCTGAGTAGTTACGACAAAGACCGTATCCCACACCCCCCCCCCACCCCGCCAAGCTTAAAATCTTTAGTACCCGGTCCCTTACAGGAAAAGTTTGCCAACCCCTGCTCTAGAATCTAGATCGTGTGGGAGTGTCTGATTGTGGGATTACCATCAAAGTAATTATTGAAAATACTCTCACTTAAGTTTGTGAAAACAATTTGACATCATTGTATTCTATTACTAAAATTACTGACGTGACACGTCTACAAAAGAAACGCACAGATCAAAGTTAGGCCCTTTTTTAAAGATTTGTATTATGGGCATCAACAATTATGGCATGAACAATGCAGATTTTTTCCCACAACCAGGCTATTTCCAATCGGGGCTGGGTGTGTTTGTACAGTAACTTGGGTGATATCCAAAGGTGTTTCATTTGTTTGGAATTTTGGTTTTAAAAATCTTACCCAGCTTAACATTAAAATGGTATTAAGGGGCACCTGGGCAGCTCACTCGGTAGAGCATCCGGCTCTTGATCTCGGGGTTGTGAGTTCAAGCTCCACATTGGGTGTGGAGCCTACTTAAAAAAAAAAAAAAAAGTATCAAGAATACATACCTCCAATGACCCAAATTCTGTAAATAATGCAATCCTCAAATTCATTTCATAAGTCACTGCCCCGATGCCTTGAACAACTGACTGTTGGGGTCTAAAGTCCAGAATACTTGGTTGAAGGTTAAAACTTCAGGCCACCTTCCTGGGACCAGTACAGTAACTGGCTGCATGTGTCACTCTCTAACCAAGTATTTGGTTTATTTGACCGTAGAGCTTGTCATTTGATTCCTAATTGTATACGAGCCCAAACGTGCCCCATACGATTGTAATGAAGTCCCTTGTAAAAAAGAACAGATAGAAATACTGGTATATAGTGAAGGACATACAAACCCCTCATTTATTGGCATTCTGGGAAAGAAATGAGGTGTTCTGGGTGATCAAAATTCTTGGATAACAAAAGGCCCATCCTTCCATAGGCATCATGTAATGAGAATCATTTTGAGATGTAATTAATATTTTTGCGACTTCTTATAAAAATTCTACTGAATGTGCTTTCATCTTTCTTGATAACTTAGACATTAGTTATTGGACTATGCTGTAAATATGCCCTCGGGAACTATTCAGATGGGTAGGAATGCCTGCCTCTATATTAAATGGCCATAGACTCCTGTGCTTTGTAAGTTTTGACTTGGCTGTTTTATTTTCTTTGGCCCCGTGTGCTGTCGGTTTCCATGTCTCTGCATTCCCAGTGGCTCTGGGACTCCCAGTGGCCCCTAGGACTGTTTCCCCTTCCTCGCCATCTATGATTTGCTAAGGATTGGGAATCAAATGGCCAAGCTTGTTAGAGTTTTTCGTCAAAAGTCAGTTCTCTATCAAGTGAGGGTAGAGAAGCCTTTGAGCAGCAAACTGCATGGGCTTTGTGATAGCTCTTTAGTTGAGAGGCCTTTGCCATCTCTTGTGGAGTTTATGGTAGTCTTCTGGAGTGGTGATCTTGCTGGAAGTGAAGTCTCCTGGGCAACAGAATCATGCTAAATAGATTGAAACATTCACTTTCCATTAAAGCACAGTGTTATTGTTCTTGATTACTTCTCTTAAAGACAAATGATACTGGGAGTCTAGTTTTCTTCTATAGGGGTGGCAAGACTAGGCTTCAAGACTAGATTACTTACAGCAGTGGTGGACATAACCAATTCTTGTATTTCCTTGAATTCATTGTCTCCCTTTCGAAGCTCTTGTCTTGCAGTCAGCACTCTCTCTTCCATCCCCACAGTGCCGTGCACGCACTGTCTGTTGTTATAGTGCTTCTGCCTGCGAGTTTGGTCAGGATCCACACAGGTGCACCATGCTCCCGGAAAGCGCCATGTGCAGAAATCTGTGTTTCTCAACATCAGTGAATGAGTCGTGTGCAGGGTGACTTTCAAATCAAATAGAAATCCCTTTAAATAACACGCTCCACTCACATATTTCAAATGGCTTCCCATACTTCACCAAATTTATAATGAAGTTTTAAGAACACTTGTCTTGTGAAAATGAGATCCATCTATCGAGTGTCACGGTTAAGGTGGAAAATTGGAGTTGTTACTATAAAAGGGAGCAACTGAGCACATCTATTAATTACGGTCTTGTTTACACTTCTACAAAAACCAGGATCATTTGTTAGTTTGAACCGGGACCCCTTTCCTTCCTTAGAGACATCATTGCCTAGCTAAGTGAGAAATTAAACACTTGAATTTCACACGTGTGGGTCATTTGTTCCCATGTTGCACATGTTTCATCAGTCTGATGGAATGGCAGTTATGGTCATGTTGTGGCAGGTTCGACTCACAAATGTTTATCCTTCAAATAGAGCTAGGGACAGAAGCCAACTTAATGAAATTGTTAAGAGTGGCTTCCTTCTTGGCAAACACTAGGCATGCTCTGTCTTCAACAATAACAGATACACCTTTTGATTCGTCTGTAGCATTTCACTAATATTTGTCTTTCTTGTGTGTTCTTCCTTATAGGAATCCCAACACCTGACCCCAGGATTCACCTTACAAAGTAGGTGTTTTTAAAAAATTCTTAGTCCAGACATTCATGTCATCTCCTCCCCTACTTTCTTCTCTTTCCTACCTAATATCATGAAAACATGAATTGACAATGGCAAAAAGTCATATTGTGATACATCCGATTGGTTCCTTTACTTTTTCATCTGTGATTTATGACAGGATGCTATAAAAATATATATATATATACACACACATATACATATGTATATATATGTATATATGTAACTGGAAGGGCTGCATCTTTGAAGACCGATTTCATTCAGAGTGATCATTTGACAGTAGAAAATGTGGGTTGTAATTGTGTGTGCCCTTTCTTTTCAGAGTGGAGCGACCCGACCAGCAGAGCTTCTACGAAGTTAGTATCGCTGGAGTCGTGAGTACTTGGGTTTCCAAAGCAGGCTTCTTCAGGGGCATTTGGCAAGGAAATGGTGCCTCGGTGCTGAGCGAATCTTGTTCTCTCTCCTGCTCCTCGAAAATAGGAACCTTGGCTCATAATAATATGGGGTTCGGTTAGAGAGGAGAATGAGATTTCCCACAATAAGCAAGTAACAGTAAAAATGAATGAGGTCACCATTAGACTCTCTAGTGAGGTAAAACAGGCTGGATTAATAATACCTGGAATATGAAAACAACTGTGATTCTTGACTGGTTGTTTGAACATTCTGTAACTTCCGCCACAGACCTCATTATACACGATATTCAGACACCACTGACTGGGATGGAGAAAGGACACGTCTCAGCAGCCATGATGGGACATGAAGTGTTGAGTGGATTGTTATGACCAGTCAGCCTGCGACCTTGCTGTTTGTAGGTCATCTGGTGACTGTATATTAAAGACAAACAAGGACAGCCAGGAAGAGATGGAATAAGAGATTACATGACATTGGGTTCAAGTTCAGAAGCCAGGGCCCCGCGATTCTCTCGGCACTGTCTTCATTTGTTATTAATGCTAACTGAAGGAGGGGTACGGAGAAACCAATTTCCTCAGATTAACTACTGTAGATTTTGTAATATCCATTTGTCCAAGAATGTATCAAGGGAGTATTTCTCTCACAACTTCTTCCATTCCTAATAATGGAAAATGAAAGTCGACTTTTCTATGTGAGTAATAGTCACATACTTGAAAATTTTCAAAATGAAATAATTTATGACATTCAAGTGGTCTAATGGCACACTTGAAGTGAATTGCTCACCTTTTGGAAGATCACAATAATTGCATAAAACAACTGGGAATGACTCCCAAATAGACCATGGCTCTGAGAAAGACAATGGCATTTCCATGTTCCTGGTTCTGCTGAACAGCAAAGCTCCCAGAGCCCTGACCGCATCGTCAGTCCTCTTGTTTGGTTTTCTGGCCTGATCTGTGCCTTCACATTCAAAGTTCAATTTCAGCAACCAAGAACTCTCATTTAAAGAGGTGAGGAAAAAAATAAGAAAGGGGGAAATAAAACCATAACCCTGAATTAAGGACCAAATTATGTGGAAACATGGAAATCAAAATCATCTTTGGTATTGTTCATTTCAGCTTTTCCATTCATTGCATCTTGAATTGCCCTTCCCCTTGTGATTCTAGTAAACAATAGATCTTATTCTCGTACTTTGCCCTTCTCCCATTAAAATGTCAATAGAACTCATGCACACACTTGAGCATTTAGGAAATCAACACAGGTTTCCAGACTTGAAAAAATATAAAAGTATTTTTCCCACTGGAAAATGATCTTACTCCTAAAGCAAGAGTATTAGGCTCCTGCTGTGAAATATGCTGATTTCCATATAGACCATAAAATTCAATATTTCAATAGTTTGTAACTAACAGAAATAAACTCGTCAATTGTGATTTATAGTTAGAGGCTGATTTCCAGAAAATAGCCCTTTATAGCACACTGGAATATTGTGTAATTCAGTAGGACTAAGGTTCTCTATGGGAAGGGTCGATAAAACTAGAAGACACTGAGTCCATTTTATGAATGAGCTGCTTTCTTTTTAGCTGCTGGATCTAAAGACCAATCATTGTCCATCAGACTTGAGCTGGAATAAGTTCCCTTCTTTATGGTAGGGTGTGGGTTTAAGACAGGACAGATAGACTTATAATAATTATTTTTATTTTTAGCTTCCAAATTATTATCCCCTATTTTCCTTCCGTGTGCTTTTCAAGCCAGCTTCTAGGATTTTCCATGTGACAGTGTAATCCTCCAGGCAACTAAGAACATTCTGTGTGTAGACAGCCCGCTGGTGGCTCCAGTTTGGTGGGAAACAACCCCAAAGTTGCCCCTGCTGCAGGAGAGACACGTTCCCAAGGCCGGCAAATGTCCTGGACATGCTCCCGCCACTTACTGCAGGGAGAGAGATGAGAGTCTTGCAAAGCATTCCTTAATTACTGGGATACTTTATTAGTTTTCCTCATCTTGGCTTCTCTTCCCCAGTTGATGAAATGCAGATCTTCCATTTGGGCCTGGATTGTTTGTAAGGACTGCACGCACGGGCAGCAGGTTCCAAAACTGATCCAAGTGTGTCCGAATCCAAACTGGGAACCAGCCAGGCTCCCTCTGTGTTCTTGACAGCCACACTCTCTCTGGGCCTGACCCCAGCAGTCTGACTGGCTTTTGGAGAACCAGGTCTTGCCTCGCTCAGTAGATTTCACTTTTTCTGGGATGCCCATCCACGTGGTGGCATCCTACCCACTCTGTCTAGAACTCTCACTGCCTGTGAGGCAAGAGCATTAGACTGGAGGAGTTCCAAGACCTGAGTTTGCATCTGTCTTCCATGGTAGTTACAGTACTGGAGGGAAAACACTGACCTAGAATTCAGAGAATACGAGTGTAAATCATGGGGAACTTTTTATTTCAAAATATACAGATAGAGCCCCCTAGGGAAAATTAAGCAAATTAATGAGCTATGTGTATACACGTAAATGTACACACACAAATACTTTCCAGAATTCAAATGTAAACAGCTATACTCTAAAAAAAATGTTATACTCTTCAGTAATTAGACTTAACAACATAAAAGTGCCTTTACCTTTAACCCTTAATAAGTTCTAGAGGAAAGAAGACCCTCCGCCTCTGTGAGTCTTGGAATAGGCCTCACCCAGGGCTTCTAAATCCAATGGAGTTTCTAGCCTCCTTCCAAAAAGGTCTCTCTCCCAAAAGAGGGTGGGGCATGGGCATCTGAAGGCCAAATTGTATTTTTCAGGACTCTAGAGTTGTATATTTGTACAATAATATAATGTTCGTTCTGCCTCTGAAAGATCCATTTATTTCCATTATGAGATTCAGGGATTGAATGTACACACCAGACATTGTGTTACTTTTCTAGTTTCTTAATGAAGCCATTAAGGACTGATGGAGGAGAAAACTGAAACCAAACCCAAAGAACTTGGATTTTCTTTGTTGAGTTGGATTGCTTCATCTAGTTTATAACATCTTGTCAATTCCTTGTCAGTACAGTGGCTTTACAAAAATGCATGACCTTGTTGGTGTTTTATGAGCCGTCCTAAATAAGAACAGGTAAGATGCATTCAGTCACCTGAGAAGCATTATCAGACAGCATCCATGTACTCAAGGGTATCCGTGTAGTCGGTCCTTGACGTCAGCTCATTTTGTGAGCACTATTGAGAAGATGGAAGCTCCAAGTATCCAGTGCCTTTGTTATACTTGGTTGTTAGCATCTGGACCCTGTCCAGTTGGAAACCCTCCAGACCCCCTTTTAATCAAGCAGCTCCTATGTTTTAAGCCATGCTGTCTCGAACGCCTGGATGGTTTCCATAAAAGCCCAATATGAAGGCAGATGTAGCTATAATGCTGTTCTTGCCATAAAACCAGTCCTTTCACTTACGGTATTAGCTACAGGTTTTCAAACATCCCAGCCATGGACCCGGAGACTTGATGAAAGGCCTTGCAGAGACAGACTAGTTGTGGTCAGTCTCCGTTCCCCTGTGGGTGATGGGTATGTTTGCCACATGAATGGATCCTTGAAGGTAGCGCTAGTTAGGAGGAAAAGGAAACATTTTGGCTACGAGGGCACAGAAGGGCCGAGTTACACTGCTCCTTGGCAGGCAAGCCTGAAGGCAGGCCTCTTCTCTCCCACCACGCTGCCCTTGCTCATGGGCTCTCGTGAGTTCAGGGATTTGGAACACCCCATTTGGCATGTTGAATGTGGAAGACTCGGACAGCGGAAGTTAGTAGGAAGGAGGCCCACAGTAAATTATACCCAAACCCAGTAAAATTGCTTTAAATAAAGCATGATTTCTTTTTTTTTTTTTTTTTTTTAATTTTTTTTTTGTTTTTTTTTTTTTCATTTATTTGAGACAGAGAGAATGAGAGACAGAGAGCATGAGAGGGAGGAGGGTCAGAGGGAGAAGCAGACTCCCTGCCGAGCAGGGAGCCCGATGCGGGACTCGATCCCGGGACTCCAGGATCATGACCTGAGCCGAAGGCAGTCGCCCAACCAACTGAGCCACCCAGGCGCCCAAAATAAAGCATGATTTCTAAACTCTATGTGGTAGGAAGAGTTCCTTACCACAGAGACTAGAAAGACTAGTAGAATGTTTCCCAGTTTATTATAACCAATAACAAGCATTACATTATTTCTCAGGTGAATTCTGAATTTTTTTAACCCCCCCCCCAAAAAAATAACTCTCACATTCATTACAACTCTGACCATCCCACCTAAAATTTTCTCATTGAAAATGTTTCTTTCGAGAATCTGATTTGAGATTCGAGGACTGCCAGGGCTTCTTGCGGAGCACTAACCTACGTCCCTAGCAATTTCATATACTCTTCCATAAGTAGATGTTTGGTCTGCCTTTTCGATACAATTCTGGTAGTGAAGCAACTGTGTCATGAGGCAGGGGGAAGGGGGCTGTGATTTTCTTAATCGGATGAATTCTTAATCAGAACACGTGATTTGGCACTTGGAGTTTGGACATGCTATTGAGGAGCGTGAGGCTTACGCGCGCCCGGCTCAACTCTCCTGATGCCCTGGTCATCTTGACGGCTTTCCTTAGTTGTAGCCGTTCTGGTTTTCAGGCCCAGACGTCTGCCAACTCTTGCTTTGTGTAGGCCCTGCCTCTCAGAGCTTGCCAACTTTTTCTAAGGACTTAATATTTTTTTGGATGTTCCCCACCACATCAGGGACAGCCACCTGGGAGCAGAGAAAACAAAATTTGGCAGCCTGTTCAAGCTGTGAATTAAAGGTAATTCACAGTTTGAAATGAATCAGCATGAGGTCCTTAAGAAGAGTAATCAGACATCAAGAGGATTTTATTTTGAGGATTGTATATTGGCTAATGTGACAACAAGCAATATTGGCATTTGGAATGTTCGCATCAAGAAGCGCTGAAGCTGCTGGTGCTTGACAGGCGCCAAGACTGAAAAGTGAGGCTCCTTCGATGGGAGGAGTGGGTTTCCACTTTCCTGACAGAAGCTCAAAACAGGGATGTTTTTGAGCAGCTAACATAAATCTTGAAAGATCAGATTTGACTTTTGTGTTGTTCACGTACCCAAGATTCGTCTGTTTCTGGTGGATTGTGAGAATCTGTAATTAGAAGCCAACATCTCCTTCTCTTTCTCTCAGGGAAAAGTCAAGTGTCTCTTTTTTTTCCACCTAATTTGCATCCATATTTATTCATTCATTCAGGCTTTCGTTCCTTTCAACAAAAATGCATGAAGCCCCTAGTGTGCAAAGCTCTGGGTGAAGCACTGTGGTAAGTTCACATGTCCTTCCCTCCAGGAGGTCCCAGTGAAGGTTACACTCACGCTGATAACACCAGTACCTCAACTAAGCCATATCGACTGAGAGGCTACTATGTTCTGGGCACAAGCCTTATGGGAGTCACCTCGTTATATTCCACAGGGGCAGAACCCAAAACTCGGAGACATTGAGTGAGTTGCCCAAAGAGCTAGAGTAACGAAGCCAGAACAAGACAGACTTCAGAGCACCTGCCCTTAACCTACACTAAAGCCATCCCATGGACACTTTGGAGATAGCCCTACTGATTTCCAGTCAGTTGTGATCTTGCCCAGGCATTAGGCCACAGTGGACTGACCACCACTGCAGGCCAGAATGGTCACTGTCAGTTTGGTTTAGATCAGGGAATGTATTAGATCTTAAAACTGTCATTGCGAGGTCTTGCATATGCTGCACGTGTAGACATGGACGCCGTATAGGCGAGCATGGGTCTGTCCTCAGCTCAGGGCCAATGGCCCAATTGTATCATTGTGCCCGTAGGATGCTTCCTTCAGAGAGGCAGAAGGATCTGTGCCTCTGAGGGACTTACACCACCATGTCAAATCCCTGGGAGGCCGATTTCTGTGACCTGTGGTAGGAACAGTATCTCTCCAGAAAGCTCCATTTTGCCATATTAAAGCAAACAGAAGACAGCTGATACTTAGATGTGTTTTTATGAGAGGCTCAGCCATCGCCTTTCATGCTTACCAACCTGGTTGATAATTGAAACATTTCTATGTGTCCTCAAAGTGGAATAATGTTAAAAGCTATTCCCAGTGTGATCAACCAATGGCTTATTCCCCAAGTTCTCCTTGTTGTTTTGAACAGTAACTGGGAGTGAAGGCACTGAAGTTAATAAGCAAGGCACCAAAGTGAAAATAATTCCAGTTGTACAATTGAGTATAATGTGATCACACGCACACACGTGCCCATGTACCACATACTCTGTATTATAGAGTATCAGGTCCCTCTGATTCTGTCCAGTCTAATGAGATGCACGCACACATATGCATCCTCTTTTTTCAGTTATTGCATTATAAATCGCTACAACCAGGGCTACTTTCCTGTGCACTGTGATTATTTTTTTTAAGAATTTTTTTTAAGATTTATTTATTTATTTGAGAGGAGAGAGCATTGACCGCAAGTGGGGGGCAGGACAGAGGGAGAGAGAGAGAGAGAGAATCCCCAAGCAGACTCCCCCCTGAGTGTGGAGCCCAATGTGGGGCTCAATCCCAGGACCCTGAGATCATGACCTGAGCTGAAATCAAGAGTCAGACACTCAACCAACTGTGCCACCCAAGTGCCCCTGTGTTTCTGATGACTCTCACAAAATGCATTAGCCTTTCATGAGTATCACAGCAATCCCATTAGACAGCCACAGGTGAAAGGAAACCAGGTTGGGCTTGGGGGAAAATACTTGCCCGACCTCCCCCAGCTAGAGTTGAGGGAGCTGGGACTGGAAGCCAGAGTTCTGCATGCCCATTAGAACATGCTGCCTTGTTCCCAGATTCCCCAGATGGCTGCAGGGCTGGAGCACATCAACCAGAGTGCCGACCAGTCTTCCAGGTGAAGAAACGATAGCAGTAGAAACAATAGCAGAAACAAGCCCCTGGATCATTCCCAGGAATTAAAAAGAAACAAACAGACCAACCCAGCTAAGGCTGGAGTAGCTGAGAAGGAGTATCTGCCCTGCTTCCAAACTATTCATTCTTCTTTTCCATCCTATCAAGCATTTCACAAACAGCCAGATCATCTGCCACAATGACATTATCGGGAGCGTTATGTTTAAATGGTCTGCTCTTGACACCTTCCCAGAGCTGCTAAAAGCCCTTCCATTTTACTGACGAGTGGGGAACAGTGTTGGTAGAATACTGCAGATGCTTGCACAATTCCAGCTGTAAAATCGGTTGAAAAATCTGACAAATGCCTTTCTTTGTGGTCATTCCATCCACATCCATAATGAGGACCCAAACAGGAGAAGGTCTCAAAGCTATTCGATTGACATCTTCAAATATGCTGCCAAGATGGGGACCCAGAAGGACAGAGGGATGGTATGCCTTGTAAATGCAAATGAATACAGTGTCTTTTCTTTGCTACCTCCCTGGGATCTTGGCACCCAGTATCCACCAGGGCAGCCCCTAATACACCGCCTGGTCCTTAGCTCAGGGGAAAGGGGATCTAGGAAGGGGTGAGGGGTGGAAGGTAATGATCTGCCCAGAAGCCAGCCTATAGTTCTGCCACCTCGGTTGCCCAGTTTCAGGACTAACCCCATTTCTGCATAGGTTGCCCACTTCTTAAAATTCCAGACTGGTATCTTGATATTGTAATAACATGAAGTTATTTCTAGATTTTCAAGAGAAAAATCCCCCAGAAGTCCCTTATACTCATAATATCTAGAAATTGTCTAGGATATGTGGAAGTTGAAAATGTTATTCTAGGTGTCTCCAAAATCAGTTTTGTGTATCCTTTAGTACAGCAAGAAAGGAAGCATAGAAACTTGCATGTGAACTTGGGTCGTTCCAGCCACCACTTCCGGCCACCTTCTGTATGCCCTCGCCACCTCTCCCAGGCTTGTCCTCTCCAGGTTCTCACCCCAAACAGCCACGTCCACTGCTAGTGCCAATGCTGGGGACCCAGCCTGCCCGGCGTCCTTTGCCCTGTGCCCCTTCTCTGCTTCAGCCACCCCACCACCCTTCATCCCAGAGCCACTTTGTAAGAGTAAACCAACCTTGCGGAGAAGGAGATTTCCTCTTAGCAGGTGGATGACGTGCTCAGGATCACAGACCTAGTTCGTGACAGAGCTGGAATTTCACTCTAGGATTCTTGTATTAAAAAACTCAGACTTTTAGCCCTTATACCATACCTGCCACACCATATCACATTTCAGTTGAACAATCACTAATCGTTAAGGACGAAGGCAAATAACACTGCTAATAATAATAATGCTTTCTAGTCCCATGATGCTCTCCATTTCTACACATACTGTTACATTTGGTCTCTCCCCAATCCTGGGAGCCGGGAGGTGGGGCGGCTCAGATCCCAGCTCTCTCCCTCCTTGCCATGTGACTTCATGACGTCACTTGGTGCTTCTCCGAGCCTTTGCTGCATCATATATAAAATGGAGACTCGATATTCCTCGGATTCCTTAGTGAATTGTGCTTCTGTCAGATGAGCTCATGAATGAATGGAATTGCAGGCAGTTATTTGCATTACTTCTCTCCCCATGGTAGGAATGAGGCAAGTCACGCTCGGGGGGCTTGAGTGACATGCCCAGGCTTGCACAGATCATAGTGTAGTATTGCCAGGCTCAGTCCCAAGCCTCTTGAGCCCTAGTTGAGTGCTCTTTTTGCTAATATCTGCCATTGTTTCTCAAAAGTGTTGCATCGATGTGGTTTGAATCAAAGGATCAACGCCCAGTGCTGACGGAGAGAGAGCCTTTGACTTAAAATCAATCACTGTGTGTGCCACTCCTCTCCTAGTTAGATTAGCCATGCCCAGCTCATTTCTGGACGTTTCACCACATTGATGACAGTGAGTGTGTTTTCCCACCTCCTCACACCCAAGGTATCATTTATTCAGTTTAGTTATAGTTTGAGCATTTGTGGAAAAATTTGAAGACGTTCCCCCCAATCGCATACATGTTATAACCTCACTTAGAGCATGCAATTTGGGGTTAGGTCCCCCCTTTATCTTTCTGCTTTTTTCGGGGTGCTCTCTTACTTTGAGATCAAAGAGGACCTGAAGCCTGTGATCTGTCTTGACCTTTCCTACTGGATTAAAATTCCAGGTTGCTATTGTGGTAACCATACCTTGAAAATTAGATCTTGACAGTCACTACAAAATTTAAAAGTGCACTCCTGCCATGAACTTTGAAGAAACATTGCTTACCATTGTCAGCGACATCCTCTTAATTGAAATAATCTGCCTTGCCTTCTGCTAGAAAGAGTTTGGGGGGGCGCAAAAAGATTATATCTTGACGGATTTTTTTAACATAAAAATGGCTTTGCTTTGAAGCAAAGCTGTTTTCTGCATGAAATTTAAATCAACTTCAGCTCGATTTATACTATTCAGAGAGAACTGTGATATTCGGGGTGGCAGGAAGCCAAGATGCACAGTAAAGATGTAGAGACACTGAAAAAAGCTACTTCTGGGGGTCCATCTCGGACAAACCTCCATGGCCCTGGGGTTCCAAATGGCAGCCACTTGCGAACCACAGATTGTGGTGCCCGGGGCTCGGCGCTGTAGGGAGATGCACAACAGCCCCACGACAGACTTTCAGATCAAGAGGGCAAGCAGTCCCTGATTTGCCCCGTGGCACAAAGAGCTTGAAATCATATCGTTGCTCCCAAGCCAGGGAAATGAAACAAGCAATCCAGGGTATCTCGCTTGTGAAGAAGATGAGGCATTGAGGTGTTTGAAATTTCAGGGATTCTCTGGCTGCCCTTCCCTTTCGAATTTCCCCCAAGACAAGCACATCGTGGTGTGTCTGGCTTTATAATTAGTTGGGGGCTCTGTCTGTGGTTCCATAACAGGATTTTTTTATTCGACTGGGCTTTTAAAATTTCTTTTTTGACATTCTCATAACAGGATTTCAACATGTGTTTCCTACACAACACATAGAAAATCTCTCTCTCGAACTCTCTGAAAGGAGCAATTTCAGACAGAGGTGATGCTCTCGCTCTGAGAAAATTGGCATACTCGTTCCCACACAGCAGATATCAAACATTTAACCTGCTGGACGGTATCAGGTAGTTGGGAGTGAGGGATGTGGAGCAACAGAAGACCGAGGGGTAGCTCAGTCTGAAGGCCCTTGGTGGGATGGGGACACTTGAGAGCCTCTTCATTCTGGCTTGGTCAGTCTGTGTGCCGAGGAGACTGAGATAGTGCTGAGTGGATCATGATATTCCTCCAAACCCAAGGAATGTCCGGGAAAGCCTAACCAATAGTCCCTTGCACTCGTGAGGACTGTCAAGCCCCCAGGTAGCATCTTTAATGGAATATGTCCACAGGTTTGCGAGCTGCTTAGGGGGTGCTATGGATTTGCCTGCATGTTCTCGCAGCTGATACAAGACCCACTACACAGGAGGTAGCCAGCAAATGTCATCGAGTGACTGGCAGGTAAAGGGTCCAGAAAGCAAGAACGATCCAGAAGGTGTCAGTTCTTTTAAATTAATATTAACATTTTGACATATTTTATTCTTCTATTCCTCAATCCACATTGAAGAGGTAGTATCATAAGAAGAAATATGAAGACACATGTGGGTGTGTCTGAATAGAGTGGAAAGCAATATAGTGTAGAGATTGAAGTGGAAAGGCCCTGGAGGCAGATTGCCTGGGTTCAAATCCCAGCTCCACCATCTTTAGTCATGTGATCTTGGTCAAGTCACTCAACCTCTCTGTTACTCAGTTGTCCTCATCTGTAAAATGGGATGGTAATAGCACCTACATCATAGGATTAAGTGATTGAAGTGCTTATTGTGGTGCTTGGTACATAGAAAGTTCTCAGTAGACATTAATTATGGTTATTAATTATGCTCATGATTAGTACTGTCATTATTACTGAGTGCTCCGCGCCACTGTCATTTGCAATGTGTTCTAGTCTTTGGCCCCTCAGGGAGCCTTTCACTCAATTCCCTGAGCTGTCCCAGAGGTTCCCAGTTGGAGCAAGACCTCTCCAGAGCTAGCAAACCCAGTCTACATTGAACATTTCCTCTGTTGACCCACCTACCCCAGCCACCGAGGATAAAAATGACCAAAGGCTAAAATGTCTGGAATGCATACACTTTGGGTACTAGGCACATTCTTCTTCTTCTTGGAGCTCGTCACAGCATCTTATCACAGCCACAGTGGTACTTTTAATTCTGTGCTAGTTTTTAAAAATAAAAGGGACTTCTTGGGCGCCTGGGTGGCTCACTTGGTTAAGCGACTGCCTTCGGCTCAGGTCATGATCTCGGAGTCCTGGGATCGAGTCCCACATCGGGCTCCCGGCTCAGCGGGAAGCCTGCTTCTCTCTCTCACCCTCTCCCCTCTCATGCTGTTTCTCTCTCGCTCACTCTCTAATAAATAAATAAATAAAATATTTTTTAAAAATAAATAAAAATAAAAGGGACTCCTTAAGTGCCAGGCACTACATTGAATGTTTATATCCACTAGCTAATTGAATAGTCACACCCCAATGAGATGTAGGCACTGCTGTTATCCACATTTTACACAGGAGGAACTGAGGTTCATGAATTGAAGCGAAGTTCTCACAGCCAACGACGGTGGGTTTGTGTCTTGAACCTATGTCTGGCTGACTCCAAGAAGAGACCCCTGAACCTTGGCCTTCCTACCTACCCATGGAATCACCAATCCCAGAGCCCACCTGAACTCGATTATTTGGGGCTATCGCAGTACCTACCTCCTCAGACATAACCGAGAGAACAACAGAGGACCAGAACTTGACCAAAGACATTCTCTGCCCCTGATGCCCAGGATCGCCTCTCACCTTTTATAAAAACGCCACTGGAGTAATTTCCTGAGTCAATTGTGGGTTGCTTGGTTCACATATATACGAATAACTGCTTCTGAAATATCATAACAAGCACATTGGCAGTTGAATAATCAGAACAGAATCCTTTTCTGAATTCCCTCCTTTTTGCATTCATAAGGGGATTCGTCTGAATCAGAAAACACAGGAATAAAATTTCATGGGCTAGCCCCCGCCATTCTGTGAAATAAAAACTCTATTCCCTTGCCTGGACAAATCATTCCTGATGCTGCATCTCTGCTTCTGTTTCCTTGGTCTACAAAGACATTTCAGACTCTGCCTTTAATTATGATCAGGCTTGACTATGAATCTCTTGAGAAATAAGCTTGTTTTTGCTGGGAGGGAAGGTAAAATAACATTTAAATAGGTTTTAAAAATAAGAAAGAAATCTCAGAAGACGCACTATTGTAGAACACACTGTATATCAAAATATATAAGCACGTAGTTGTAACAGTGACTTAGTAAACACATTGCTGAGTGAACTATGAAAAATAATCCACCGAGGTGCTATTTCCCTTACTCCTAAGTACTGAGTTAAGAGAGCATTGCCATAAAGTAGATATGAACTGTTTAAAAATATTTGTGTGTGGGTTTTTTTGCATATCTTTTTTGGACCCAATAGACTAATTTTTTTCTTGCCTTGCTAGGAAAAGTACACTGTAAGGAATTTAGTTAAGTGGTATATTAAGTGAAAGTCTAAAACATTTTTTTAGAAGATAGCAGTTCCGAGCAAAGAAACATCTTTAGCAGTTTGATTCCAAATATGACATAAATCGACTATTAAACAGAATCAAAAGTGGTCCAGTGAAACCTTTGCAATCTGTTGTACAATTTAGAATTGGACACCCATTATATTTGCTACTGGCACCTTTATTAGCTGAAGAGCTTGAAACTGAGTAAAATAAATATATCAGTACAAGTAAATGAATTTCCATGTTCTAGAAAGTGATTTTTCTCTGGACAGCATGAATTCTGCTGGTCCGATGACTACCTCTGTGGAAGAGCAACCCTCTCAAAGACCATTCTTGGCATAAAGTTTTGTTTTAAACTCTTAGAAGCTCTGTCCCCAAATTATAGAATAATGGGAGGTGTTCCTGAGCATACGTTCTGGTATTGCTCTTGCTAAAATGCTTAGATCTAAACTGTAAAGTAAGTTGATTTTTAAAATCATGCCACAGTTCAGGTTCGTTGTCTTTTAATTCCATGTAAAAACAAAATTTGATGAGATATGATGAGACAGTTCATTATGCACATCAGAGCATGTCAAGCCTTTTCCAGTGTAAAGCCATTACACAATCTCCCACGTTTGAAGCCGTGGCATGAAACTCTTTTCTTAGTTGAATTCCAATAAAGGTTTCAAAGAAATGTTTCTCATAAATAGCAATTCAACAGTTTCTCCTTTTCAAAAGCAGGCAAAGGACAAAGCAGATAAATCATGACAGTTTCTCATAATGAAAACACCGAGAGAATGCGCATCCACGAGCCCACTCTAGTGCCATGTCGTTTGGCTGCATGATGGTTATCACTGAATGATTATAACTCACAATTTTACGTGGGAGAGAAAAAAGAAAGACATATAGAGATGTTTTCCCACTTGAAGCAAACCTGTCACCAAAGTTCTAGCATATATTTCCAAACAGATAAAAAGGTAATTTTTCACCCTTAAAAAGAATCCTTCACTTTGAAAATGATTCACTGCAGGTTTCCTCTAAATAGTAAGCTCATCTCATGCATTTACAATATGGTTTGATTTTCAAAACGTCAATTTACATGCACTTTCCAGAAACAAATCTATTGTGCAAAGTGGTGCTTACTTGTATAGCATCAAAAGGTAAAAATATTTTTAAAAATTGGGGTCCACGGTTTATAGCATGTGCTCATCATTAATATTAATGATTTAGAGTCCAGCAGCTTTTGCTAACCCAAGTAGAGATGGAGATGCCGCAGGCTGCCTCAGAGGTAGTTCCGTAATGCTCATTCGTAATTAGCGAAATGCCGTATTTCAGCAGCAGCCAATCAGCCGCAGCCTTGTTCTTGTTCTCATGGGAACCTAATCCTGGAGTCCCTTCTTCCCCCTTTTAGTTTGCCTGGCCCGCGGACACATTCCATGAGCTGAACATCTAACGATAAATTAGTGAGGAAATTAGGGCGGTTTTCATGACTAGCGTTTGGGATGGAACGCAATCCTTGGTGTGCGAAGTGGACAGATCGGGAACTGGAGATGGGGCATAGCGTCTCTTGGAATGTGAATTCTCTAAAGCACCCTGGCAGCCCGTGTGGAAAGTTTCCCTGGTATCGTCGTTTCGAACAGAGCAGGATGCCATTGGAGAGGGAGGCAGAGCTGAGCCGTGCAGCATCATATGACATCTGTGCCCCCGGGGAACTGTGAGCATGTCTCAGCTACAGAAGACACACCTCCCCATGTGCCTTGGGATGTGTTCCTCCAGGTGCTGGATGGTTTGGCTCTTTAAAATGTATTCAGTCTTTGTTGGAGAGAGGGTCAAACCACCGCAGGAACATTTATAGCAATATAGAGATAGGCGCTATATGGATTCTCTCTTCTCCTAAGATGCTTTCTTTGGGAAACTCGTCTTGCTCTGCATGAAAATAAAACAACCCCAGGGGCGCCTGGGTGGCTCAGTAGGTTAAGCATCTGCCTTCTGCTCAGGTCATGATCCCAGGGTGCTGAGATCAAGCCCTGCATCGGGCTCCCTGCTCAGCAGGGGAGTCTGCTTCTCCCTCTCCCTCCCCCTCCCACCCCACTCAGGCTCTGTCTTTCTCTCCCTCTCAAATAAATAAATAAAATCTTTAAAAAAAAATAAAAAAAAGAAAGTAAACAGCCCCAGAAATAAACGCAAGCATTTTCGAAACCCTCATTCACAACTTGGCTAAACAGAGTTTTGAACTTCCATATGGAATTTAGCTTGAGCAGTTTTGCCACAAGTTTTTCAGAACTGATTATACAGGGTTAATCCTGGGTCTTTTATTTGTGGAGCACTGGTTTCAGACTTTGTTTTCTTTCTCTTTTTTCTAAGAATTCACTTATTTATTAGAGAGAGAGAGATGGGAGGGCAGAGGGAGAAGGAGAATCTCAAGCAGACACGGGGCTCTATCTCAGGACCCCCAGATCACGACCTGAGCAGAAACCAAGAGTCGGATGTTCAACCGACTGAGATACCAAGGAGCCCCTTCAGACTGTTTTTTTCAAATGTAATTGTCTCAGATAATTTCCAAGAACACATTGAGCTTCTCAACTGTAAAAGAAAAGGTCCGTTTCTGCACGCGGTTGTGAGCACCGGGAAGGTTGGCCAGAGAGTCATGAATGTGGCACAGGTGGTTATTTCAAGGGTTTTAGTATATTGACCCTCATCTTCTAATTGAAAATTGGGCTTTTACTGGGCTCCTTACAGTAATCCCTTATTAGTGTCAAATTTGGAAGCTTTGGCTGTACGGCCTTAAACTTACACCGCGCAAATGATGTGGACAATTGAGGCAAATCAATTCAGTGGGAAAGAAAATAACCTCGCTTTCTGTCCGTGATGGGGGCGTGTAAGGCAAAATTATTTTAGGTATGAAATATCTAGATTCACTTTCCCTCAGTTGTTTACCGTCAACAATCACCACGGAATAGTATTTGTCCAGAATAGTTATTCAGGAAAAAAAAAAAAAAAAGGCTTTTATGATCCAATATATTTGGGAACCAGTGGGTTAAAAAAACCAAAAAACTAAGAAGTCTTTTCATTATAGAAATCCTCTGAGCCTTTAATATGCTAATGTTCACTGCGTTTCTACAGGAGGGGTGTAGAATATGAAGTGTTTCCCAAACTAGCTGGGCCATAGAATTTTTCCCCCAGAATACCTACCAACATCCATGCAGATGTAGCCTCCGCCTCATTAGCCACCTGGAGTGGAGATGCTCCATATTTGTTTACCTTGCCACTCCCACTCGCTCCTCGTCTAGTTGCCCCCCCGAGATCAGAAAGTATGCGTTAAATCCAATGTCCCTTTTAAGCAGCTTGGTGGAATTACAGTTTGTATTCAGAAATCGTGGAGGCTTCATTTTGTATTGGTAGCCTGGAAGGTGTTCTGAAATCCCACCAACTTTCACTCTGAAGGTTTCCTTTGTGAGGTGCCTTTTGTCTGGTTTTGGTTTTCTCCCCCGCAGACCACCTGCAATTGTAAGTTGTCTCCTGAGTGGTTGACTCCAGTCTTCCCATCATCTTCCCTCCCTGTGGGGAGAAAAGCTGGCTGAATAGAGAAAGAATCGCTGCACACTCACTGAACATTCCTGGCAGATAATTTGCTGCCATGTTTTATAAAACCAGGGACTGGATGTGCTTAAGAGCTTTTTATTAGATATTGCCCAGAGAGATAATAGTCCTATTATCCTGGCGACTTTTGAGACCATTCTGAATGCTGGTATTATTGAAAATGCAGTAATGAAGTCAACTCTCAAATCTAAGCATGTAGATTGTCCACTTCAAACTGTGTCTTCCCCAGCTGGCAGCTCTGGGCTGCCTCCCTGCACACACACACCCTTTTGTGGGAATGTGTTTTCGGAATGCAGCCTTGCATAATGTTAGATTGAGAAAAAATACAATTAAGAAGATTTTTTATTTTTTTTAATTTGGGAGGGAGGTTGCATCACACACAATCCAGAGTCTAAAGGGAAGAATTTCCCACTTGGCACCGATGTTCCGTGTACTCCTTGGCTCTACCAGCAGCAGTAATCCAGAGCTGATGTATTCCCTCCTAAACAGCCAAATCATATTTTCAACAAGGCCAAGAATGTGTCCTTTACTTAAGCGCTTTCTTTATAACAGATCTCCTATGATGAGGAGCAGTTACTATGCAGTGAAGCTGGTATAAACCCTACATTGGGATTTCTGGTCTTCTGATCTACATGCTTAAAACAAAGATGTTTCCATGTACACAGGCCGCCATTTAATTATCATTTTGAATTACTTTATTGACTGAAACATCCGTTTTGTATGCATTTTACAACAATGACTATAACATACAAGCCATGTATAATTTTCATTATGTCTTATCTCATTCTCATTATCCGAGGCGTGATAGTAGATAATTAGTTGATTGGGTATGAAAGCACCCAAAATATTGATGGGCAGCAGAGATGAGCCTTCACCAATTACACGTTGTTATTTGTATTTATTCCTGATGTACACTCATTATTAGTAACATGCGTCTTGTAAAATTGGCAGAACGCGAGATGGCTCGGTGATGGTATTTGGAATATATTACAACAGCTACCTTATACCATGGAGGAACTCAAATCTTGACATTTTTATTCCTGGGATTAACTTTTTGCCTTTAGATTTTCTCACGCATTATTATCACTACTTATTTTATGCCTGCGTGTCAGGAACCCATTTTTACAAACACCATGTTTCTCAGCAAATTGGTAGGGTTAAATTAGGAAATGTGGCAGTAGAAGAATGATCCACCCCAAAAAATAACAACGATGACAATACAGAATGCTGAGAGGCTGGTCCGAAGGCGCGGGGCAGGACGGCTGACGGTCACACACCGTGATCTCTGTGCAGCAAGCTCTTCTTTGCATTATCCTGGTTCCCTGCACCAGGAGGTGGCCATCCAACCACATGTAGTGCTTACAACATCTGCTTGATCGATTGCATTATTCACTGAAGTCTGGGAAGCTCAGATTGAAACATCATCCAGGCGGTAGCAAGTTACTTTTCCAAGGGCATTTTTTAAAGGCACCCCAGTAGAGTTCCCATCTAGATTCATGATTACTCTTTGAGGAAATACCAGGAGTAGATACAGAAGCCCAGCTTATCTTGTCACGTCGCAAAGTCATCCTATGGAAGGGATGCTTCTTACTGTGAGTCGAGCCTTCTCTTGCTGTCCTTGGATTTTTATTTGTCCACAGGGAGAACAGGGCTAGGCCGGGAATGATGCTGGAAATCTAGGCGGCAGTGTGAGAAGGCATGTGTATTTTCATCTACAAAGAGCAGTAGAAATAAGATTCTTAGCAGTCAGAAGACTCTTACTTTTGCCATCAGATAGAGTTCTGCCAGCAAATCAGCCACAGGTGGACCTGGTCTTGGGGTGGAAGTCTCCTTATTTTGCATTTCTTTCACTGAAGCTGAGTTCTGATGAAAGCCAAGAGAGAGACAAGTTGAAAAGAATAAAACAAGGGCTCACTGCGTGTCCTTTGTTAAGGTCCACTGCTCTCTGAGCACGTCTTCATCATTCGGTGCATTGTCCAATGAGAGATCTTTAACTCAAAGAGAAGCAGGCAGAGTACTGATTGGATTGGACTCTGCCATTTGGCCTACCTCGAAAGTCCAGAGTGGATTGGCTTCAGATGGGTAACTGATGCAGTTTTGCAAAAGGATGGCCAACTTCCACTAGTTGGGGATCCAACTCAGTGACTTCAAATCAGCCAGAAAGGGTGGAAAGGCTTCTCTGCGTCTGAAACTGCTGATTTAGCAGTTGAGAACTGGGAGTCTTGTTGATGATGTGGTTAATACAGACAACGGCCATTGCCTCTGGGGAGTGGAGCCTTGCAATTTGAAGTGAAGCCCAATGGTTTGACTTCCCCCCACATTCCACAAAAACAATAGTCTGAATGTATCTCTTTTTCACGAACATGTGTTCCCAGTGTCCTAGAAACAGGTACAGATTCATGCAGATTAATTTGGCATAGTACAGCAAATTGCTGCTGTGAGATATCTTTTAGAATTACTTCCTAGCTCAGGCTAATGGCTAGAATCAAATAAAACATAAAAATAGGTTTACATAGATTGTTTTATAAATCAGATAAAGCTTTGTTACCTACCACTGGAACTGGACGCATTTTTGCAAGCAACGTTAAGGGTTGTTCATGTAATACTTTCATTATTTCCAGCAAGAGTGAAACAAAATAGAAACAAGTCCATTGAATTTAGCCACCATTAACTACCATTAACTGCAATTTTTCCTGACAAGCCCTCTCTCATCTGATGATGAGTGAAACACTGGGGAAAGTCACCTGAAAAATTGCATAAATGCTAATGAAATATGCCCTTGTATTTTAAGGATGCCCAGTTCAGACATTTAAAACAGCAATTTATAATGTGTTAGCAGCCAGAACTCCATCTTGTTTTAAATAAATTTATTTTTCTGCTTCTTGTGAGACTCTAACTCACTGTGGGAAGGCTCATGACATTTCACTGCACTAGGTGGGTCACAAATGGAATAACACAAAGTAACGTTATTAGGGAACCGAAGACAATGATATGGCAATAATGCGTTTTACAGTAAAATTTGATAGTTCTCTAAACATCAGTGAGTGTGTTTGTTTACTCTGAAGTGAAAGGACAAAGGCTTCCTAATGGAATCCGGAGAAACACCTGAATTAAAGGAATCTTTGCCAGATGAAATGAACAGCTTTCCCAGTCTGCAGTGAATTCAGAAAATACAGCACACACTTTGCAGTAGGAAGAAATATCCTAGGTGCTGTGATAACACATCATTATAAAGCTACCCCGGAATGCATGCAAGTCCTCTCGTGGCTGCACCGAATACAACAAGCTGCAAGTCGCATGGGTCTTGTCCTGTCCCAAACATTGATGGAAAGGGCACTTGATAAAAGGAGAAAGAAACAGCGGGGCACCTTCATTTGCATCACCAAACGCTAATGATGGAGGCGCTTTTATGGACACACTGTGTACACAGAATAGGTTCAATTAAAAAGAAGCTATTTTACACTGGCCTTTACTCCACCAGGATTTTTTTAAAAAGAAGAAGATGACAAAACAAAGACCATTTATCTAGGTAACAATACATTACTTAAAAAAAAAAAAAATGAGCCCGAGTACAGAATATAGGGTAAGCAAGAAGCATGGGTCTCCCATGGTTTTTCTCTTTGCCACTTCTCTTCTCAACCAGTACGCATCTTAGACTTCATGAGGACATATGTTTATCAAAATAAGGTAAATGTGAATGACAACTAGGGAATGCAGGAACTCAGTAGCTGAGCCTACTAAGAACAGGACTCAGAACTTGTCATGAGTTTACAATCAAGCTGCATTAGCAGAGACCAAAAATGAATTGCTGTCTGATATTTCTGGCCTTGATAAAATGAGTTGGGGGTTTGAGTTCAGTGCCTATGGACAGATGTTCCGCAGACAAAAAACGAGGCTCTTAATTGGCACTAATTAGCACCCTTGTTGGCAGGGAGGGATTGACAAGGTTAATTCTATGGTACCCTCCCCACCCCCCCACCCCACCCCCGCCGATTCCCAGAGCAGTTCTTTCCAGGACAAGGGGAGGGCAATGTAGGTAAACTTCTGCTCTTAGCCTTCAAGGATTACTTGTGCCCCCAAACAAAGAGAGGCTTCACATTTCTAAGCTGTCAACTTAGTGAGATTCTTTGCCTAGGATATACATTGCCTTTTATTTTTAATTAAATAAAGTGTAATTAGTAGGAAATGATCAATACAGTAGAGTGACAGGCACTTTTTTGTTGGTCCCTGTTTAAAGAAGCAGGAGCGAAAAGGAAAAAAAAACACACACACACACAAAAAACAGAAGAAGGTTTCTTAATGATGAGAAAAACAATCTCGGCACATTCTAGATGCTCACACTCATATAGAACATAGGCTATGTTTTGTACCAGCGCAGATCCCTGCAACAGGCTGTGCATACATCTTGTCACCGCTCTGCTTCTCATCCCTCCCATCTGTAAAATGGGAAGAGCCAGCAGCCTTGTGAGAGGGCGCAAGTGTTGCCAGAATGAGGGAGGGCGGACAGCATGCGTATGATGAAGGAGCCTGTGGCTGCATTCTAATAAATCTTAAGCAAAGCTATGTGGAAATATGCTTTAAGTTTCTGCAAATGCTCCTCATGCTATAATTGCAAGCTTGGGAATTATGCAAAAGTAGTTATTTTTGCATTTATTCAATTTAGTGCTAATAAGGAACTCAAAGAATGGATTAAAGCCATTTTTAGTAACACGACAGATTCTCTCATGCTGTAGCATGATGGTGTACATTTCTGAAGAGCTAGAGAGGGTAGTAAATCTAGATTAAGCCCTTATTTTCTCCCAGGAAGACTAAGGGATTAGATCTCCCCAACGGAACAGACCTGAGAATTCCCATCGACAAGACCCACAGGTGTGCACAATCCTATGTGGGGTGGGGGCAGTCGGATATCAGGTTCCTTAGAAGCAGAGCCTGACCTCAGCATATCCTGAGAATGCACTTGAAGGAAGAGAAACCTTCTAAGGAAATGAAGAGAGCAGGACAGGACAGGGGAAGACAGCCAAGCAAGGTGGTGGTCTCGATTGGAGCCTGCCTTTAGGCTGATCCCACAGGGAGTCCTCTTGCCCCTTCTCGGTCGGTCATCGGAGAGGGGCTTCCTATCTGAGAACAGGTGGGTCTGTTTCTGCCAAGGGCAGTTCTCTGGAGGGCTCTGGGGGAGGACGCACAGCAGCTGGAGGACCCGTATGCCAGCCTGGTGACAGGGATGCAAAAGGCCCTCCCAGGCTGGGCCTCAGGCTGGCAGAGCCAGGGAGCTTGCTACGAAAGCAGGGCCTTTCAGTTCCTGAGCAGCTTTCGGAAGAACAAGATGTTACCGAGCAGAATGAAGTCCGTCCCTAAATATCCTTCAGTGGTCAGTGCCAGCACACAGAGAGAGGAGCTAAACGGCATTTTCTTCAGCGTGAATAGTCTCATTTTAAGTACAAAGAGACAACACGCATGCTCATTTGGGTTCATATTTGTTTACATGCTATAGAAACACAGGAATTGTTAGTCTTGCAAATGAGCTCTTCTCTTTCATACCTGTCTGTCCTTCCATGGGCTTCCTGTGCTTTCTGTGGCACTGCCACTGAGTCCTTGTCTTAGAGTCCTCTCCCAGGATTGCCCACAGACATTGGTGAGGCCTTCCAGAACACTGGAGCATCTCAGCAAGAAGTCACTGCACATGCTATATAAATAGCCCTGTTCCAAAGACAGAGCTTCTCTGAGTTCCCAACCACACCCTGGAGTGTAGGGCCTACCCTCCTGCTGGCTTGCACAAACCCTGTGCCCCTCGAGGCGCGTTTCTTCTCCCCGAGTGTACAAGTAGGTGCCACCAGGACACTTTTCCCACTTTCTTGTCAGGAGCACCTGGTGGCCCTTCTGTGTCACACTCTCAGGTTCCACACACTGCCCTGATGTTCTGCAGTGCCAGCCAACCCCCAGCCCTGCCCCTCAAACAGCCTCCTCCAGATGTCCCAGGCCCTCGTTCCCTCCCGGCCACACCACTACGCCACAGATTTCAGGCAGCCTAGCCATGACTTTCAGAGACTGTGGCCTCTGTTGCCTTTGAAGGGACCTCACTCAGGAGCACTGCGTGGCAAGAGTTGTGCTTTCAGAAAGATCCCAGTGGCCCGGATGAGAGATGCTGAAGGCTTGAAATAAGGTGAGGATAGAGACAAGAGGACAGACTGGAAAGGCGGTCTGTGGTCCCGTCAAGAGAAGTGGATAACTGACAAGATGATGGGAAGGATAGGGTAGAGATCTTAAAGTAACTCAAAGCGATCTTGCTTGGAAATTGGGGTAGATGGTGACACTATGGAGAGACACAGGAAGAAAGCAGAAGGATGAAATGCTGGTTTACGCTACAGCATGGATGGACCTCGAAAATGTCCTGTGGAGTGAAAGAAGCCAGACACCGAAGGCCACATACCATATGATCCCATTTATATGCAATGTTCAGAGTAGGCCAATGCGGAGAGACAGAAAGCAGACTAGAGGTTGCCTAGGGCTGGGGGAGGGACAGGGATCGGGGAGTGACAGCTCAGTAGCACAGGGTTTATTTTTGGAGCCATGAAAAAGCCCTGAAACTAAGTATTCTGAAGGTATGCAAAAGCATGGACTAGGGACACCTGGGTGGCTCTGTCAGTTAAGCATCTGCCTTTGGCTCAGGTCATGATCCCAGGGTGCTAGGGACCGAGTCCCATGTCGGGCTCCCCAGTGAACGGGGAGCCTGCTTCTTCTTCTTCTCCCTTTGCCATTCCCCCTGTTTGTGTGCTCGCTCTCTTTCTCTCTCTCTGACAAATAAATAAATAAAATAAAATCTTATAAAAAAAGAAAAAGTGTGGACTAGACCCATTTTAAGATAATCTTATGCATATTTTACCACATTAATACATAGATAGATAGCTAGATAGATAATTGATAGAAAGATAGACCATAAAATGAATGGATGGATGGGTGGATGGATAGATGGATGCTTAAATAAAACAAACCAGGAGGGGGGACAGGCTAGAGATGATGAGTTCAGTTTTGTTTTCTTGGGCTTGAGGCGTTTGTGGGATATATTGGTGGGCTGTCCATTGGAGAGCTGGATCTATGAGTCCAGAGCTCATGAGAATGTTCTAGACTAAAGATGTAGATGTGGGGATCAGGGCAGTGGATGGTGCCACCCAGAAAGAGTGGAAAAGCAAGCAGATCAAGGGGAAGAGTGCCACTTGCAGGCAGGTGGATTGGGGGAAAACCATGTCTGGACCCTCTTTCTCTCTCAACTTCTTATGTTAGGAGACATAAGCCTCCAGCATCAGTTAATTATCTTGCATTCTGGCCTTTTCCTTTATGTCACACTCTCTGGCCTCTGACCCTTCATGCTGTATGACTTGCTTTTTGTTTTGAGGTCTTCTGTCCAGCATGTGCCAAAAGGGTGACGTTTTAAGCTCTCTACGGGGACAAAAATCATGGTATAGCTATGTTTTATTCTAAAATGTCACATATTTAAAGAGTCGGAATCTGCCTTCCAATGGCATTGTCAGAAATCACTGGAAGAAAAATTCAGCTTTACCACTCACAAGAGTAGAAGTGAAATCAATGAGGTTTACCAAAACAAAATGACAATAATCTCTCTTAAAAATAATCAGTACTTTAAGTAGGGTGAAGAGAGACACGGGGTTTGGCTGAGTTTAGCTAGGGAGATATTTTCACTCAAGAGGCTCGGATGACCCAAGTTTCAGTTATTTCCTACTTTAGAAAATCGGTCCCTGGGATGCTCCCCACCATCAACTTAGTTGATCTTTTCTCTTAGCAAACATGTTTCTGTCTCACCCCTAAATGTTCCTTTCCCCGGGTCATTAGATGGTGAGGCAAGTATATAAAAAGGCAGAGATTGGGAGTGTGAATGCATTCCCTCCAAGCCACGTATTTGGGGGCTCTGGGAAGTGGGGTAAAGCCCGGTATTAGTTTCTTGGGGCTGCCACATGGGGAGGCTTAGGATGACAGAAACGTATTGTTTCCCAGTTCTGGTGACCTGAAATTCAAGGTCAAGGTGTTGGTAGGATTAGTTCCTTCTGAGGACTATGAGGGAAGGATCTGTTCCAAGCCTCTCTCCTTGGCTCGTGGATGGCTGTCTTCTCTCTGTGTCTTCACATTGTCTTCCCTCTATGTGTCTCTGTGTCTACATTCCCCCTTTTTATAAGGACACCAGTCGCACTGGATTAGGGCCCACCCTGTTGACCTCACTTTAATGTGATGACCTCTGTAAAGACCCTGTCTCCAAATCAGGTCACATTGTGAGGTAGTGGGGGTTAGGACTCCATATGAATTGGACTTCAACCCAGAAGAGCCTGGTTCCTGAATTCGCCTTTTCTGCTCGGCAGCGAGTCTGAAGACCTTGGTTAAACGTGTCCCCTCAGATGGCAGGAGTGATCAGTTGCTCAGTTCATCTGTCCCATCCCAGACAGTGGGAATTTGGGGGCGTGAAATCTTCACCGCCCCCCCTTTGAGCCCCTTTCTTCTCCTCCCTCTCAGAATGCCATAGACGGAGAGAGCTGACTCAGGGGGCATCTGAAAGCAGACATTTCCAGGTAACATTGCTACTGCAGTTACCAAGTTAAGAGAAGCCTGTTCAACCACTACTTGGGCAATTGATAAAGTAATGGCGGAAAAAAAAAAAAAACAACAAACCCACAACAGATTTTCTTTTTCCTGTGGAGACAGACTGTTTGTAGGAAGCAGCTCCCGCGTTCTGTGGAAGCAGGGCTGCCTCGGTGGCTCCCGGCATCCTGAACCGAGCCGAGCCTCGGACCGGCCTGCTTCCCCGCCGTCCTTCATTCTCGAGCTTGGCGGTGCCACTTGATGCCTGGAGAACCCGCTGGAGACCAAGAGACGGATCAGGCTGTTACCCCACATTCTCTCTCCACTAAATCACGGGGTTTGTTTTTTGTTTTTTGTTTTGTTTATTCCGAGGGAAGGTGGCCATTGTGAGGCTGTCAAACTGAGGCAAGCTGGCTGGGCTGAAGTGAAGGCGCCCATTAGCCACAGCAGCTCCCTCAGTTACGAGAGAGGTGGGCGATTCAAAATAACAGAAGGCGAGAAGAAGGAGAGGGGGGAACCCCTCTTACTCCACGGGCCGGAAACCAACAGGGCAGCCAAATAGTCTGCACTTGAACGTGGCCACCAGTTAGTGCGGCAGGTGTCCCTTGGTCGGGGTCGGGGGACGGCAGGTGGACCAGTGAGGTGTGCATCTAGTTCTTCATGCTGGTGACTGGAGCCTGAGGGTGGGGGCAGGGTGGGGACGTGCTTCACGGTGTCCCATCTGGGGTTGTGAAGGCTAGACGTAGACAACCGGAGGACGATTACAGGGAAATTCACCCTCTGCTCAAGGGAACCCCAACTTAAATCGGGTTTGTGATCTTATATTTGCGTTACATGGGAGCTGCTCTCCAGCGTTGGGCCCTGATAGGTGCCCGCTCCCCGAATCCCACCTGTCAGGGTCTGGAAAATCGATTCCAGGCCTGGCTCCCACTCAATGGCGGGGGAGGGGGGTACTGCTGCGCATCTAGGCAGCCGGCCGTCAGACGACCAAGAAGGAACTCCTTTCCTTGACCTGTAAAAGGATTGGCCAAGGGCCAACCCTGCCTCCTCATTGGGGCTTCTCCTTCCTTTAACTGCTAAACTGCGAGCCTCCTTCCATCAGTTCTGACGTCCCCTTACATCAGCTCATCCCAGTTGTCAGCCCACATTAAACATGTGCCTGCCTGTGGGTGTTATGGGGGTTGGTGGGGGAGGAGAGAGGAGCCTCTGCATGGACGAATTCCTCTCTTTACTAGCCTCAGGTTTGGAAATTGTGAAGTCTAGGAGGGGTAGAGCATCTTTGCTGAAGGGTTCTTGGCTTGGTCTCCGCCCCATCCAGAGGGTTGTCTCTTTAATGTAATGCTTTGTCGCTCCTGGAAAAGACAAAGCCCTTTTCCCTTGGTGCAGCTTCTGCTGGCTCTATCAATTGCAGTTTTAATGTAGGAAAAATGGAGGGCGAGAGGGATTATGTGGGGAAAAATAGCTCTTTTTCTCTCAGCATTTTTTTCTGAAGATGTGAGGAGGAATGCACGTGAGACCTTCTGCCAATCTCTGTCATGTAGGGCAGCCCGTGGAGTGGTTAAGGACCCAGGCTTTGGCATCAGGCAGGTGTGGGTTGTCATCCCAGCTCACTCTCTCTCACTTGGCCAGCTGTGTGACTTTTTTTAAATAACAGCTTTATTGAGATTCAGATACCATAAAATTCACCCTTTGAAAGTGAACAAGTCAGTGGTTTTTCATAGTCACAGCGTTGTGCACCCATCACTTCCCTCTCTAATTCTAGAACATTTTCATTACCCCTAAGAATCCCCATGCCATTAGCAGTCACTCCCCCTTCCTCCTCACCCCAGCCCCCTGTGACTAGTAATCTCCTTTCTGCCTCTCTAGATTTGCCTGTTTGAGACATGTCATATAAATGCGATCATTTAATATGTGGCCTTTCGTGTCAGGCTTCTTTCCCTTAGCATCATGATTTCGGTGTGCATCCACATTGTAGCATGGACCAGCCCTTCACTCCTTTTTTATGGCCGAATAATATTCCAGCACGGATTGACCTCATCATGTCTAGCCATTCATTTCATGAGCATTTGGGTGGTTTCCACTTTATGTCTATTTCCTGATGGCTGACAATACCAAGCATCTTTTCATCTACTTCCTGGCCACTTGTGGATCTTCCTTGGAGAAGTGTCCATTCAGATCCCTTGCCCGTTCTTTAATTGGGCTCCCTATCATGTTCTTGTTGGGGTTTCCAGGCTGCTTTACCTACTGTGGGTACTAGACTCTCATCAGGTATCTGACTTGCAAGTATTTCCTCTCATCCTCTGGACACTCTTCTTAACTTTTCCGAGCCTGAGTTTCCTTGCCTAAAAACAGAAAAAAAAATACAAGTACAACCTTCTTGGTTTCTTGGAAAGAGTCAATGAAGTGGCCCATTGGTGCCCTTAGTGAAGTGAATGTCTGGCATACATTAAGCTTCCCTGAGTAAGCGTTGGCTGACTTAGATTTATTGTGAGATAGGGGCAAGGTGTGAGCCCTCAAGTCTTAATTATACATCTGACAGGTATTACACGAAAGGTTTGAAGTGCTTTGATTTGGCTAACATGTTATTCCTAGAGGGACTGGAGCAGTTTTTTTGCGGGGGGGACTGATTACATTTTTATTTGGAATATATTTTATAGTTCTAGAAATGAGATGATAACTACTGGCCAGTATGGGTATCTGCCACTCTCCATATATCTATATTTATAGCTCTCTCTGTTTCTCTATCTAGACAGCTAGTTACCCATCTATCACGAATGCGAGTCTATGAATAAGAGGATAGAAATAGCCTAGTGCTGGGGCAGGTATTCAGAATTGGCACTTTCTTGGGCGCCTGGGTGGCTCAGTTGGTTAAGCGACTGCCTTCGGCTCAGGTCATGATCCTGGAGTCCTGGGATCGAGTCCCACGTCAGGCTCCCTGCTCAGCGGGGAGTCTGCTTCTCCCTCTGACCCTCCCCCCCTCTCGTGCTCTCTAGCTCATTCTCTCTCTCAAATAAATAAATAAAATCTTTAAAAAAAAAATTAAAAAAAAAAAAAGAATTGGCACTTTCTTACCTAAAGCCAAATCATGAAAGAATATATTTTCAATTTTCTACGATGTTTACCTACTGTATGTAAAACATACTTTACTGGCTCTCTGTGGTTCTTAAACTCTTTTCTTCCACCAGAGATGGGTGATTTCCTCTGTGGTGATTCTTTTTTTTTTTTTTTTTTAAGATATATTTGTCTTAGAATGGGTAAGGGGCAGAGGGAGAGGGAGAGAATCCTCAGCAGACTCTCTGCTGAGTATGGAACACAATATGGGGCTTGATCTCAGGACCCTGAGATGGAGCCCAACACGGGGCTCGATCTCAGGACCCTGAGATCATGACCTGAGCCGAAATCAAGAGTTGGACTGAGCTTAACTGACTGAGCCACCCAGGCACCCCACTGCGGTGATTCCTTTAATGCTGCTTCTGAATGCATTGTTGTAAGAACTGATCTCCCATACATACTAATATCAGTAATAACAGAGATAGTAGCATTTATTAAGCACTCACCATCATACTCTTTTCACATGTTATTTAAGTGACCCTCCACAACAACCAAGCAAAGTAGGTATCAGCAGCCTCCTAGAGGTAGACAACAAAGGCCCAGAGAGGTCAATCAGTTGGCCTAGATTGGCACAGCTAGTAAACGCAAGAGCCCAGACTGGGCCTCTAGTCCATCCAGCTTCCAAGTCTTTGCTCTTTCCTTTATGTCGTGTCACCTCTTAGGAGATTGGATTTACCAGAGCCCTGAATCTTTAGGCGCCTGGGTTGCTTTTGTGTTTGAGAATTAGAAAGCCCACCCTAGTGATGGGTATTAAAGAGGGAACGTTCTGCATGGAGCACTGAGTGTTATACACAAACAATGAGTCATGGAACACTACACCAAAAACTAATGATGTAATGTATGGTGATTAACATAACAATAAAAAAATTTAAAAAAAAAAAGAAAGCCCATCCCTTCTGACGCATGGAGGATTGGTATAGTACATAAAAACTGAGATCGGGATGCCACTCACTTGTCAGCAGTGGGCCCTCGCCTGTTTTGAGAATCCTCATCTTTCAGAAATCCAGCTCTGTTTTTGGAGTCAAGGGCAGTGCTCGGATGAGGGCCTTCACCTGTATTCAGCAGGGTCACAGGGTTAGGAAACACAGTGTGTCGGTGAGCCGCAGTGAATTCATTTGCCCCGAGCTGAAGTTTGGAGAGAGATGGCCAAAATGACTCAACATGGCTGGCTTTCCACATCAGTGTGATTGTGCCATGTGCTGTAATTTATAGTGTAAACAAGTTTTCTGCAAAAGCTAAATATATCATGCAACTCATTTAACATGCACAGAAGGAGCCGTTAAATTATTTCAGTCCCATTACTCAAAATGTTCAGAAAATTCCTCTGTATTAGAGCCAGTGCGGGATTGGCTCTGCAGCCAAGTGCATCAACATAAATGTTGAATTCCTGAGGGAAATGCATGTTACTTAGGGAAAATATATGCCCAGACATTGTGGAGCCCCTTCTGAAACAATTCTCATTTTGTTCAAACAATAGGATCAAATTTTCAGTCCTGTTACCCAGCATCTCTGCATTTGTAAGGCTTGCAGGCAGATGTGAATGTCAATAAACTGCTGATGTATTTATGAAGGATTAATAGTTTATGAAATGTGGAAGTGGAAACTGAGGTTTTTCATGTCCCTTTCTAATTTTGTCTTTACCTACGTGGAAAGAATCCCTTGTGGAAACCATATGTGGTGCCTCAAAACTGCTTAAATTGGAGTAATTATCGGAACAAATGGTGTCATTGGATGATATTAGTCTGTTTGTGTTCCTTCTGTCTACCCAGTGAATCGACATTAATACAGACTTTTAGAAACACTTGAAACATAGTCATCTGTGATTCCATTTTTACTTTAAGATACATGTTTAAAAATTGATCTAACCTTCCTCCCTACTTAAAACATACCTCTAGATCGATACTTCTTCCTTTATATATTCCTTATCCAGAAAGGATATACCCCTTCTCTACCTAGGTTTTAAAGGGCCTGGGTCAGGAATGGGGATAAAATGTTATCAGGCATATTTTTGGCATTGATTAAGATGATCATATGGTTTTATCATTTTATTTGTTGATGACACGATGTAGCATACTCATAGATTTCTCAAAGCAAGCTGCTAATGCACTCCTAGAATCTGGTAGATTAATATTTTAAGATAGATATGTGGTCCAGTTGCATTTTATGTAGATTTGAATATTCCAGATTTGAAAATGTTGATATGACAATATTAATAAAGACTATGTACTCAAAAAATTATTCTACTTCCGGTGTGCAAAAGCTATCCACGGCAAAGGTACAGTTCCTTCCTGTAACTTTTGCTTTAACACGAGGACACATTTCTCTAATTTTTCTTGTTTTCAAATAAAATGACATCTGACATGTTTAGGATAATCTAGGCTGAACTGTCTTGAGCCAGTAACCACAATAGATGATAAAAATTGGCTGATTTCTGTGTGCTAGGGACTTGATGTGTGTTCTTTCATTTAATGATTATAGAATCCTAGAAGGTGGTGCTATTATGATCCCTCTTTCACCCAGGCACCCAGAAGTTCAAGGGATTTGGTCCAAGATGACACAGCTACAGCTGGGGAGGGTTTGAACCCGGGCCTGTCTGCAGAGAAGGTTCAGTCCCTACACTGAGCCCATCACTGTGCTCAGGAATCCTATGCAAGTCAGTGGGCTTTACCGAGAGGGAAGATGCTGGTCTCCCAGAACTCTGAATATTGGCTAGTTCCTGCAGATGTGTTTCCTTGGACTTGAGCTATGGCTAGTTTAGCTCACATTCATCACTCTGAGCAGAGAAACAAGTCCATTAGCTGTTGTTATGCTTATGGTAATGATACCGCGAGCTTTTGTTAGAACTTAAGTGTGGGCAGCACGTTTGACATGAAACATCAGTAAATGAGAACGTTCAGCCTGGCACCAGAATCTGAAAAGCAGCTCCCGTGAGGAGTCGTTCTCGACTGACTGGGATGTCTGGTGGCAGGAGGGAAACAGCCCTCCCATGGCACCACGACCGTGCAGGTAACCACATAGGCCATGCAGGCCAAGGCTTGAACCACAGAAGAGGAGAGGACAAGAAGATCTTGAGATGTGCTTCAAGGCCATCTGCCACTTGCCCCCTCTGTCTTCGGGGAGGCTGTCATGAGACCATTTCCCATCGCCTCCCAGGTTCTGATAAGGCAGAGAACGTTCTGTCCCACCCCCTGCAGAATAGACCCGCGGCCTACACAATCCCTTCATTGAAACCTGGAATGGGCGCCTCAATAACAGAATATCCCACAACTTCCTCTGCCTTCATAGGGCACCTTCTGTTTTGCTGTCGTCTTTTCTGGATCAGGGGAGGTGGCACCATTGGCAAACCTTCCTTTCTTTCATTATGTGGGTACTAGACTGTCCAAATTCGACAAGTAAATCACTGTATCTTCACCAATTCAATCACTCAGGCTCTAAGTTCAGTAACTTGCCCAAGTCCACAGTCCACACTCGGTAAACCATTTTAAAGCTTCTACCGTAAGCAAAAGTGTGTGTAGGGGGGTTCCTTTTGATGCGACAGAAAGCGCTGAGCGTAGAAATCAGGTGGGGTTTTCCTGAAAAATGGAGCAACATTGCCCGTCGATATTTTAGTTGGGCCTAAATTGTCAGGTGTGACCGTTTTGCTGAAACAATCTGAAGTAACACGTGAATTCTTTATGCAGCAGCATAAAGGAAATCCTATCTGCTGTGTCAATTCAGGTAAACAGACCTTCTGGACAGCATTTCTCATGAAATGGGTTCGAGGAAGAGTTTCAAGCACCCCGAGCTAAAGTGCTGTGCTACCAGCAGCTGAGAATTCGTGGTGTCTCAGATCCAAGAATTGGTCCTTGTCCCCACTGAATTTAATTGTAGTGCACTTAACAGCAACTTAATATTTCAGTTGTTTTGAAGAGTTTCCATAGATAGAAATTAATGGACCAGCTCAATAAAGGAGTTCTTTACTTAATCCGTTAACAATTAAGAGCTGATATACAGGGATAAGTAATGAAGTAACCTCTGCGATTCGGGGGTCCCTTGGAGGTAACCATAGGGGTTTCTTCTCTCTAATCAGCTCTGGTTACTCTAAGAAGCTGAAGGAAGGCTGAAAGGGCCAACCCCAGAAGGAAGGCTTCATGGCAAGAAGTCAGCGTTTCCTCATCAATTAGGAACGGAGCTCACCAGGTGTGTGTCCAGAAAGACAGGTTGAGTGCTAGAGACACTCCTTCTACCCAGGAGCCGAGGTCCCAGTGCAGTGTCAGAGCCTGGGGAGATCGAAGGGACAGCCACCAATATAGAGAGGTGGCCTAGTGTGACAGTGTGTGTGCCTGCTTAGGAGTTTGGTGGAATTCGTGATATTCATTCAGTGGCCTCAGAGTGGCCAAAGAGCCTTGGGATGTCACCATCATCAGCGTCCCAATTCAGTTGATTCTCATTCTGACCTGTCTCTAGAATCTGGTCCCTTCTCTTCTCCATCCTCACTGTCTGTGCCCTGGCCCAGGCCACCACCCTCTGCCACCTGGGCCACTCCACTGGTGGTCTAACCGGTTCCCTTGCTACCTCCTTCTTCCAGTCAGTTTATAGTCTCTGCTCTCAGAGATCTTTACTTCTGACCTTCCATGCTCACCCCACCCCCACCCCCACCTAAAAACTTTGGTTGTCCCACTCCCCATTCTTTGGAAAAAGTCTCACCCGAACCTACCTCCTAAGACCTGCCCCCCCCCCTCCGTTTTCAATAGCACCTACACGTAGTATACTCCAGCCAAACCAAGTGGCCCACTCTTCTGGAAACCTCAAGTCTTTTGGTACCTCTGTGCTCCTTAGGCTGCCCTTTCCTTTCTTACTCCCCTGGCAGTTCATTCTGTCTTCAAGGCATTGCTCAAAGACCACTGCTTCCTTGTAGCTTCACCAGCCTCTCTGTGTAGCATTGAATGAGGACATTGTCATTGTTTGTTTATGAAGCCTTTGTCCTTGCTAAAGGGCAAGCTGATTAGGGGGAGGTATTGTGTCCTACTCTTGGTTCCTTCCCCATGACTATGTTTCAAGCATAGTCATGGCAAGTAATAATGACAGTAGCAGTCATTATTGACTGCTTGCCAACCATTTTACGTACATAATCACATGCAATCCTCATAAGAATCCTCTGAACTAGGTACTGTTTTGGGCTCCATTTTACAGATTAGAACACTGAAGCTCTAAGTTCAGTAACTTGCCCAAGTCCACACTTGGTAAGTTTTAGAGCTGGAGTTCAGATTAGCACAGACCAACTCTACAGCCTGTGCCCTTAAGGGCTGCAGCTGTGTCTCACCCACAGCTATCGGGCCCAGTAGATGGTCTTGGGTGAATCCCTATTAATCTACTTGGATGACTCTCTATTACCCAGTATGACTCAAAGTTCGTTCAAGGTGACTTGTATGGTCCTACTGAAGAGTGCAATTTCAAATATCCATCCACGCCTGAGATATTTTTTAGGGCAAAAGATTCTCTTTTCTCCTTTGGAATTATCTCAGCATTTGATTTCAAGTCCAGGTGGGTTCACTGGGCTATGGTCTTCTCTGGGGAAATCCACTCTTAGATGTTTTTACACACACACCCCTGAAAAATGATACGGTAGTGTTATGCTGTGTGTAACATGATTGAAAGCCATCTGAATTCTATTAGGCAGTTTGTCATTTGCATGATAACTTGAGTTCCCGCATTGGGAGAAAATTATATAACCCAGAGAAATATACCAAGAAAATGAAAATCAAATTCAAAGTAATGACCATAGAGCAGAAAATTGGTATGGTGCTGAATTTATGTGATCAATTCTAAGGAAGTCCAAGGTTGAAGAGGTGCACTTGGATACAAGTCAATAGTCATATATATCAAGGCTCATGCTATTAGCTTTGGCTTATGTGTGCAGTATAGATATAAATCCATACGTACCCCATGTACATCTAAAAAAAGGATATTTATTCTTTTCTTTTTTCCTACTATTGCCTTTTATGTACTCAGCACTCTGCCCAAACTGACTGGTCAGCATTTCCTGATCTCCGAGAGACATATTATTTCATTCCCATTGCACAGGGGAGTAAACTGAGGTTCGGAGAGGTTACATAACCAAAATTTAGGTTCTCCAACTAAATTCTATGCAATATCCATGGGGCCAGAATTACTCCCAAAAATAAGACTCGAGTAGCTGAGTTGTCTTCGCACTGTGTTCCTCTAATCCCTGGGGCACTCCAGACGTTCACCCCCCGCCCCCCAATCCTGGCTGTGACGGAAACAGCACTACCTTAATCTCTTTTTCATTTGGAGTTCCTTGTAAGATTTCACTGGGCAGGGGAAGGATTCTTGAAGAGAGTTTGAAAACCATTGGCTTAAAGCAAGGGGTCCGCAAACTTTTGTATGTAAAGGCTCAGGCAGTAAATATTCCAGGTGTTTTGGGCGGTGTGTTTTCTGTTACAACTACCGAACGCAGCCATCATAACAGCTCAAAAGCATAGCCAATATGCAAATGAATGGGCATGGCCATGTTTCAGTACAGCTCTATATGGATAATGAAATTTAAGTTCCATATAATTTTCATATGTCATGAGATATCATTCTTCTCTTGATTTTGTTTTTCTCAGCTGTTTAAAAAGGTAAACACCATTCTTAACTCAAGGGCAGTTTGAGAACCGAGGGAGGGCTGGTTTGGATCGAGGGCCTCAGTTTGCCAACCCCTAGACTATATCGTTCCTAAAGGAACTCCCAGTTCTCTTGCTAAGGAACCAGAATAACTTTATGGGGTGCTCATTTAGGAAACCCTTACAGGCCATCAGTTACAGAAGACACTCCTCTGATCTGCATGCCCATGGCAGGGTGCATGATCTAATTTAGACCCAGGCTCTGGGCCCACTGGGTGGCACTGGGCTAGAGGGCCCCACCTGACAGTTCTTGGGAGATTTATCCCTCTGCAATATAGTCGAGATCTTCAAACTGTTTTTCACCGCCATGGCCCCCAGACTGGGATTTTCCAGGATTCCCAGTGGGCTGGTCATGGAAGCAGACTTTTAAGTTAAAACCTTGAGAAAATTAAATGCAGCTTCTCCCAAGAAAAAAAGCCTGAGCACCCTTACCTCAGGGAAACAGAATGAGTGCTTTGGAAAAATATCATTGCCTCTTCCTCATCGCCTGCCTTGCTTACCAACAAATGATTCAATGCTACAGAGACTACATCGCACTAGGTAGGAAAATATATAATTCCCTGAGTAATTCTAAACCAGTCATGTTTCATTCCTCCCAGCTTACTTTATGAAGAGGAAGTGCCCTTTAAAGAGTCAGTAGGGCTAAGTTATTTTCTAGAAGAGGGCCCACAGTAAGATGGTTCCTAATTTTTGTTTAGAGCCCAAAACCTGAGCGAATCAGCACCCCTTCTGCTTTTTCCTCTTCAGAATCACCTAAGCACCCCCAACCCTGCCACCGCACAATGTAGACAGCAGCACTTGGCTCCCAGCATGGACTATAGAGAACAAGACTCAAGCTACTACATGGAAGCTCCAAGAAAGCATAGGGCAATTCCTAACTGGCAGAACTGTCTAACTATTAAAGCTCCTAAACAATAGAAGGGCATGGCCTGCTACCCATCAGACAATGGCTTCTGGCCATGTGTTGGGATATTGTAGATATCTCCCCTGGGTGACAAGGTGAAATAGATAACCCTTCTAGGCACTTCCAACTGTAGTAGCCATGGTCTGTTGGAGTGTCGGTCACCAGCATTGCAGCTCTTTCCATGGATACTTGAAAGCTGGACTCCATCCCGTATCAGGTGGTGCGCCTGACAAGCTGTCTGCCCAGAGGGGCGCCATTTTGTAATCACAAAAAGGCACAGTGTAGGTTTGCAACGTACACATTCAGGGCTCTGAAGGTTGCTTCTGAACAAGGATTCTGGATCAACTAACGGCCTCTGAAGCCATGCCTTTTATACAAAGTTTAGAGCCGGATGTGTATTAGAAACGCCTCCTGAGAGTGGCATACCCAAAGACAGGGTACTCAAGGTGAGCACAGCTTCCAGTGTGGGCCATCTTTGGCTCATTTCTCTGGATCTGCAGGTCACTCCACAGATAGGAGGAGCAGTGTGTCAGGGCCACTCATTTCTTTTTAAACTCTCACTTGGAACTGTCTGTGTGTTTCGTCTTATGATAGGCTTGTAAATCTCCAGGGGATCTTAAGCAATCTGGGAGGATCTCAGGAAACCTGGAACAGCCATGATGAGTTTAGAACATTCTTGAAGAGTAAACAAGCACTGAAACTTTCCAAACTCCTTAAGGATCTCTGAACCATGCCTCATCGGGCATCCAGTGATGCTTTGCTATTTGATACCTCTGCCAGTCTTTGGGTCACCAGCAGAGTCTTTTGTGTTATTGTCCCAATCTGTAAAGCACTGTTTCTCAGGTAGTAATAATGACAGCAATAACAATAATGACTGGGATGTCAACAGTAGCTACTTATATTGACTCCTAGGCAATCTGTACAAACTTGCTTTTTCTGATCCTCCCCAAACTCTCCAAAGTAATGTATTATTTTTGCTCATTTTAACATGTGAGAAAATTGAGGTTCAAAGAGTTGGACTAACTAGTTCAAGAGAGCAAACCCAACTAAAGGCTCCATTTCCGTAGAACCTTCTGTAATAATGTTCCAAGCCTTCTGTTTTGTCCTCTTCAGAATCACCTAAGCATTCCACTATGTGAAGTGACAGGGCTTATAGAGAGCGATCTTACGATTTTATGGTTATAACTTGCATAGGGCCTGTCACAGCATCGTGTCCTGGGTTGTCCCAGTGCAAAGAGTCCTCTGAAGTCACCAGGTTCAGCTCGGGATCCAGAGAGTCAGGAACGGAGACGACCCTGGGCTCAGCATTCCTTTCCTTCCCCAGGGCCCCCACGGTCTTCTCTTTGCTCATTCTCTCTCATCTGCCCCAAATTTCGTTGTTTGAGCTTCTGTAGGATCATCTCTTCAGGGCAAGGACTTGGTTTTGTTGACACAGTTTTCGGGACCATTTTACTTCTTAATAATATAGAAATTAACATTTCCTTAGTGATTCGGGGTCTTTTCTGGTTCCATACAAAATTTAGGATTGTTTGTTCCAGCACTTTGAAAAATGCCATTGGTATTTTGATTGGGATGGCGTTGAAAGTATAGTTTGCTCTGGGCAGCATAGACTTTTAACAATGTTTATTCTTCTGATCCATGAGCACAGAATGTTTTTCCATCTTTTCGTGTCTTCTTCAATTTCCTTCATGAGTGTTCTGTAGTTTCTAGAGTATAGATCTTTTACCTCTTTGGTTAGGTTTATTCCAAGGTATCTTAAGGTTTTTGGTGCTACTGTAAATGGAATCAATTCCCTGATTTCTCTTTCTGCAGTTACACTGTAAGTGTATAAGAAAGCAACTGATTTCTGTGCATTGATTTTGTATCCTGCCACATTACTGAATTGCTGTATGAGTTCTAGTAATTTGGGGGTGGAGTCTTTTGGGTTTTCCACATAAAGTATCATGTCATCTGTGAAGAGAGAGAGTTTGACTTCTTCTTTGCCAATTTGAATACCTTTCATTTCTTTCTGTTGTCTGATTGCTGTTGCTAGGACTTCCAGTGCTGTGTTGAACAATAGTGGCGAGAGTGGGCATCCTTGTCGTGTTCCTGATCTTAAGGGAAAGGCTCTCAGCTTTTCCCTACTGAGAATGTTATTCGCTGTGGGCTTCTCATAGATGGTTTTTATGAAATTGAGGAATGTTCCCTCTATCCCTACACTCTGAAAAGTTTTAATCAGGAAAGGATGCTGTATTTTGTCAAATGCTTTTTCTGCATCAATTGAGAGGACCATGTGGTTCTTGTCTCTTCTCTTGTTTATGTGTTCTATCACATTGACTGATGCCAAGATGCCCTTCAACAGACAAATGGGTAAAGAAGATGTGGTCCATATATACAATGGAATATTACTCAGCCATCAGAAAGGATGAATACCCAACATTTGCATCAACATGGATGGGACTGGAGGAGATGATGCTAAGTGAAATAAGTCAAGCAGAGAAAGACAATTATCATATGGTTTCACTTATTTGTGGAACATAAGGAATAGCATGGAGGACATTAGGAGAAGGAAGGGAAAAATGAAGGGGGGCAGAAATTGGGGGGGTGGAAATCAGAGGGGGAGATGAACCATGAGAGACTATGGACTCCGGGAAACAAATTGAGGGTTTCAGAGGGGACAGGGGTGGGGGGATGGGTTAGCCCAGTGATGGGTATTAAGGAGGGCACATTCTGCATGGAGCACTGGGTGTTATACGTGAACAATGAATCATGGATCACTACATCAAAACCTAATGATGTACTGTATGGTGACTAACATAACATAATAAAAAGAAAAAAAATAAACTTGCGATCATGTGGGATACTACAGGTCTTAAAATAATAATGCTTACCTCATAGGGATGTAGCAAAGATTAAATGAGCTAAAAACATAAAAATATATAAATCAGTGCCTGCCTAATAAAGAGTAAATGTGGCACTTTTGTGATGACAAAATATATCGTATGTGCAAACTTATGTTCTCTAAGGAAAGTTAGTACATTTCTATGTGAAAGAAGGAAGTGATTTTAAAGAGGTAAATAAATATTGGAGACAAAAAAAAATAATATAGAAATTATAAGTCATGGTAAAAATAAAAACCAGAGCGTTTTCACGCAAAGACGGGCACCGTGAACTACCAGATCCCGAACAAATATCTAAAGTCACTAAGGAGGCCTACTTTGTTCTGTTTTCATCTAACTGAAAAGCAGAAGAACAATTGTCATTTTTTAAGATTATACACACAGGCATACATGTGAGCATGATTCTCTCACATTGTGGGATACCCAGTGTGTGATGAATTTGTCTATGGAGTTGTGACCTCGTGAAAAGAACTTACCATTTTTCTGCTGAGACTACTTTTACTGCAGTGGGTGTGAACGGTGCTGCTATAATAATTAAATCCAAAATCTTTCATAATCCTCCTCTTTCCCTAGAGTAATGTTCAGTATTAGCTATGGAGGGAAATGCAAACAAGTACATGTATATTCAAGAATAAAGCTTAATAGGTCAGTGAAGGAGCAGAATGAAACACCTCCAGAGATAACGAAGGGTGGTTTGCCTTCCTAGTTACTTCTCGACTTGTGTTTACCAGGACTTGAATATATGCATCAGATTGGCCTTTATTAATAACCAAATCCATACCAAGCTTATAGCACAGGGTGGGGGGGCAGTGTTTAATGTCAGTCACTATGGAAGTTGGTTACCTATTTCCAAAATTGTACATTGGAAGGCCTTTCATTTCCGTGTTAGAATCACATAGAGTTGGTTGAAGAGTAAAATAACTGTTGAGTTTGAGTCTATGAATTCTGGCCTTGGATGTGCCAGTTCTCCCTGAAGAAGAGTAGCCTGAAGTCCACAAGCCCATTTCTGGGTTCAGCTTTGAGACTTTGTGAGACATTGCCTCAGTCACCATGGGGCACCGTGAAGCTTTCCTTCAGATTGTTCAGCAAATGAAGATGAGAACAAAGTCTCACGAAGACTTTGCTTGTGATTACTTGCTAGGGCTGTTAATGGTGTACATTGTTTCTAACTGTGATGACATATTTCCAAACCTACAATATCCTGCATTCATTTTGTGCTTTCATAAAGCATTTCACCTGCTTTAGTTGATATTATGTTCACCACCACCACCACCCCGTGAGAGTTTAATTATTATCCCATTTAACAGAGGAGGGACACAGATGAGGTTCAGAGATAGTAAATGACTTTCCCAAGATATCAGAGTTTGTGATTAGCCAGCAATTGAATCCAAATATCTTAACTCCATGTCAATATGTTTTGTGGGTTTTTTGTTGTTGCTGTTGATTTTACTTAATATGCCATCCTTTTATAAATTACACCTTCTAGGAAGACATTATATACTCTCGAGTTCTGGCTGGAGATGGTCTGAGTTCCATGTTTGCCTCCATGATTTCCTAGCTGTGTGATCATGAGTAAGTTCCTTGCCTCTCTAAGCCTCAGTGTTTCAGTCAGGAAGATGGGGCTAATGATAACCCCTCCTTCATAGGGTCCAAATTACAAGCTTCTGATCAAATACTTAGCACTTTCCATGACACATAAATGGATCTTCTGAATGGAAGAAATTGTTGATAATTTTTTTGCCCAACACTTCTATGGAAATTAACACATACACATTGACTACCTGTATTGAGATACACACACACACACACACACACACACACACACACACACGGAAAATGAAACCCTCTATGCCCAGCATGGATAGTTTAAAAATATTTGAGTTCTGTAGCTTATGAGAATGATACAGTCTTCATTTGCCACAATGTGTTGTGAAGAATTTGTTCACAGTCATCGGCCTCCAACTGCAAAAGAAATGGGAAGATACATTTTGTCTTATACTCAGAGATCTTCAAAACATCCATTCGTCTCATGAAGGACAGTCATAAATCCTGCAAGTTTAGTTTATCTGAAACCAACTCTAACAGCTGTCCTTCCCACCAATCATTCTTCGTATCAGTCTTTGGTTTTCAGACCTCAGGGAACATATCCCGGTCTTATGTTGCTGAGCATGAAAGTGGGGGAGCTATGCCTTCTTCGGAGACTTAAGAGTGGATACCCACGCTGACCTGAATCTCTTTCTAACATTTGGACATAACCTCTAAAACAATGTATTCCCTTGTTTATCAAATTAGAAGTTGCCTTTTGCCTTCCAACCTCCCTTCTGGAAAAAACACCCAGGTGGAAATCAGGAGATGGGAGTTTTAGGACTGGCTCTAGCTAGCTGTGTGATCTGGAGCAAAGCACTTGGCTTCTCTGAACCTTTCTTTCCTTGTCTGCAAAACAAGGGTAGCGGACTGTATCATTTCTGGGAAGACAAGTGAATAAATTGCAACCGCAGCCCACGCAGGAATGAGGGACTGGTGTGGGGACACTCGGTGGAAAAGGCAATGCCGTGATCCAGCTGGAGCTGGGGGTGGGGCAGAAGGAAAAGGTGTTCTTTTAGAGGTGGGGGCTCTTTCTCGAAAGCTTTTGTGGAGGAGGTGGGATCTGGCTGAGCTATGGAGGCAAAATAGGATTTTCAGAGTTGAAGAAGGAAAGTCTAGCGTGGGAGCTGAGCCTGATTTGTTGGAGTCTGGAAGCAAGAAAGAGCAAAGCATGCTCAGGAAAAGATCATCCGTCCAGGGAGGCTGGGACCACCCCCATTTGAAGGCTGGGGACGAGGTCTAAAGTTGTATTTAATACATAGAAATATTCACACCAATATGAAGGCCTTTTGAAGGCTGTGTGTACCTGGAATTTTAAGATAATAAGTCACTCTTCCTGCTGTGGCTCGAGTTTGGGGATAGAGCGGGCGGCGCCGTAGAAACAAGAGGCTCTGTGTGCCCCATAAACAATTTTGAAAGTGCTAGTTCATCACCAAATTTCAGACCACTCGTATTTTTCAGGTACCTTGCCTTAGGAGAGAAAGATTTCTCATCCACATCAGGGGCTTACATCTCTAGGATCAAATTTTACAGGAAGCGATCGGTCATATATCAAAAGGTTAATGACTAGCCATTTCTCGCCCAGCTATTTTGTGGCCACAGAGCCCTCTGCACCGTGGCGGTGGAAGGTCACTGGGCCCTTTGCCTCTGTGGTCCAGACAGCCCCAGCAGGCTACGACAACAGCCTCTAGAGCTTGGGGCTGTTACCCTGCCCCAATTCTTTCATGGGAGACTCAGAGCATCTTTTCCTGTAGAGATCCAGTGTCACGTTCCACTCCACAGTGATTGATCCGTACATTTATTACACTTTCAGTAGTAAAAATATATAGACTCCAGTCATCTCTGGAGATGCTGAAATAGTCCTTTTTTTCCCTTGATTTAGGGGAAGGTAGAGAGGGAAGATGTGTGTGGAGTATGACATAAATATAAGAGCTCAAATATCTAATTAGCTGAAAGAATCTTGGTTCCCTCTGCACCTTTGACAGAATTGCAGCTGTCAGATTGTAGCTCCAATATTTTATCCTCATTGCAAGATGTATCTGAGGATGATCTAGAAAAGACGCTTTCTAACACGAACATCACCGTGCTTTTTTTGTAGGATGCTTGAGGACGACCTGAAGCTGAGCAGTGATGAAGATGACCTTGAGCCTGTGAAGACCTTGGCCACTCACTGCACCGCCATTGAGCTCTACCAGGTAGGAAGAGCTTCACGCTTGGTTTGGGACCTAAGGGGAGAGAGCATAAAAGACTGGAAGGGTTTTGCCATTCGCAAGCCTACCCTCCGCTTCATCTCTGGGCTGCAGAGAGAGGGAAAGAAGCAAAGCTAGGCACGGTGTTCCGGAACAGGAGTAATCAGCTCAGTTTCATTCAAGCTACAGTGATGAGAGGCTGAGCTCTTGAAAGCTGCTTTCACCCCATCCCTCCGCTCCCTTGTCAAACACACGTACAGGTCGTCAGTAAGCGAGAGACTGTTGTTCCCTCCCTTGGACTAAGCGTTGTCTCGGGTGAGGTGTGACTTTCCTTTAGTGACTCCGAGGCGAGGCTTACCGCCCACGCTCATTAATTAATTAGGGCATAAATGGGAGTGCTGCAGTGCACCACCTGAGAGCACGTGCTGAGAACTGGCACCCAGCATCCTGCGGCGTGCGCGGACCTGCAGGCACAAGGCGTTTGGCAAAAACTTGCTGCTGCCCCGTCCTCTTCCACTCTGCATTATAAGTATTTACAGCACTTACCCCCAGATGAGATGGCAGAAATGTGATTTCAGCATTCCCAGTGAGACTGGACTTGTTGGTTTGAAGAGGCCAAGTATCGCTTATGAACCGTGAGAATGGCAGGACGGTGTGTGGTGTCAGCAGTGTGTGTGCGTTTTCTCTGTGACACGTGTCTCACGTGTGGGCTCCTCCGGGGTGCGTTCATAACCTTGGAGGAGGAACATAGAAGGAGCGCCTTTTATTAAAGCCAGTGCCTGACCAAGTTCTTTTTACGGTGGAGTCTGCTATGTTAGGAAACTGAAAGCAGACCGTTTTAAGGAGTGCTCCTGCACTGGTATGCCAAGGTCATTATCGAATACAGAATTCCAGGGGCGCCTGGGTGGCTCAGTCAGTTCAGTGTCTGCCTTTTGCTCGGGTCGTGATCTCAGGGCCCTGGGATCAAGCCCCGCGTCGGGCTCCCTGCTCCGCGGGGAGCCTGCTTCTCCCTCTGCTCTTAGTCCCCCAGCTTGTGCGCGCGCTCTCTCTCCTCTCAAATGAATAAATAAAATCTTTAAAAAAATACAGAATTCCATATTCAGTAAATGTGTTGTGAGGAGTCAGCAAAGAAAAGCTTGGGAAAAACTCTCTGGGCTCACCGACTCCATTTTCATATATAGTTGTTTGCCACACTGGAACTCCCACCATTTGGTGTAATTTTAAAACTGAAAAAAAAAATACAGTAAAATAAAATTGAGGTCATTTGTAATGTTACGTGGCCAATACCCGACTGGCCTTTACTTTCTCCTCTTTATTCTGCTTGCATTTTTGGCAAGATGTAACAGTTGCATCTTTGCACTGTGGGGCCTTGTCAACAACAAGCCCTGTCGTCTCCCAGGGGCTCGCTGTCCCTGTCCTGGATGCACGCAGCCCCTCTCCTGCGTGAGACATGGGCTTCAGAGCTGATACAAAATGCACACTGAAATGCCAGTGTCGGTTATTCCTGCTTTCTGCGTTTAATACGTGAGTGACGAGCACGGCGTTGGTAAATAAAACAAAACAAAACAAGAACCCCTAGATCATTGATTTTGACAGATGCGACATTACTTTTTAATGGAAATGTTTAAAGCAGTAATCAACAATAAGTGAAAGTACATTTTGCACATTGACTTCCTCTCTATGAGATTACATAAACGCAATCTGCTTTTTTACCTTCTCAAGTTGTTTTATTCTGTATTTACCTGAAGGAGTGGCATTGGGTCCCTTGGCCCCAATCATCTGGGTTTTTAGGATGTGTGTTCGGTGACTTTGTGTCGGTCCTGAGACTGTCAGATAATTCTGGTTGGTGCGTTGGCAGCTCTCTGCGGCATGCCGCCCTTAGCCCAGTCATGCCTTCATCAACCGAGCTTCTCATCTGAAGGGGAGGTTGAACTGGGAGATCCAAGGTAGGGCAGAATGACAACTTATTCCCCCTCGCTGGGCCCTGGAAGCAAGAAGGAGATGCAAGGTTATAAACATTTACAAATGAGCCCTCCTTAGAAAGTTTGAGGACTCGTGAAAAGGCAGGAAGGCTAAAGACCAAGAGAGAATGTTCAGGCAGTAGCGGAAGGGACAGTGCCAAGCAGTGAGGCCTTTATGAGGCCTCACATTTTTTTTCCCAAAGAGGGGTGCATTGAAATTATTCTCCTTTTTTTTCATTGTGGTTAAATTCATGTGACATAAAATTCACCACTTTAAAAGCGTACAGTTCAGTGGCATTTGGTACATTCGCAAGATTGTGCAGCCGTCACCAGTTCCAGAATATTTTCATCACCCGGGAAGGAAATCTCACATACATTAGGCAGTGACTCCCCATTTCCCCTCCCTCAGCCCCTGACAACCGCTAATCTGCTATCTGTCTCTCTGGATTTGCCTATTTCACATAAATGAGTCGTGCAGTATGAGACCTTTGTTGAGTGGCTTCTTTCATTTGCTGAAATGCTTTCTGGGTCCATCCATGTTGTAGCATAGATCGTACTTCGTTCCTTTTTTATGACTGAATGATACTCCATCGTATGAATATACTACCTTTTCTCTGTTCATCAGTTGATGGACATGTTGATAGTCCTGCTGTGAGCATGGGTGTATAAGTCTTTGTCCGAACACCTGTTTTTGGTTCTTTTGAATTGACTCAGGCGAGGTAACATAGTACTGCAGAGATAATATGGTACTCTTCTTTCATCTTGTGACTGGAACCCTCATACTGCCTGAAACACCAGGAGGAGTGCTGAGAGCTCCCATTTACGGAGCCACCCTTGCTCTGTGCCTGATAGATACCAAGTTAGGTGCTCTGTCTTACTTGAACCTCACCAGTAAACCTTAGGTAGGTTTGGGTCTCCGGTCTGAGCAACAGAATTGCAGAGTGATTCTATTTGTGGTAGGATGATTGGAGGGAAAGCATAGAAACAAATGCACCAGTGCATTCAGTGTGGTGTCCAAGGCGCCAGACCACACCATTCCTTTGAGCTGACATTATACTTAGAAACTTTCTCAGAACCCGGTGGCTACATTCATCCAGACATAGTCCAATAAAAAAGCCATTAGCTTTCTGGAGAGAGTCTCAAATCATCTCAACCATGATCACTCTACCTGGACTCACCTAAGGAGACCCGAATTGTCTAGGCTTAGTGAGAGTTGATGCCAGTCTTTTCCAAAAGCTCCTTTTGGAAGACCTTGTGCTAGAGTTTGCAACATAAAGGACTCCAAGAGAATGCATTTCCAATGCATGTATGAAAATGAAACACAGGATCAAGACATGTCAGTTTCTACTATGGCATCTCAGTCTCAAGTCTCTCATAATCAGAACGACCTCCCCCCTCCCTACCCACCGCTGGCTAGGCTGAGCAGGTCCTGTGCACAAACACCAACAGAGCAGTTAGGACGTGTTTAAAATGCTAAGCATTATTCCTGCAAACAGGAAAATAGAGCATGAGACCGGAATGGGAGAATTATAATATAGAAATTAAAGATGCCAGATGGTCAGCCATGGAGACTAAAGGTTGTTTTAAAAAAAAACATTTTTGGGGTGCCTGGGTGGCTCAGTCGTTAAGCGTCCGCCTTCGGCTCGGGTCGTGATCCCAGGGTCCTGGGATCAAGCCCCGCATCGGGCTCCTGCTTGGTGGGAAGTCTGCTTCTCCCTCTCCCACTCCCCCTACTTGTGCCCCTTCTCTCGCTGTGTCTCTCGCTGTGTCTCTCTCTGTCAAATAAAGAAATAAAAATCTTAAAAAAAAAAAAAAAAACATTTTTAACAGAAGCTTTTACCTTCTAGTGACTCTTTAAAGTCAGAGATACACAGTCACGTAGACACATCATTTCAGGGAAAAAGCGATAGTGATTGTACCCTGAAAATATTTGTTAGAAGTTGTGTGTTCTCGGGTGCCTGGGTGGCTCAGTTGGTTAAGCGACTGCCTTCGGCTCAGGTCATGATCCTGGAGTCCCGGGATCGAGTCCCGCATCGGGCTCCCTGCTCAGCAGGGAGTCTGCTTCTCCCTCTCCCTCTCCTCCCTCTTGTGCTCTCTCTCTCTCTCAAATAAATAAATAAAATCTTTAAAAAAAAAAAAAAGAAGTTGTGTGTTCTCTCTACCATGCCTGCTGCGTTTTTTGCTTTCCAGGTTGGGACTGTTTGGGAAGCAGATAGGTCCGTGCTGCCTGCTAAGGTGGTGTGGCTTTGCTGACAGAGTGTAGGAAGGCAGAGTGAGAGTACACAGATGTCTTTGGATAAACACAGTTTGAATCTGGCTCTGCCACTTACTGGATGACCTTGGGCCAAAGACCTAAGCCTCTCTAAAATGGAGGTAACACTAGCACCTACTGTACTGGGTCATAGTGAGGATTTAGTGACTAAGTGAATGTATATAGGCAAGATCATTTGACACTCTGCTTAGCACATAGTAAGTGTTTACCGCTTCATGCAGTGGTCAGCATCCTTGGCTTTACCACTAGTGACGATCTAAAATGTCTCATATTCTTTGGGATGCTGGCTCCATTTCTTTGCCTTTCGTTGCAAGGAATAGGATGTTAAAGAGAGCTGCTGAAATCACTACCTGGAAAACCGTCAGTATGTGGCAAACCTGGCCATGGGAATTATACGTGTAGTCATGAAGAGCGTGGCTTTCAGAAGAGAGAACGAAAATGCCCTGAAAACCACAAACACTACACGTATCAGTGGTTATTCTTCCTCGTGGCCCTTTTAAACATTGATTGGAGGTCCCCTCTTTTGGATCCATTGGTAGATCTTGCCCTTCATTTTGGCTTCGGTGACCATAGGCATCTGCTAGGAACAGGACTGAACATCCTAACTGCCCCCCCGCCAAAGGCATTCACTGGATGTGAACGACCTTTCCTCCCCTCTGCACTAAATCTCTTCCAGGAAAATTACGTGGCTCTAAACAAGAGTTTCTCTTCAGAGGACTGAAGTGGGTAGACAGCTGAGTCATACCGTTCAATTATAGTTCTTCCTTTCTCTCCTCCTGTCCTGGAGATGCTGTACTCACCGTGCCTTTCTCTCGGAGCTTCCCCAGAATGGGAAATAATCCCTTGAAGTCGATGTTGGACATTGGAATGTTTCAGAACAGGGTTTGAATGGGATACAGTGTTCTGTACTTAGCGTCCGAGTAAACATCCGTGTTGTGGTATGTTCCGTTTTTCAAAGTTGGCTATCGCTAACGCAGTTGGGAGCTACACGATGTCCGTTGGCCAGCTGACTACAGTTTTACCTCTCAGCCGGCTGCTCTGGGCATCACAAATCTAAAACCCCACCCTGGCCTTCCCCACACCATGCTTACTGCATGGCCATTTTCCAGCCAGGCCTCTGGGGCAGGCAGGGAGGCCGTGGCGCGTCCACTGGCGTTTGGCTAGGGCGGCATGACCCAGTTGGCCAGGCTTCTGGAGAGCGCATACGTGCGGGGTCCTCTGCATGCTCTCACCTTATCCCACTGAACCTGCAGTTTTCCTTTGGGTCAAATGTGTCTTCGTATGCTTCTTGGGACTTAAAGGACCCCTGAAAATGAGGAGTTAAACCTGGAATCAATTTTCATTTACAGCTAAGAAGCAGTTATTCATGCTGTGCTTGCAGTTCAATAAAAGATCTAAAGATATAGACCTTGTGCTTCTCTTTCAATATAAGCAGCCTAATCAGTCTCAAATGTTTTCTTAACAAAGAAATTGTATTGACAGGTTTATTAAAATGGCTGTCTTTAAAGTTTTAAGCTATCCACAATTTGACCTATTCCAAAGACTTCTAGAATGTGTGGTGGCCAAACTCAAGAGCTCCCTCCTGCATATATCCACAGAACCAGGTAAACGTCTGCTTAACATTTCACCGACTGATGACCATGATATTGGATTTGTGCAGCTCTGGGCGTGCGGCCTTGTACTCTGCCGGCAGGACGGTCTGGGGGGCCCTGGGCTCTGAAGCCAGGCTGGATCTGAGCAGGGCTCTCTCGGGCCCGGCCACCTCACACTGACATCAGAAGCAGCAGACTTTAGAAGTACAAAGGCTGTAAAGAAATGGGTATTGTTTGAAACCGCCTTTAGGGCATTTTAATATTAATTCCATCTTGTTATTAATGTGAATTAGACTGAAATGTTAGAGGACTTCATTTAGCTCCGTAGGAAGTTTAGAGAGTGAGCACGGTGACGGGAAATGTTTGGTCAGGGACCAGGCTCAACTCTGTAGCCGAGGTATAGAGCTTAGAGTGGTGTTGCTGCTTTAAAAACAGAGCTGAACAATTCAGATTTGCTTTGAGCACAAAGGCATTCTCATGAGTTGTGTCTGGATATGTCATTGCAAGTAGCCCCCATGTACCCCATTTTATTTAACCGGATCTTTTTTATTTTTCTGCTTAAGGATCGCGCTAGCACCCTTAGAGATGTGCGCTTCATTCAAAGCATGTTACTGGGCATGTGTGGACCTTTCCACTGGGTGCTGGTGGCGGGGCTGCACCTCAAGTATGTTAACATATACAGAGCAATCATGTCTTCTCAGCTCTTGCCCTGCACTTCGTCATTGTATTTTTTGGCTAAAGATCACTCATTATCTCACACACAGGTAGCTTGCTTTTCACCCAGGTTCTTGATTTTGGCTTTATATTTGATCCAGTTTCACTTGTTTGTTTTTATTATTGTTGGGCTAGCTCCCCGGCCAGGTTGTTCTGAGATCATTGCAGATGAGCTGACCTCCATGGTAGCAGAAGATGCAAACATTCTGGCCGCTTTGGGGATGTGTTCCTTATACCTGGGATGCACGTTACACTTTCAAAACACAGTAGTCAGGTTAAACTCAAGCCCACATTCATGTTTAAAGTTTGCTAATGAGAACATTTTGCTCCTGCTATTAGCCGGCTCTTTGGAAGCTGATGTGCTGTCGCGAACGCATTCGTTGTGACAACAGACACTCTTCCCTGCTGTCATCGGTCCTCTTGTTTTAGCTACAGTTCTCCCTCATCATGCTGAACAAGTTGTTACCTCCCCGGGGTTTCTCTGCATTTCCATTTACTTTGTTATCAGCAGAAAGGCTGGGGAAGGCCTCCTTCAGTAATGACATCAATATGGCCTACACGGCAAGAGAGGTCAGCCTGTCAGAGCTAGAGAAACAGCAGATGGATTAGGATGAAACCAGGTGCAAAATAACTTCGATAGAGTCTTTTAATGTAAACAGTTTATCTGTCATTGCCTTTCATTGAAATCCCCCACAAAATGATAGAGTTTGGGCAGTTAAGCCTGCAGACTGTAGCTGAATAAAATCCGTACATTGTCATACCCTAACTATCCAGCAATTAGAGAATGAGAGGACATTTTAATTTATTCATTAAAGACTGGAAAGTAAATAGGATAACATATAAGGTTAATAGAATAACATTGGCCTTCATAGTCCCAAGATTGTGTTTCCCATTTGGCTCTATTAGCATAGAGACTAGATTAATAAGAAACTGCTTAGGGCTTGTATGATGTGATTTTTAATATGCTCCAGGCAAGTCTGTGACTGTTTAGAAATCTGCGTGCTGATTTTTTTTCCATTGTAATTAGCTCTCCTACTTTTAGTACCAAATATTTTGACTCATAATCTCCATAGATTGCCTTTTTATTGTAATCTCAATAAAATGCTTAGAGCACACAGAGATGCAGAGAAGCACCATGTTTTTACGTGCGGTGCTTGTCACAGCTGACGACAAGATACTGTCCACTACAGCTTATGAGTTATCCATCTACGAGCATTCCAACTGCGAAGCCACTGGCCCGCAGCGAGTTGAAATCAGACGTGGGCGAGGGTGTGCTGCATGCCCTAAGAGCCAACTGGAAGCAAAAATGGTTTGACCCGTTATTTCAGAAAAGGTGACCCTCGTGTAGAACGGGGATGACCATGGCTCCTATCTGTTGAAGAAGGGGGCAGGGGCAGGGGTAGCAGTCACCCCTGGGAAGTGGGGATCACTAAGTCTGCACTCTCACTACACCCTTTGCTTGGGTCCAAGCATGTCCTTTTTCCTAGGTCCCTTCATTGCCCCAGTTTGGGTCCCAGATCCATGGTTGGAGCCTGGAGGTCCTGGCTCGGAGTCATTAGCCAACAAGCCCCAGGCAGCGTACCATGTGTACTGGAAGTTTATTGGAAGTTTCCAAGTCTTGAATTTAATCAGGGTTCTAGCATATACTGGAGCAATATGAACATCTCCAGTAAAAGCTGGGTAATAAAACACTGCCAGCCTGAAAATGTGAGATTTTGAAATGTATGTGCTGGCTTTGAAAAATATACTGCAACTTTGGTTTAGGGCCCAAGAAGGCTTTACTCTGTTCCCCAAATATCTGCCATCTGCTGGAAAAGCTACAGGCAGGCTACAAACATCCAGGATATTGTCCTGAATGGGAAACAGAATCTATCTTATTCCTAAGCAGCTATATATATATATGTATATATACATATATATACATATACATATATATGTGTGTGTGTATGCGTTTTCTATTTATCTAGTAAGAGCAAAGAGCATAGGCATTGTAAATACACAGAAGAGGTACCAAATATGGGATTAGATACCAACCTAAGATTAACTACTCAAAATTCAAATAGATGGGCAGATAAAAGCAGCAGATGCTTCCAGAATGTATGGGATGGCATAACCCATATTTCACAGAGTACCACACAGGATTCTCTAGAATATTAGAAACATTTATGAACTTGGTAATCAATCTTGTTTATTGCTAATGGGGGTAGGCTCAGGTTCCATATTTATCCCTGAGTCATGTATGTATATAGTCTGCAGTACTTGTGTATGAATATAGAATACCAGACCTTAAAATGGCCATAGAGTGCCTTTATTCCAGCTGCCTCATGTTGCCCAACAAGGACACTGGGGCACAGAGACATCAGTTGGTATTTGGTGTTGTGAGATAATAGAAAATGTGTATTGATATATTGGTCTCTGTGCCTGGTTCCTGGCATGGGGCTCCTAAGACCCTTGCAATTTCCTAATTTGGTAAGAGCACTAGGAGCATCTTTTGTTCTGACAATTGGTCTTTGACCCCAGTTCCTGACACAGGGCATGAAATCCCTTGGAATTTCCTGGGTGATAGGAGTGTTCTAAGGAGGTGACTCTGCGTGGGCTCCTGGATGGGAGCTTCTCACCAGAAAGACCAAGTCATGATTAGCAGCTTGGAACTTTCAGCCCTGTTCCCCCACTCGCCCCTGACACACACACACACACACACACACACACACACACGACCCACCCAGACCTCGCCCTGTGTTATCTCTTCACCTGGCTGTCCATCTGTCTCTTTGATCGTGTCTTTTAACAAACTGGTAGACATAAGTAAACTGTTGGCCCAAGTTCTGTGAGCCACTCCAGCCAATTAATCGAACCTGAGGAGGGGGTCGTGGGAACCTCCGATTTATAGCCAATTGGTTAGAATGAAAGGTGACAGAAGTATTATGAGTGTGAGAGGAAAGGAGACTCACAGGTGGAAGACTAGTGGGTTTTCTTTTTTTTTTTAAAGATTCTTATTTGACAGAGAGCGCAAGTAGGCAGAGCTATAGGCAGAGGGAGAGGGAGAAGCAGGCTCCCCGCTGAGCAGGGCGCCCGCCATGGGGCTCGATCCCAGGACCCTGGGATCATGACCTGAGCCGAAGGCAGACGCTTAACTGACTGAGCCACCCAGGCGTCCCTCTAGTGGGTTTTCTAATGATGGATATGATGTCATCGCCCAGAGTATAACATGCTGTAAAGGGACAGAAAGCCTGAATACATTAGGATGTTCAGGCTAAGGATGCATCATCAGTATTCACTCCCATGTAGGTTGTAGAACACTTTTATACCATTGGGTACCTACTATACCCTTCCCGTGTTCCTGGTCACACGTGGTATGGAGAGCATCTCTATTAGGTATTGATTGTCTCCCACCGCAAGACACATGTCATTTTGCGAGGGGGGGGTCTCTCTAGCACCAGGGGCAAGAGGGCTCAGATTGGCAGGGGGAAGGAAATTGAATTTTCAAATCCATACACCCAGGGGAACAGAGTAACCGAGTGCCTCTTACATTGGCCCTTCTACTGGGGAGAATAAGTCGCTCCAGCCAATGCTGAGATGCCGTGCCTGGTGTCTCCATATTTACTCCACTTAGAGAATGATTAACGTCAAGGAAGACTCTTATGAGTGAAACGTGCTTCTTCACCAAAGACCGTGCATTTTTCATTAAGTTACAACAGATCAAAACTTTAGTTATAAACCAAATCACCAGTTGACACGTGGAACTTGCTAAAGACACTTGAAAAACAACTACTGGTTAGCAGACTCCACACACGGGGCCAAGCGGACCTGCTCGGAGGCCGCCGTTCAGCTGGCACTGGCAGGGTCTCGAACGGCGGGGTGGGTGAAGCTGATTAGGAATTCAGTGAGCGGTGGGGAGCCATGAAGGACTCCGAGAAAGTACGGATGAAAGTGGAGCATCAAAGGGGGGGAGAACGGGGAGACCGGCAGAGCGGCGGAGGGGCAGTGGCCAGTGTCCGGGGGAGTGGTAATGAGGATGGAGCAAGCGCCTAGCTGCAGGAAGAGTGAGGGGACATGGCCTGTTGCCCGGGAGCCGGCTGCGAAATCCGCCCCAGCAGCCTGGACTCCTCATCCTCGTCCTCTCTGTGGTGTGAAGACAAGTCTCAGGGGCCCTTGCAGCACCTCCGATCCAGATGCATGTGTCCTAGAGCTCGGCTTTTCCTCCCGCGCCCTTCCACGCCCACAGCAGTGCTCGGACCGCTCAGACTCAACACTCAGCCCCCACTCGTTTATCTGGTCAGTGTTTATTAAGGGATTATTAGGTGCGAGATGCGGTGCCCTCCACCTGGGATGAATTTCCTCCAAGCTCTGCTGGTCAGAATTCTCTGGCTGCCCCTTTTATGTCTAGCACAGGCCTACTTCATAGATGCACAGAATGTAGCGAATTAAATTAAGATGGGAGAAGCCCAATACTCTAAGGAGAGAGAACATGTAAGTTCAGGGTTCAAACAACTGACATTTCCACATTTCCTCCTGGGCCCCTATCCAGAGGGGGAAATACAATAGGTGGTGTTTTCCTAAAGATTTCAGGCCCTAGATACGAAGTCAGAAATTCAAGCAGGCATCTAGGTGTTGCAAAATGCTGAGTGACATTTTCTCCTCTTAATTTGCAATCCTGGCTATGCGCGCGTGTGCTGCCAGCTGAAACCCCAGCCTATAGGAGATAATATAAGCCTCTGGCTGTTTTACTCATTCCAGTGAAATCTATTTAAATGCTGTAATTAAGCAATTCATTTTTATATTTGGGCAAGTGTTCTAAGTATATGTCTCTTTAATTGATTTAACCAATTCTGGAGGTATTGATTTTAGACCATCTGAATACCCTAATGATGAGTTCATTTGTTAATAGAGGAGTTTTCTCTTCTGAACTTAAGCGATCGATACAATTTACCAATACATGTCACTAGGTTAAGGTATGACTGTTTCATGGACCAGCCCTGTGAAAAGTTAAAAAAGGCAAAACATAGGGGCGCCTGGGTGGCTCAGTCGTTAAGCGTCTGCCTTCGGCTCAGGTCATGATCCCAGGGTCCTGGGATCGAGCCCCGCATCAGGCTCCCTGCTCGGCAGGAAGCCTGCTTCTCTCTCTCCCACTCCCCCTGCTTGTGTTCCCTCTCTCGCTGTGTCTCTCTCTCTCAAATAAATAAATAAAATCTTTAAAAAAAAAAAAAAAAAAAGGCAAAACATAGAAACTCAAAAGCAATGCAATCGATTGTTCTTCTGTCTCATGTCCATAATGCCCAATGTCCAGTTATTTAAAATTATCTGGATGACTGACTTCTCACTTTTTTAAATCAAGAAATGTATTGTGGGCACCTGGGTGGCTCAGTCATTAAGCGTCTGCCTTGGGCTCAGGTCATGATCCCAGGGTCCTGGGATCGAGTCCCGCATTGGGCTCCCTGCTCCTCGGGGGGGCCTGCTTCTCTCTCTCCCACTCCCCCTGCTTGTGTTCTCTCTTTCGCTGTGTCACTCCCTGTCAAATAAATAAATAAAATCTTAAAAAAAAAAAAAAAGAAATGTATTATATAGACCCAACTTGGGTGCATCTGCTAGCAGAACACCAGGAAAAAAACGTATAAGCAGGAAAGGTAAAAGCTAGTAGAATCACATTTTATGCTTGACTGGCAGCATTATTATTGATTAAGGAAAAAAGCAGCACCTGAACACATAGCCCTGTAAAATGAGTCCACCGCTACAGTATGTCTAGGCCCTCCAAGCGCTCACCTTGACAGTCTCAACAAAGAGGAAACATACTGTATTGGGTCTGTTTTCTGCCAATATGGGGGCAGGGGAAAGGTATTATGGTAAGTCTGGATACCACGGTTCAGGGGATGCTTCTTAAAACCCGAAAAGATCCTCTCATTTTTAAATTTTTTTTTAAGGCTTATTTATTTATTTGAGAGAGAGAGAGCCTGTGATCAGGGAGAGGGGCAGAGGGAGAGGAAGAGAGAGAATCTTAAGTGGACTCCCCGCTGAGTGTGGAGCTGGACACGGAGCTTGATCCCAGGACCCTGAGATCATGACCTGAGCCGAAATCAAGAGTCATACACTTAACTGACTGAGCCACCCAGGCGCCCCAAGATTCTCCCATTTTTTAAAATAAATGTAGTATATGTGTTTGTTGGATTAGAATAAAACTGGGACAGAATTACCACAGAATTTTTTTTAAAGTTAGATCCATCTATAGATTATATGTAGCATTTTCTCCCTAAAAAAACATATTATGTTTGCCGGGGAGGACAGGACTCGAGAGATAGCCATTTTCTCTCCTTCCTTCTTTCTTTCCTTCCTTCTTTCTTTCCTTCCTTCCTTCTATTTTCTCATGATAGCTCTATAGTTTTTATGGTTCACATAATTCAGTATAGTCCCTGAGTCGCTTGGGCTTCAGTGGAGCCAGAAGATTCTCTGCATAACAGAAAGACAAGGTCCTTCTTATTTTTAGGAAGATAGATTTAATGAGTGAGCAACTGTGAGCATGTCCTTAGCCACATCATCCCTCCTGAGGAAATAAATTTGCCGCGTAGCAGGATACCATGAATAGTACAATGCTAGTAATGAGAGAAGAATCAGTTCATAAACACTCCTTGGAATGAGAGAAGTGCCTTCTCCCTGGGCATATAATTTTTCAAGATGCCATATGACAGAGGAGGCTCACCTCAGGGTCAAATGTTAGTGAAAAAGCAAAGTGCCCTCCTCCTGGGGTGAGGTATGAAAGGGGGGACCACTGCCGGAGGAGTCACCTGGAAAGGAGGGAGGCTTCCTAGGCTGCCTTGTGGAGGAGGGGTAGGGGAGAGGGAGAGAGGGAGACAGAGAGATTTGAGTATATGCACCTGCACCAGCCCCCGAGAAGGTTCAGGACAGGCCTGTGTGAAGGCGCAGGGGTCTCTCCTGCTGGCCTAGGCAGGTCAGGATCTGAACACATCCAGATCTCCCTCGAGTAAGACTTCTCAGACAGAAACATTCTATTTAGCCCAGAACTGCTCCTGATGTGGAGAGAGGAACAGAGTGGCTCCTGTAATCCTCGTTGGAATAACTGCATGGGTTCGATACGGCAGCCGGTCCCCAAGTCCGCAAGCCCATAAACTCTCTGGCCGTGCAGACGTGTGCCCTGAAGCCCGAAAGCAGGGTCCGCAGGCAATGCATTTACATAGCGCACGACGGTTTCTAGAGCGCCGCCGTGGATGTTGGCTCCTCCCACCCATCCTTGATATAGATGGGACAGGAATGATTATCTTCAGTTTTAAAATGAGGAAACAGATTCAGAAGTGTCAGCTGCCTTGCTAAAGTCCTGATGAAAGTAGGCAGCGAAGCTGGGTGCCGATCCCGGGTTTCTGGATTTCCCACTCATCACTCTTTCCACTGTAGCCTGCAGCCTCTCGCCACACCACAGTGGAATCTATTTTCTATCATTTTAATTTATCGTATCATCCTTTCTTATACTAGAGCTTCCTTAATGGCAAGATAAGTATCATGTTAGGGGAACGTGGCACAAAATAAGTAGAATATAGGTTTTAAAAAGCATATAGATGTTGCAAATTAAAGCAGCATGAGTGTTAACTATCTAGCCTCCATCTTCCAATCAGTTTAAATTACTTTAATGTATGTTTTTAAACTCAAAATGAGCTGTAATCCCAATATGCAACCCTCTTAATGTGGATGAATTACACGAGATCATTTCATTTTGATTCCCCTCCTTTTGCACATTTCGGAACATGGGATCGGTGTTTTCATGTCCCATTATCTCAAAAGAGGAATGTTCTCCTTGCATTTTTTTTTTTTTTTGGTAGACTACTTCTTAGACCTTAAAGACATACATAGTTCTCCCACAAATAATTCACTTAACTTTCGTTCGAAGTCTCTGAGTTGAATAATTCTCTATGGCAGGCTGAACACAGTGTCACATTATAGCGGAAGCAAAGAACACAAATTGCGAGCTCTGTCTTGGGTCTGGCAGAGACTCCCTGTGACCGTTTAGCTTAGAGATGAAAGGTGGTGAGCACACAGGAGGATGACGTGAGCACGTCTGACTAAAGTTGTTGGCACTCTGGAATGATCCCGAGTTAATTTCCAAAGAAAAGAGAACCTCTCAGCAGAGACATTTTCAATCAATAGCTAAGCAGCCCAGAAAACATTCATTTGAATGAAGTTATTTTCCTATGATGGCTGTATGAAAAGACATAGGTTTCAAAGAAACTGACCTTGAACATGATTATGTTTCTCCTGATCAGAGAAAACTAACTGGGTCTAATTGACAGTCCTGAGGCACAGAGAAGAGAAGACATTTTCAAAAACCGTGTCACTGAGTGAAAGCTAGGTTAAGCAATGTCGCTGTGATTTCTCCCTCCCTGTCTGCTGCCAGTGGCATGCTCATGCTATCACATCCAGTGTGCTTTCAAAGGAAACCCCTTGAACCACCATGCTTGTGACTTTACGATAAGCTAAGTCTTCAGGAACAGACTCGTTTGGATTGTAAGGGACAGGGGAAAGTGGGTTCCTGTGATTTCCACAGTGACATGTCTTCCGCCCCTACCATATGCCATTCCAAAGCAGCCAGGACTAGGGGAGAAAGGGTGGTAGAGAAGGAAGGTGTAGGTGTGCACGGGTGGGCAGACTGGGTCTGCCTGTTCCTTCCCACATCCTTTCCAGGGCCAGACCTGCTCAGGGACAGACTTTCGTATCCTAACTACCTGTGAGACGTGACTTGGGCCGGCTATACACATATTGCTTGTTTTATCATTTTCACCTGTTACCTCCCGCTCTCGCTTGCTTGCTGTTCCACTGCTTGCCAAAATTCAACCTCAGGCACAGATGGTGAGAAGATGATTTTTGCCACCAAGAGCCAAAGAAAGTGCCCAAATGTTAATGGGTATTTACCTAGCAACAGAACCTGAGATTTAATAGAAGAGAAGGACTTGAATTTCCAACGCTAATCTCTAAAATTGAGAAGTGTTTCATTTATTTTTTAAAAATGGCTCCGGAGTGCGTTGAGCTGTTGTTGTACATGGAAGGGTCCGGGGTACTTACTTCCACACCAGTCACCCAGAATGCCAAGTCCGGTGTTATAAGTAGCTGCCGTTGCCCACCTCCAGGAGTCACAAATATAAAGGTCTCCGAATGGACACTTTTTAAAAGGGTCTGAAGATCCCGGAGATTGCCAAACCACTGCTTCGACGCTCTCCATATTAAATATTATTTCTATACTCTGCAAAAGTCTAGGGGAGTACAAGTTTGGTTCTGATTACATAATTATTCTACAGAAGTATGAAAAAAATCATCACTAAAACCCTCCAGGTGCTTAAACAGTTTGATAGACTGTAGCCATTCTGCCATCAGCGCCCCCAGCTGTGTTGCTTAGCAACATTTTAATTCCAGAAGAATCGAAGGAGATGCAATCCCTGTGGAGAGGGAAACAGAAATAAGAGGGCTGTTGACAGATGATCTGAGTTGTTTCTTCTAATATACTGTGAAGATCACTAGCTCTTTTCATGAATGATAAATGGACTGTACACAGATCAATGGGTTCAGCAATAAACTGGAACCAGGCTCCATGTCTAAGGCGACACAGGCCAAGAGGCCCAGAGATTTCCTCATTTCGATGATTTGGTGTGTGTTTTCTTAAAGGTTCCACAGGAGGAGATTGATCCGAGCAGTCGGTCATCCCTTGGCCTTCTGTGGTGTCCGCTAATAAAAATGATTTTAGAAATGGCTACTTTGGCCTTGCTCTCACCATGCAGGTGCAGCCAGGTGTCAGGAGTCACACAGGGTAAGCGGGTCCTCACCACAAATCTAGAAGTCCTAGATGTGCCCATGATCATCCCTCCTCCCCCCGCCCACACACCCGCCTCCCCACCCTGTCATAACAACCCAAGCAGGCCCACCCAGGGGCTAAGATCTGAGTGCAAGGCAGAGAGAGAGGAATGAGTGTCTGTGTCTGAAAGCTGCACTTGGACAGGTTACCATGTGTGCCGGGAGAGGAAAATTGCTCTCTGTGTCTCCAGTCTGCTTATCGCAAGCAGCCTGCTTCAGTTAGGTCCTTATGTTTTGGAAGAGCGTCTTATACTGCTTATTGTTTTGGTAACTAGTTGTGAAGATTATGCCTGCTAATGTTGTCTAATTGCATTTTTTTCTTCTGTTTACAGGCTGTTGAAAAGGCGAAACCTAAGAATAATCCTGTGAAGTAAGTTATTTTTTTATTTTTTGGAAATTTTAATTTGAATGGACTCCGTGTGTGTGTGGCAAAAGAGACCTTGAATTTTGAGTTCATCTCTATGATGATCGAAAAACAAAAACAAACAAGGGGGGAAACCACCAAAACACAAAACCCAAATCTCCAATTGAACGGGGACTAGCTTTTATTTTGATTTGATTTTTTCCTGTGATCCTGATGAGGAAGTGCCCCAAGTTGTGCCCAGTTTACATAAATTAATATGTGCCATCCGTGAAGAGCTGCCAAATACTATTATAATCCTATTCAATGCATGGTACTTCAAGCCTTTGGGTCTTGCACATGCTAAAAAGATTATATTTTTAATTGCAAACCTTGGACCTATGACAGAGACTGAAATGGCTGAAAATGTGCCAAGTGATTTCCAGCCACGTGGGGAGGTTTGGCACCTTGGCATCGAGGCCTTGCTACTCTGTTAATGAAAAGCTCATAAAAATATGTTTAACCAAAGGTTTTTCTAGCTAACAGAGAGCTATTTCCAAGGCGTTTTATGGGGCACTCTTAAATTATAAACAAGCAGCACAGCACTCTTTTAAACATAGTACATCTTAGACATCCTGTCTCTTCCAGAAGGGAGACTTTCAAATTAAGAAGGATGTTTGTTTTGTCATTTGGGTTTGTGACATCTGAGTGCAGTGTTATGCGAACCAGGCCCACCAGCCATGTGGCCTCGGGAAGTCCTGCTCTCTGCTGGGTTATCACAATCTCACATTTCTAGGAGCTCCATGTTAATTTATGATAGCTGACTTTCATTGTAGTGGGTACCAGGCTCCAATTCATTTTTTCCAAAAGTTTCTGTGTACTTTGTTTTTAAATTTAATTTTTCGTAGGCCACAGAATATTCCTTATCGGCTTTTGTAGCCTCTGGAGGAGCATCTGTAGTCTGGAGATATACTATGCTATAGTCATCCTATGGGAGTATTTCCGGTAGCTGAGTTTTTGCCTGGTTGATTGGGGTTGAAATCTTCTCTGCAGCCTGATTTCTTTTCTGTCTGTGCCCTGAAGGCGGGATTAGAGGGTGGTGCTAATGAGGCCAAGGCCAGGACTGCCGGTCCCTGGGTGGGCCATTAGTGATCTTCTTTCCCCTAGTCTGATTGCACCCTTCCCTCCAGTCCTCTGGTGTGCAGATGTGTGCCCCAGGTCACAAGGGAGGGGGCAAGGGCTGGAGGAGTGTAAACCCAGGCCCTCAGTGGGACAAACATCTCCAAGTTCAAGCCGTCCTGATAGGAAGTAAGGCTCAGGCTCCATCTTGGCATGCACAGGACAGCCCATTGGTAGTATACGGGGCTACATGCAATCAGACTCTAGTGGCCTGGAGTGGGACCAGTTTTCTCTCTGCTCCTTGTGAGGATTCGACCCTACAGATAATTATATTTTTTATGAGCTCTGGTTAATTCACAGTGCAGACTCCATCTAATGTCTAGCACTTTAAGGAATATCGTAAAGAGAAAACAGGAAAACTAGAAGAACCAAATGATTAGTAATAGAATATGGAGCGTTTTACCTTTAAATAGATTTGAAAATCTGCTCAGTAGTAAGCCTCAGTCGCGATCAACCGGTAGATGTTTAGAATTGTCTTCTAACTGAATAAGGAACTGTTCTCGGTGTGCATTTGGGTGTCCCGCTGCATGTGCACTCACAATAGGTACCCCACCTGCCCAGCCACAACCACTGGGCACTTGAAGAAGAAGACCTCTTCAAGACCTCAGCTCAGGGACAGAAATCCCAGAGCATGGTTCGTGAACACTGCCCGATAGCAGAGCAGAAGCAGAAGCAGAGTTTTTTGAAGTGTTATGTATAGTGGTCCTCTTTCTGTTTCTGATGTCTGACCGAGAATTTCAGTTACATGGGGTGCACTGAGACCCCAAATACATGTTCTCCTGAATGAATGAACAGGTAAACAAATTGGACACATCCCAGAGAGCAGTCCTTCCAGAAACCTGGCCTGGAGGCTTAATGAGACGGGTGGCCCCACACTAGAGTGTCAGATCGGAGGGGGCCATGTGTTGTAACTGATCAAGTCATCCATTATCCTATTCTTGAGTCATGCCAGGTGTAAAGTGCTCCCACGTTGCTCTGGCTCATTCTCGCTGCTCTGCCTCGGACCAGGTACTGGCTTGCTCTTGTATGTCAGAATTAACATTTGATTGAGCATACAATGGAAAGTGTGTATAGTCTTGCTGGAAAAGTCGAGGTCTGGAGGCATTTACAACTAAAGCCTGAACACAGATTGGTGCAGATGATCATATGTGTGATTGGATGTCATCCTCTGGTGCAGAGTTTGGCAAATGGTTGGGGAAAAGAAATGAAAAGAATCGTTTGTGACATGTGAAAATTACATGAAATTCAAATTTCAGTGTCTATAAAAAAAGCTCTATTGGCACACAGCGATACTCATTTGTTTCCATATTATCTATGGCTCCTTTTGCGCCATGGTGGCAGAGATTAGTTGCGACAGAGATTGTACAAACCACAAAACGGAAACTATTTACTATCTGGCCCATTACAGAAAACCTTTGCAGACCCATGCTCTAGCTGGTCAGGTAGAAAAAGGCACAAAGGTGCACTTTTCCCTGACTGTAAGGGTTAAACTATCACCCACACACACACCCTTGTCCTTTAAAACATTGAGGAAGCATTGACTGAGCCCTTTCCCTGTGTTCTGGACTTTCTGGGGCTGATGTACCACACAGTTCTCATTCAGAGCAAAGAGACCACTCTAAACTTACTATCTTTGAAGTCATTATGGATATGAGATCCATTGACAGGGCAACAATGCCTTGGAAACCAGTGAGCACAGAGCCAGAGCCTTACTGCTTGTCTTCCAAGTTACGTGTGGATGGATAGCTTGCAAAAGGCATATGCACGTTCTAAAATTCTGTTACTTCCCAAAATCTAACTCAGGCTGAGCAAACTTTCCATTAGAGCCATGGTAAATGAGTTACAATATCCGTTTAGTTTGCCTGTTTTCCTCTCTAAAGGTTTGCCTCCTCTTCCCTATTTCTCAACCACTTGTTCAATTTACTTTTAATACCTTCATGGTCGTAAGCCACTTTCTTCACCATAGGGAGACTGTGGTACACATTAATTACACTCCATATAAAGGAGAAATTAAGTATATGCTTAGTGAATGTAAGCACATAATGTATCTGGATACACTAATGATTTTACCTTGAAACATTAAATATTACCTCTGAGGGTAAGAATCAAAATTGAATGTTCTTAAGATCAGTGATCAGGACAAGAGATGCTGGTGTATTTCTCAGTCTGTTGGAGCCGTGCCGGTATCAAAGCTTGATTAGTATGTTCAAAGTGTGGCTCTTTAATGTGTCAGAGAGACTTTCACTTGTATGTTAATGTTCTGCAGCAATTATCTTCAAGCTTTCATTGTGACAACAAGGCCTGAGAGATGTACAGATTTCTTCTACCATATGTGACTTATCACATACATTTTTTTAAAAACACAGTTCTGTTATTAAGACATATGTGAATTGCTTTTGGCTAAAAGCCATGCACTAATAAGTTGAGTTGAATCTAACCGAGGTTGACATCTGTTACCAAAAGAGAGAGAGAGAGAGAAAGGGAGGGAGGGAGAGGGGGAGGGAGAGGGGGAGGGAGAGCGAGTGAGCGAGAGCACAGTTGTCAAGCATAACATTCTTCCTTGCTTTTACACTTTAACAACGTTAAACAACGTAGTTGTTGTCTTTCATAAATCAGGATCAGAATCCACTCTGCTTAGGAAATTACAGCTTTATTTAGGAACCAATCCATCTTACAGATACGGTGGTTTCATGATTGAAAATGACAAATAGCCACGAAGATTGTCCTGACCATGGTGTTTGTGCATTATTCATTTATTCATCCAATGAATATTTATTGAGAAGCTACAGCATTCCGGGAACTGTGATAGAGGCTGAGAGAATTAAAAATAAATCTGACACAGGTCTTACCCTCGAGGAGTTTAGAGTCCAGTACGAGAGATAAAATCAGTTTGTAAAGAACTAAATACAAGATAGAGATGTTTGTTAAGTAGGAAACAGACAAAGGACGTCGGAAGCTCTAAGGACAGAAAGCGCTTCTAGTTAGCGCTCTTGGAGAAGGGGGGGGGGGACATTTGCACCAGGACTTTAAAGACTGTTGGTTCGAGCCACCAGTGCTGAGGTGGCAGGCAGAGAAAACTCAGGTTGGAAACCAAGGCTCAGAAATGGTGACTTAGGGACCTCAGGGCTTATCCAGATGAAAGCGATGAGCTCGGTGGAGTCAAATAGCATTGAAGAGCCCTAACTGGCTACTGTGAATTGTCATCGAGTGCCCTATTATTAAACATAAACGAAGAGTCCATAGACCTGGGATCTAGTCCTCAATCTAAGACTAACTTCTGGTATGAAATGGGAAATGTTCCTTCCTCGCTACAGACCTCAGCTACATTATTTGTATGGTGCTTCCAGCTCTTGAAAAAAAGCCGAAGCTTGAAAGCCTGTTTTGTAATTATTTTAGGAAATATTTGATGTTCAAATTTGATATAGATGCATAGAAGCACATACATTATAAACATCGCATATATAATACACATTTATTCACATACATGCACACACACACACACCCACATACACAATGTCTTTTCCCATCATTTCTGCCTCGTGTACTTGTGAAATGAGGGCCAAGAAGCCACATCATTAGAGTCTTAAAGAGATGTTAGATAGAAGATCAGCGTGGCTCCCAGAACATTGGGGTGAGTCATTTAAATGACCCCTTACAACCAAAAGTAATTTTGCAGTCAGAGTCTGTATCTCTTGTGATGCTCTTGAAGCTGTGCAGAATATCACTGGAATCACCACATCTTCTCAGACTGAGAAGACAGTGGATTCTGTGCTGTGTTCTGCCAAACACTAGTCCTGCAGGATCATCTCCTTTAGGAATAAAAGGCTCCAGCACCACAGTTTGGCATGTGCTATCACATCCCTTTCCTGGAGTGCCCCTGTTTGCCGAGAGGACAGCCTTGCCTGGCACGGCACTTCATGGAATACAAAACTGGATGCTCAGGTCCATGGGAAATACAATGACCACATGGGAGCCTGGCAGTTTGAGAAACCTAGGGCCTCATACCTTACGTCCCATCCCTAACAAGGATATTTGAAATGAGCAGCTGAATTAGAAAGTCAACCGTGGAAAAGAGAGAAATCCCCCAAGTCCAAAGTGATAAAGTATCTCCTGTGTCTCTTTTACGGTTTCACACTCTAAATGATTTTTATGGATTGGGACTATACTGAGGGACAGTCCTCAGTGAGGGGAATGGACATTTTAGGGTTAGGTCCCTCGGAGATTTATGATGACCACTCGTTTCCTGACAGTGAGGCACCCAGCCCCGTGCGCTCCCCACGCTGCCAGCAAAAGTCTAAGCTGTCTCTAATCAGCTCTGGGCATTTTAAGGGTAGTCGAAGGAAAGACAGCAACATGTTGTCCAGGAGCTATAATTGGATGCGGAAGGTTCCAGCAGTCATCTGCATAGCACAAATTTCTGGACATCCCCCTTTTCATTGGTAATCGGAGTGGCATCATCTAGGCAGTCCCAGACAAGGCAACTGAGCCCTGGAGAACAGACTGCCCAGAACCCCAAGGTGCCAGATAATTCTCTCCACCTTGGACCCTCTGCCTCTTTCTCGGCGTCACCTCTTAGGACACACACGTTCACTTCCAAACTTGTGATTGTTTTTTAAAGTCATATTAGCTAACTTTGTGTAGTAGTTTGTTTTCTTAGAGTATGGTATGGCATCAAACGTTTTCAGAAGTAATGAACCAGCGTTTGCAGGCACTTGGACAATTAGGCCAACTGCACTTATGGTAACTTTATATCGATAAGGAAGAGTTTCTTCAAAACTCCAAGCACGTTGGCTTGTCTCATTAGCATCACTGATCTTTTCAAAAGCATGAGCGCCTTTTCTTATGATGAAATGGAAGTAGCAAGCACCCATTTACTGGTGAAGCAGAGGGACCTCACACCAGCCAGCAAACGTGGGATCAAACCACTTTAAAGGAAGTGAAGCTACTTTTTCAGCAACAGCATTCATAAAATACTTCTTTATCTGGTACTTCATAAGGTACTGTCTTACTTTCTAACTCTGTGCTTCTTAGCATGTGCGGCTTAGACAAGAACAGACAACTCTTTCATCCATTCACACGGTCCAACCCATTTTTCGGTACATAGGAGTTATAGCTCAAATTTTATGTTAACATTACCACTCAGCAGTCTTGCAGAAGGCTGTTGAAAACTCAGCATCACATAGCTGATCTGCTAGAAATTCAAGCAAGCCATGCACATATGTTCTTTTGACAAACATGAATTGTTCTGGGCTCAGTTGATGGGGACATGAGTAAGGTACAGGGTCTGCCCTGAAGGTCCTCATGCTCTCCTAAGGAAACGGGCCCCCTCATTGCACTACAGAATAGACGGGCTCTGCGAATAATGCAGAGGAAAGCGAGTGCTGCATCCCGCGAGGCACAGACAGAGGAAAGAGCACCTGCTTGGAGCGGGCTCGCCCTCGCTCCGCAGGAGTCCACGGGTGAATGGTACAGGTGAAGCCATTCAAGAGAGCAGAAAAACACTTGCCAACGGCCTGACAGGAAGAAAGCAGAGACTGTGTTGTGAGCAATGGCTGGTAGGTAGAGGCAGCCAAGGAGAGGGACCACTTTTTTTTTCAGTGGAAGATTCGGGTCCCACTTCTGACATTAAGAGGAGAGCAATGCAGTGTAGATGGAATTAATAAAATGCTCTAAAGGATTCTTTTGTTCTAGAAAGGTAAAGGTTAGAGTTAGGGAGGGATTATAAACCACCCTTTTAAAACTGTTTGCAGAGAAATAGACATATCAAATCCTTCCTGATTAGATCTGTCTAATCCTTCTCGGTGGACTTTTATGTAAATCTCAGCTCACATAGGGTTCCTCTGAGTCTCCGGCAGTTCCCTTGTGGCTTTATCCACCCTTGATTGTTTCTTACATTTTTAAACATTTTGCTTTCATACGGTTCCTTTCACATTATTCAAACATCTAGTATTTTAGGCATGACACATAACACTGTTATTCTAGCTTCATTTTCTGAGTTCATTGCATAGACATAAAAATTCTTTCTGAATGTATTTTTATCAGCCATAGACGTAAGCACAGTAGGGCTATTTTGATTTCTAGGGAAATGAGGCATGCCCCCATGGTAACTACGCATGGGGCTTCGAACAGTAAATCAGCCCTCCATCGCCCAAAAAATACGTTCATAGTCAAGAGCCTGGGGTCATAAGTTATTATTTGGTTGACTACTAGTTGTGGGAGGGAGAACAGAGAACTATGGAAATGACTCCCTTTGGCCAGGAACTGAAACAGGAAGTAAAGAGTTTCTGCTCCTTTTAAAGCTTTTGCCGAAACCAACAGCAGTTGTCTAGAGAGCCAACATTAAAAAAAGAAAAAAAAAAAAAAGGTAAACCATTCTCCCACAGGGAAGTGCTTCCATTTGTAGAATTTACAGCATATGGGGGTAGATTACATATCATTATAACCCAGTTTTTTTTATACACACACACACACACATTTATATACTCTGCGCCTCAATATGCCCTCATGATTCATAGTAATTTAAATCCAAGATGGAATCGGTGGTGATGGGCAGGCAGAGCAGCCGTAACTCTAGAAGTTCTGAAATCTTTTCTTCTGTCTCCCTGTCCTCATCACCCGCTAATATTTGACTGTTATCCTTCTCCCAAGACCATATTCCCACATGTGCGTTCCACGTAGTTGGGGAAAATATTTCAGAAAAGCCTTGTGGCTTTTTGCTTATTTTTTTTTAAAAGATTTTATTTATTTATTTGATAGAGAGAGTGAGAGAGCACAAGCAGGGGGAACAGTAGAGGGAGAGGGAGAAGCAGGCTCCCCGCCAAGCAGGGAGCTCGATGCGGGGCTCGATCCCAGGACCCTGGGATCATGACCTGAGCCGAAGGCAGACGCTTAACCATCTGAGCCACCCAGGCGCCCCGCTTTTTGCTTATTTTTTAGCAGCTTCAGGGAGCGTATGATTATATACCTCCATGGAAGCCCAGGGCAGGCAGGGGGCTCCTTCCTACTCCCTGCCTGTGCATCATCAGACCCTTCAGTGTGAGTTGCCAGGAATCTGCTAATAGCACCTCCACTAGACACACCTTATTCATCTCTCTCCCACTCACTAGAGATGTAGATTATTATCAACACTGGCGAAGTGGAAGTTTCACTCACCTCCCACCCTGATGCAAGAGTTTACTAAGCAAATTAGACCCGTTCGCAAACCTGCTTTAACGGTAGGTGCATATGTGTGTATGCACTCTCTACACGTATGGATGTATGCTGCTCAGATATAGATTAAACCCCACCTCTTTCCAGAAATGGATTTGACATGATTGAAACAAGATTGTAGGGGAGGATGTTTAAAGGAAACAGGAGACCCTGCTATTTCCTAGCACTATAGAAACATCTCTTTACATATATGAAGCAACTAGAAAAATGCTATGTGTTTTTAAATCCACCCCAACGAGGGCCCCCCTACGGTGGCGGAAGGACGCTGTTGTGCAAAGCCTGTTGAGAGATCAACGTGCAGAATGCCGTCACATGCGTGTGAGCTTCTTCCGCTGGTGCTTAGTGATGGGTGCTAAATCTCTGAATGTGGCTTTAACTTTGCAAAACTCATCCAAGATGGTGACTCAGAGCCATGGGTGTTGAAAAAGTGGTCAGTCAAGGAAATGAACGTGGCTATTGGTTCAAAATAATCGTGATTTTCTTTTGTGGATAATGAATGCCCCCAAGAGGAATTTTAAAGGCTTTGTTGCAAAGAACGACAGCATTGGACAACCACCCTATGCAAAATAGCAACTCCTCCCACATGTACCCTCACCATCCCCTCTGGCCTCCTTTTTTTTTTTCCACTTTAGCAATTATCGTACTGTATCTGTCTATCAGATCCATCTCTCTAGCTGTCATCTCTCTCTTCTGTGTTTTCGAGGGTCACTTCCCATAAGAATGTAAAGTCCATATGAGCGAGAACTTTGTATTCACTACTGTAACCCTAGCACCTCAGACAGTACCTGGCATAGAGTAGGAGCTCAATATTTGTTGAATGGCAGGCATCGGGGGCCGGGGCAGGGAGCTTTGAAGTTCAGCCATCTGAGTTCTGTATGAGTTTAGTCTTAGAGTAAGCCTGATTTTGCACTGCCCTTTGGACAATTACTGAACTCCTTATTAGCCCTCGCACGAGTTACTAACTTTTCCTGGAAAGGAACCAAGCTTTCTTTTAAAATATTCTGTATTCCATATTGGTTTAACTCTGAGGCATTTTAAAGTTCAGTTTACTGTCTTTATAGCCCTAAAATTTTACCGCACAGATGATGGTTGATTCCTTCCTCTGGTCTATACCCACCTTCCTACTCAGGGTATCTTCCCACTCTTGCTTTTGAAGGTAGGGCACAGGGGTAAAGATGTTGGCCTTCCTATGGGTTGGGGTTACGCACGGGCAGTTGCATTAGATGTCATTAAGCATTTTCAAGAATGACAGAAGACACATTTTTGTCACTATGGGACAAGGAAACAGAAAGGTTATTAAACTAACAGCTGACAACACGTGCTATTTCCTATTTTTGAAAGGCCATCCTGATGCTCAGAAATTAGCAGGATGGGACATACAGCAGCCAGTGCCAAAACACCTGCACTTGCCCTCTTCCTCAGAGCTGGGAGCCTGAGAAGCCCCTGATCTCCCCTTCCCACCATGCTCCACCCATCTCCCCTTCCTCCTTCCACCATGCTTCACTGGCACAGCGTGAAGAAGCTTTTGGTAACTTTCCCCATGGACCGATCATCCCAGGAGTTGGTTGGCTCTGCTGGTCCTTCAGCCAGGCTTGAAACACAGATTAACAGACATTTCCAGCCACGAGGGTGTAGGCAGTAACTCTGAGAAGTGGTAAAAGTAAACAAGCTTTCCTTCATTTCATGTTAATTTCATGAATATGTAAGTACTGTCATTACGTTCTTTGGTCACATCTCAGTGATGGCGTTGAAACAGTTGCCCTCACTTTATATCGATATGTATGAAAGGAACCGGAAACACAAGACCGGGTTTTAGGAAATAACACTGCTACAAGGTTAATTTTGCCTCATATGGCATTTCCTAGAATTGAATTGCCTGATCTCCTCGGGGATTGCTCTTGTGCTTGCAATAATCGAGGGTGATTTTATTGGAAAATCACCTCTGGAGGAGACTTTCTATGGGACAGAATTTCTGGCGCCAGGGGCACGCACTGTTCCGGTTCCCAATCTTTCCGTTCCTCCAGGCAGCACGTTCAGTAGCAATCCTTCAGGCCGGGTAGAATAACTGGACATATTAGGGAAATTGAATTGTGTTGGGGACTTACTGGTAACACGTCAGTAATGAAGTTGTAGCTTTTAACATGCTTATGAAATGTTTTATTAGTCGTGGCCAGACTCCCTGTAGTTTTTACTTCAGATGCTTACCAGAAAACCGTTTTGTCTAATGATTTAAGTCCTCAAAGATCCTGGGTGGACGACAGGGCAGAATTATGGAGGGTACGATAAGAGGAGAGAGAAGGGTGATACTGCATATTGAAGCTGTCATGCTACCTTTGTAGGTGCATCTATCAATCATTTCCCACTTGTTGACTTTGTTAACTGTTAAAAAAAAAAAAAATCCAGAGTTATCTTGATGGCACAGTGCAGCACAACTAACCAGAAGACCCAAATTCAGAAATGTAGCCCAGCTCTCGAACTCCTCCCCTAAGTGGAAATTGAGAATAGTATAGATGGAATATATTGAGCCTCTAGGACGGAAGAAAGGAAGGAGGAAACGGATAGAGAAGCCACACCTTAGGGGACTCTGGTAACCCTGGAGTGACATTGACTCTGAAGGGCTGGAGGAAAGGTCCTTGAAAGTGGATTTGATTCATGAAGGCAGAAGGGTTGGGTGGGGGAAGCCAGAAAGAATAGTTGAATGCACAAGAGAGGGAAACAGAGCAGAGGGGATGCTCATCCCCTGAGAGGCAGTAGTCCTCTGGCAGAACCTACGGTAGGCAGGAGAGAGACAATTCCCCCTGTTGTGCTCCTGTTAAAAGTCTCAGTGCTTAGGCCACTCATCAGAGCACAAGAAAACTTGATCAGAGATGATGTGCCTAATGCCTACTGCTGAGTTTGAAATCATTCAGGCACTGAGAGTAAAAGCCAAACGGCTGGTCTGTGCTGACTGGTTGGCACCCTTCTTTTATGAGTTTTGTGCCCAGATTAGTACTATTATTTACTTTAACCAAGAGAGGGAAAGTAAAACGATTCCCATGATCCAACAGGATATGTCAGTGGCATATAGCTTAGTACTTGGGTTTCCAGCAATCAAGAAGCAACCTTGTGCAATAATACGGGAGCTCAGTTCCCCAGTGGGCATAACAGAGATGATTAGATATATTGAGTTCTTTGTGTCATTCAAAGAAAGCAGAATCTCATACATGTTGGTGTTAGCTTCCCCTCACTTCATTTCAATTTTCAATAACCAGTGTCATCACATGTAACAGTTTCTTTGTAATGAAACTTCATGTCGAATTGGATTTGTCTTTCAGGTGAAAGTATATTGTGAAACCTTCTGAAATCTGATTTTTAAAATAATTTTTACTGCTGCAAAAAATCATAAATATACCTCAAATTCCCCCAAACAAGAATAATGCAGCCAATGAATGATAAAAACAAAATCTCCGTGTTTGAAAAAAAAAGTTATATTTCTGCTTTTGATATTTGACAGACCTGGGGAAAGAAGTGCTCTGCTTAATCAAACTGATTTGGTTAACAGAACTATCAAATGTAGAGAGAATGATTTTTAAGGAATTAGGAGAGAGTGAATACGCTTGACAAGAAACAATGCCAGGTATAATCTAATCCTTCTATGACTCAGCCACCAACGATTCACTAACCGGAGCAAAGCATTTAGAAGTTCTGAGTAACCAAGATTTCTGTGCAAATAGCACGATGAGAACCATTCATAGTGTTCTCTTAAAAAAAAAAAAAAAGGGCGCCTGGGTGGCTCAGTTGGTTAAGCGACTGCCTTCGGCTCAGGTCATGATCCTGGAGTCCCTGGATCGAGTCCCGCATCGGGCTCCCTGCTCGGCGGGGAGTCTGCTTCTCCCTCTCCCACAAACGGGGAGTGGGAGAGG